>NC_134703.1:27437938-27765438 GCF_043290135.1 Rhipicephalus microplus
AGTTGTCCCGAAGCAGAAGGGGGAGGGTAGGATGTTGTATGGAGGATGCGGAACGGCTTTTTGATTGTGCACCACACCGATTATATGGATGTAGATCGTTTCTCCAATTCACGGCTTGCGCTATCGTGCAAACTTACGTTCCTACAGCGGGAACGGCACACCATAGTGCTTTATGAAAACGCTCTTTATGACATTGCTTGCCTGCGCGGTCTCTGGCTGACAGGCGGCTGCATTGGTAACTGAAAGAGTTTATTTATAGGCACCCTCGGCCGATCCATCGGCAAGCTGATGCGACCGCGGGAGATTTTTTTACGCCCATATAGAGTGCTGCGAACATTCACATAGCATTATCGATGGAGGCGATAATGCTGTAGGCCCGTGCACCATGGTTTGGGTGCACGTCAAAGATTCCAAGTCAATTGAAACTTCCTGAGCCCTCGACTATGGCGTCTCTCATACTAAGTTAGTATAGGTTAAGTGCGTCTGATATATTTGTGCAGTATTTAGTTCTTCTCAGATACAGGGCGAGTTTGCAGCATTTTCACCAGTAAGTCCTTGGGAACGTCAAATGTTTAGTCAGCTTTTCTTTAAATCCGCCCTCCAAAACTGGTTACTAAATTTACCAGAGTATTATACCAGCTCAAGTTTGGTGCTGACATTTGTGTTTTGGTGCGCATTAGCCTGTTGCTTTGGTGAAGAGTTACGCGACAAAAAAAAAGTTTACAACAGTAGCTGGTCTTTGTTTTTTTTATTTTTTACGGGCAAATATTGAGAAAATGTGGATCTAAATACACCATACAGAAGTTAATTGTAGCCAAAAAGTAGCAATGGGACCTACCTCAGCTTTTCGGAGCAAGGTGGGGTCCAAACGTAGCCAATTTAGCGAAGTGTCCACCAATGGCGGCAACCCTGAGTCAGCACTTTGTTGTTTATTATGTGGAACGTAATAGATACAGCTTTTTTAATAAGGAGTAAAAAAGACTGAATGAATAGCTTACGCATGGACGACTACCGACATACCGATAGAGACAAAACTAACGCTAATAAAATAAACAATGCTTATCTAAAGTTAAAAAAGATTACGTACCTACGTTAAAAATCACGGGCAGTCTACAAGAGTCACACACGCACGAAGCACGTATGCCGTGTTTAAGAAATGCTTCCTCCCACCTGCGTTTGAACTGAAGTCGCGACTTAGCATCCATGCCACTGGCCATCAAACCTGTTCCACGCTTTCTGAAGATGACTGAGCTCGGCAACCGCCTTTGATATCGCAGTGAATAATAAATTTGCTTGCAAGCATCACTTGTTCATCTCTTCATTTGCAATTTCCTTTTTATTACGCCACTTCTTCTTCACACAACGTAACAAAGTGGGAAAACCAGGTTCAAACTCATGATGCATTGTTACTATACCCTTTCTTTCTCTTCCCTGTGAGTAGAGACATGCAGAATCCCGTGTAATCTCTCTCTGTTGCCGTCAACCTTACTTAGAACGAACAATGTCCCAATGTTCAACAACAACAAAGCACTTCTGATTGCACAAACTGTCGACAATGAAGGTCACCAAGGCTTTCTCTTCAGTTCCCCTAAACACGCAGCCGAAAATGAAACAAGTAAAAGCGCTTTCACGATTGGCTGCATCACGTTGGCAGCGCTGTGTGATGGCACCCAACCTCTCTCCATCCTTTCGTCAGCGCTACAACAAGACAACCAAGAAAGGGGATTGAACGCACAGAGTCTCTTGACATCGAGTGTTCTTTTTTTTTTCTTTCGTGTGTGAACGCCTTTACGTTCGCTTCTTTTTTCAACGCAGTCACGTGCAAAAGTCGTGCTCTTGCTGGCAAACTAGCGCCTTCAAAAGCGAGCAGAAAAAAATATTGAAAACAGCAACAAGACCTCACGTTTGCGGTGGCAGTTTAAAAACACTGGGAACACGCACGTCCCTCTGCGTCGTCGTCGTCACTGCTCGACGAGAGAGGGCACTCGACAGCGGATGAGGTCAGAAGGAAAGAGACGAGACGCATACAAATGCGGGGATTATGTGCCGAGTGACGGTGACACTCACCGTCAAAATCATGTAGCCATGCAGCGAACTTTCGCATTTGGCCCGCCCGCTGAATTGTGGCCTTGTTCCTTTACGCTATACTGCTTGCCTGCATGAGTCGATGTTGTTTCAGACAGCGTCTTCGACGACAAACTTTCCAGGACAAAGTTAGCAAAAAAAAAAAACAAGAACACACTAGAAGCCAAATACGCGCAAAACTGAAAAAAAAAAAATGTTAACGCACTCTGATGCGTGACGCGACGGAATAGTTTGGAGCGAGAGTAGCAGATATAATGCCTCCGAATCGTAAATCTCGTCGCGGGGACACCTAGCGACGCGTTGTTCTTGCCTTTAAAAACTCCAAGTGGGCACTTGTTTTCAGCCAGGACTGTGAAGGCTGCAAAGAGATTTGTACCGGTGACTAACAAAGAAGAAGAAACGCCAATTTCGAGACGGTCGTCCCCGAAAAAAAGTGGAAACGGCTTCGCCGAATTTGCAGCGGTTACTGCGAAGCACGGAATAATGATCGCCACTTGTGAGGGCGCATGCAAGGCGGGAAGAGCTCCTATGTTGTTTTCCTTTTCTTTTACTGATTTCCTTTTTCTTGAACTCCCCGCTTTCCATTACTTTATATGCTTTCTTGGTTTTTGAGAAAAATGCACTACGAAGTTAAAAATTCAAACGGGAGAGCAAGCTCGGAATGCCAAGCAAGGCAGCCGAAGGGAAAACCGCGCTGTGAAAACACAGTCTGTAAAAATACGCGAAGAAAAACAAAATACTAGAAGTGGGATTCTTCGCTGTTTCTAAAGGATAGAGTTGGTGAAAAGTGAACATAAAATTGGATGGTCTGAGAAAGCAGAGTTTGCATAATCGGCACCAATGTATGCATACCGGTGCACAAAACGCGATCCCCTGAGCTATACAGGTCGGAGTAAAAAAAAAAAAACCTGAAAGGCGATCGAGTATATATATACGACTGCCAGAAAATTCTAGATTTTTGCGACTTCCTCTTCAGCGTGGTGTTCACAAAAGTACAAATAGCTTTTTGTTTCGAGCTCAACACATACGACGCATAGCGGGCAAGAAGCGTGTCCAGCCACACAACCCGGAAGCCATATCAATTGTGGTCATAGTGATTTCCGCCTGTGCGTGTGTCATCAACCCAGAGGGCAAACAAAAAGGCTCATCCATCTACTGCCCACTGAATGGAAGGCGCATAGCCAGAAATTTTTCTGGGGGGGGAGGGGGGTTAGTGGCGCCATTCGATTTTGGGAGGGGCACCCCATTAAAATGTTCATTTTTCGCTCTCTATGCCATGGTGAAAAAAGTTTCGGGGGGGGGAGGGTAGCACATGTTTGGTGTGCCACCCATTGGCTACGTGCCTGCCGAAAGGTGATAACCATTAGCCTCGGAATCGACTAGATGTTCCTTTGTAGCCACAGCCCCATGAAACCAACAGGCAATGAAACAATAAAAAGCATGAGAAATTGGCAGTCTGAGCTGCAGCGTTGTGTACAGTGGAAATACGAAGCACTTGTTGGTCAGCCTCGACTCTTAATGATAGTCAGCCCGACAATCTCCTCACTTTCGACAGGGAGGAGGGGGCAATAACTTGTCCAGATTTCGATACATAGAAACTATGGGGAGTTTCGCAACTTATATATTTGAATAACTCTGGCTTTCGCGTGTTCTTTTTTCGTTATCACTGTTTCACTTCTTTTTTTTTACTAAATCAGTAAAACACTGCCATGACTGGTCGTTGACTGTCTGAAACGTCAAATAACTCGCTTAGACATCACCTGGAGTGCCGGCTAGTCTGTTACAGTCACGGATATGGAAGCCCATGGGGCCGAGCACGCTGTTTGATTGCGATAGCAACTATCTGGACCTTCCCGGCGAGATTCTACTGTCACCGTTGTTGTCACGCTCCGTATGTATGGATAGGTATATAAAATCCACAATGAAACTTCATTCAGAAGAACATTTTCCGAAGGGTCGATTCAAACATGCAATTTCTCGCTCCTCAGCTGGCGACAATGGATGGCTCGGCCACAATGCGTACGTCCGTGAGCATTCTCGCAGCGAGCTATTTAGATTACACCTTCTACTGAGGGCAGTACGCTTATTTTGGGGGCATTTCAGCGTGTTCTATACAGTAGCGACGAGATGGCGCCAAGAGCGCTTTTTAGGGGTAAGCGCCCCGCCATAGTTGAGATACGCGCTCTCTTCTACAACCACATATCTCGGGATGGCGGTGGTTTATACGTCTTGGGTTTTTTCCAGGCAAGTCAAGTGCGTTTGATAGCATTCCCTTTAGGTGCGTAGCGTCTTAAAGGGTCCCTGAAACAGTTTTTTAACGTTGCGTTTTTGATTAGACTACTACTGGGGCAAATTATTGGCACCAGAGTTCAATCGTAACACCCGTTATTAACGGAGCTACAAGTACTAAAAAAGTACGCTCCTCCTCCGCTCCGCCTTTTACCCTGAACTGCCCTCAGCTCTTCCTTCGAACACTCGGGGCTAAGTTCCGCCTTCACGGTGCCTGCGTCACGATGTGGCGTTAGACCGCATACGCGTAAATCTCGCCGCCGATCCGATACCAGTAGTCTGTGCTGCGCGTTCCACAGCTAATTATATCAGCTGGAAACGACGACGTCAGTGGGGCGAAGCGTGTCGCTTGGTGTATGGGCAGTAGAAAACGCGTTTGGCCGAGTCGCAGCGATCTGGAGCGATTCGAAGCTCTGAAGCGTTGTAATAAACTACAAGGATTACGCAGAGCACTGGAATCGGTCTCTAAATTACCCTTCGAATTTGGTCTACCAGCCCAATGTGTTTGTGTGAAAACTTGTCAAAATCGTTAAAGGGTTCCTTCAAGGTCGACCTCAATTTGGTGTGCGGCGTGACTACCTTTAAAGCGAATGCACACCCTTCCACCTCTTTCTTGTCCTACGCTCCCCCTTTCTCACCTCGCAACGCCTCCGCAGGCAGCGTGTGCTAGCCAGTTTCTTGATTAACGAAAATTGCCCCCGTCTTTACGAAGGGAATTGTGAGAAAAGGCGACTGCTCTTCTTGCGTCGAGAGTGCAAGGCGTGGTAATTTTAATGACGTAAATTAGTGACAAGACGATGATTTGTACCGTAACTATTTATTTACACATTCATCACCCAGCGAACAGTCGAGAGTGAGGCGCGCGCTTCACTCTATTTATACAGGGCAGAGAGAGAGTGGGGTGCAGGTGGGAGAGAGCCAATAATGGTGGTGGTAGTGATGAAAAGATAAGAAAAGGCACCTAATTTCTGCAGCCCGGTTGGGAGCACGGCGCAGTGCCTAGAGCCAATAGCGAGAGAAGGAGTGGTGAAGCACTGCACCTACGCTCTCCTACACAGCCTGCACACACGTGGGAGCTCCACCGAGCTTCCGCGATGCGAGCGCCCTCACACACCAGAGAACGCTCCTGCTCTCCACTCTCTGCTATATACTCCACCCGCACCGCCTGCTCTGGATGGGGATAAGCGCGCCCGCCCGCACCTGTTGCAATGGGAGAGAGAGTGACATTGGAGAGTTGACACCTGCCGGTGCGCGGAGGCCACCGGATGCCTGACTGAAATGCAGTCGCCATTAAAATTGCAACATATCCGCGGAATGAGCGATGATGAGTGGAGCGAAGCATCCATTCATCCATCCGTCCGTCCGTCCGTCTGTCTGTAAGACCTGCCGGCACGCGTACGCTGTCGGAGGCCTGACATAGCCCAACTAATAAATGTATTCGCTTAAAAAAAAAAGGACTGCTTGCGCTGCACAGCCATTCACTGTACACACCGTATATATAGGCACGGGATCTTCACCTCCAGGGAAGTGCCGGTTGGAGATTTTACGTGTGCGTTCTTGAACAATAAAAATTCGCAGTGTTCGCGTAAATTAAAAGTGAACATTGTGTCTCAGTGTGCAATGAGGTCTTCTGTCTCTCATCTCTCATTGCCCATTAGCAGTAATTGGCATGTTCCAGTAGGAAACACTTATGCATCACTGCGTGCCTAGCGCCTCCCTAGGTTTTTCTCCTGTGCAACACCACGATGAGCGCCACCATCCACGCCGCCGCCAGCGTGAGTGTTAGCACCCGCTGCTTCGCATCTACACACTGTCCCCTTTAGTGGGATGTGATGTAATTTTCCCCACGTTTTCTGTAAATTTGTGGATTGAGTAAGGGTAAAAATATGACGTCTGGTGCACGTACGCTACCGTCCGCCGCTCTCAAAAGGCTGGGCTGTGCGATGCGTCCCAGATAGGCAGGTGAAATCAAGCAAAACCTATTCTCGTCTGATTTCTAAGCGTGCGATTGAGTCTTCCAGGATCTGTCTAATTCGTGAATAAAAAAAGCAGCTATTTCTTTTTCTGTCTTCAACACCTTCACAAATGTGTGTGCGCGGGCCACCTGACCAGCCATGCGCTACTCGAACGCGAAAGTTGTTCATTGGTGGGGTAAACACAAGTGATACAAACATCATCATTTGAGGACATCAGCATATGCCATCACTATGATCTCAGTATATCAGTGAACACCAGAGCGTGGCAATTTCCGATAATATGATGTTTTCACAATGTAATGTCATCAAATTATGATTTTTTCCGGTCGAAGGTCTATTGTCATGTTCGATGAAGCACCGAAGGCTTCCGCTGAAATAGTGTCGTAGAGTTGTCACCGTCTCGTCTTTCGTAATGGCCACTGCCACCGTGCGGTGTTATTGGTTTCTGGCACGCTCAATCAAGAGAGCGATAGCTAATTAGGAATTTCGGGTGCGATGACGGCGTAGATGTTCATACGGATGCCTGCAGCCGGCGAAGCGACTACGACTGCTCGGGTCATCTGTCGAGGACACTGGAGGGCGGACGGCACCAAGTTCCTGCTCAGTTTAATTAGTTAACTCAGCAAGGCGCATTGGGCTAATGGCATTAAGCAAGTGAGTGCACCGAATTAAGCGTTCCGCCGAGTCCAAAGCAAACGTATGTGATACCCAACCGGTTTCAGGGGCACGTGAGCACCTACAAAGCAGCCCCAACCAGTCAAGTGCAGCGTTTCGTTCGTTTTTTGCATAGCTTAGTCGTCGCCACTTCATGCAGGATGGCTCAGTAAGTCGGTCTCAGTAATAAACTTTTGTAGGGACGCCTGAGGTGGCCAAAGCCCGCTATCTGAAGGAGAATGTAGTTTAGTAGGTTTTAGGCTTTGCCAGTAAACTCAAGTAAAATGTTCATTGCAGAACGTTGTATTGATTGATTGATTGATTGATTTGTGGGGTTTACCGTCCCAAAACCACCATTTGATTATGAGAGATGCCGTAGTTGAGGGCTCCGGGAATTTTGAACACCTGGGGTTCTTTAACGTGCACCCAAATTTGAGTACACGGTCCTACAACATTTCCGCCTCCATCGGAAATACAGCCGCCGCGGCCGGGAATCGAACCCGCGACCTGCGGGTCAGCAGCCGAGTACCTTAGCCACTAGACCACTGCGGCGGGGCAGCAGAACGTTGTATCTAACTTCAGAAGCTGCTTAACTTTACCGCTAATCCGTCATGGTGCTATAGTGCTTACCACGCGGATATCGCAATGAAATCCTGGGTGCGGTGGCCACATTTTCAATGGAGTTGAAAATGCTGTAGGCCCATATACTTTGATCTAGATGCACACATATAGAACCTCAAGTAGTAGACATTTCCGGAGCCCTCCACTAAAGCGTCTCTCGCAATCACATCAAAGCTTTGAGACGTTAAACCCCAACAATAATTATTTACTGTTAACTTTGCTGCTAACTTTGACAACATAGCAGCAAATCATGGCGTATCTTTTGAATAAGAGGGTAGGAGTGATTGTAGAATGACGCTGTTCTTCAATCACCCACAAGCAAGCGTTGTGCGACAATACATATCCAGCAATCTTGCAAAATCTGCTGTGTCATAAGTGTGCTTTCTCTACGTTCTGTGTAGTCTGTATGTTAGAAGTAAGGCACACTCTCTTACAAATTGTTGTAAGGGAATTTGTAAGAAAACGTGACTTTGAAGGACAACACGATGACTAATATTTTGTAATAATCCTCTTTGAATGAAGTTACTGCGATTTCCCGAAGAAGACCACAAGCACTATTAACTTAACTCTAACGTCTGAAACTATGCTATGAATCGCCAGCGCTTAACGTGAAAGTGTTATCTGCACGCATGTAGGAGGCGGCTAAGGAGGATGAAATGGGTACACTATTTCATTCTTATTTTATTTTGTGTGAAGAATAACATTGAATTAACGAATGACATTTTGGTTAAGGTGTTCCAGCATCAAAAATGTGTGTAGTTGGGTGCACCATCTCCTGAGCTTCTTGGCACTTAAACATTTTTTGGGGGGTTTTGGGGTCTATGAGCTGTCGGTATTTTTCTAATCTGTTGAGTGTAATGATTCGAAAACAAGAATTGGAGAAAAGCCTCTGTACTTGTAGTGACATCTCCAGCCTCTCATCGGCGCTGCAGCTAATAAACTTGACACTCGGAACAATGATATTACACTATTTCAAGAAAATTACAGCTTCTATTGCCACTAATGGCTTCAATGAAAGCAGTCGGTACATGCGAAGGAGAAACCACAGATAAATATAAAAAAAATACGATCGTGGTATTTTTAAATGCAGCCCTGCTTTATTTTTTGCGCACGTTTTCTTCGCAAAGCATGCTCCCTCCCCCCCCCAAAAAAAAACAAAAAAACGAAAAGGGGTTGTAGTTGTCATCACCATACTTATACAGCAAGCATGTACTTATGTAGGTGCCATTTATACTTAGTTCTCTTCATGCGTTTTCACGAGGGTGGCTTTTGGGGGACATTTCATTGCGCAATATCGCGTTAAGTGCCATCTGTTGCTTCAAGAGAGAAAGTGAAATGGTGTGTTGCAGAGCAAAACGCACAAAGCAGGCTGCCATCTTTTGTTACCTGGTTTTGAAGATGCCGTCTTCCAGGGCAACTTCCATTCGCGTTCTGTGATGGGTATGATAAAAATTTTGGAACTAAATTGAGGTACGACATTTTATTGTACTTTATGAACACGGGCACTGTCGGCTAGCGTTGCCGAAGAAGTGACCACTATGGGCTAATATTCACTAATGTCAGCTGATGGTGGTGAATTTGCTCGTTATACGCAACAATGATTTGTCTAATGATTCGCCAATTCTCACTTCTGTTGCGTGTCCGTAATATATAGGAGATAATTTTATGATCACGGCTTATGTTTCCCACTCAATATTCTAAGAGCGGCATAATGTTTATCAAATCTGAATCCAGTGCTTGAGTTAATGCAGAAAACGTTGATGAGCTAGCTGCTGCCAACATCCGATGTGGACAAGCCAGTGTTATTTTAGGACCACATTACAACGCTTTAGCGCAATCATTGTTCACCGTTACGGGCAAGAGGCCATCTTACGCTTTTTGTAGACTAACTGTTCACGTGGTTCAAGCTACTTTCTCTTTTCATTTGTGTGTTATTTTGTTGGTTAGATCTAATGAATATTCGATGTGTACCAAACGTGTCTATCTTGCTTACTTGTTTGTATGTATACAGCCAGAGTAATTTTACTAATCCCTGTTACTTAAAGAGAGAATATGTTGCAGGTACCACACATCATTTAAGTTTCTCCTACAGAAATATTCATTGACAAAAAAGCAATGAGTATTCATGTTGCAAAACAGAACAAGGGCCGACGGAGACTGCGGCTTGGTTCTGGCCGTGAGAAGTTCGGAACACTGGGTTATGCTCGACGAATGGCTTTTGTGTGTGTGTGAGAGAGAGAGAATTATTTTAATGGTGAGCTGGAGAGGTTTGCCTGGTTTTTCACCTGAAAGGCTACTTCAGGTGACGGGTGATGACAAATATATATACAATGATAAACACACAATGCATACAGTTACATAGACGCATAGAATTACACCATTGTAAATCACAGGCATTTGCCAGCCAGAAGAAGAAAAAAATGGCAGCATATCCACGGAGTGAATTATGGAGAGTGGGGCGAAGCATTCGTCCGTCCATGCGTCCGTCTGTGTGACCGTCCATGCGTCTGTTTGTGTGCCCGTCCCTGCGTTCGTTCATGCTTCCGCCCCTGCGTCCGTTCATGCATCCATCCATGCATCTGTATGTGTGTCCGTTCGTCCATCTATTCAACACTCCAAGTCCCACCATCTCGCATCTTTTCATCATATATTCCTCATATAGAAGCACCGCCATTCAGTGGACATTCCAAGGACCAAACGAGAGGTGGCACACGCACACTTTCTTACAGCTTGCGCTTCGGGTCTACTTCCCACCTTCAACCACCTTGAGTTCACGGTATATACTAGTTCACTGTATTCATGGCACTATGGCCCAATGCTCGCTAAACCTGTCTAAAACCAAGGAGGTTACGCCCAGCGAGTATAACGTAGCAACCTTTTCCTGTCAGATAGTGCTCAATGTTCATGCCAGTGGCTGCTAATGTGAAATGAGAGACAGGAGAATTCGGCTTTTACTTTCTTACGGCTTGCGCTGCGTATATACTTCCCATTTTTAACCACCTCGAGTTCATTCATGGTATATACAAGTTCATTGTATTCATGGCACTGCGGCTCAACGCTCGCTAAACCTTTCTAAAACTAAGGAGGTTACACCCAGCGAGTATAATGTAGCAACCCTTTCTTGTCCGATAGTGCTCAATGTACATACCAATGGCTGCTAATGGTGATTGCAGCGTGCGCGTTGACTAAAAGCCGAATGCTCCTGTCTCCAATTCCCCATTAGCAGCCATTGGCATGTGCATTGAGCACAACTTTTTATTGTTAAACAACGCACAGAAGAAATCTCTCACCGGCACCACCTTGGAGGTCAAGTGTTAAACCTATTTCAGGTATGTGCCACTGGTGGTTACGTACTACGAGGGACGCACAAGCCACGCTATAAGGAGCTTCGCCCCTAAAAATAACAGTCACTTTGAGGAATGGAGCACTTTTATTGGAGTCGGATGCTCATGTTATTTTCACATCTGTTGCAGTGCGCACTGCTGCATAACTTTTTAAAGATGAATTTATAAATAAAAGTACACTGGCCAGTCCTGTTTAAAGTGACCCAAAGACCTTATTTACTGTAAGCAGCGCTGGAAGTAAAACCTGTCGCAGTGTCACAAACATTTCTCTTTTGCGAAAAAAAAAAACGCTGCCCCATCACTCGAGCTTTCCATCTCTTCGATACGCTACTCTATTGGCACGACTTATTTGCGAGCTTAGAAGTTTGGTCACACGCTGACAAAAAAGTAATCTGATAAAATATGGTCGTCGTCTCTTTGTTTCCTGCTACCAAAAGACTAAGAGTGATACGATGTCGAAGGCAAACCTACCCATTATGATTTGAGTTTATTCAAGCACAAAAAAATACACTTCGGCAAGGGAGGACTAAACGGCACTAACGTCTGGTACATTCAGAGGATGAATATGTGTGTAGAAAACTCTCAAAAGTCAACTGGTATTGTGAGAGCAATTTCATGTTGTTTAGAGTGCTGCCGCACGTAATAACTCTTTAAGATTAGAACGCGACCGGGGTACCATTCCTAAATTCAAAAAATTCCGCTCCTCCGCGACCTCGTCACGTTTCCTCAACCAAGGTCATGATTTGGAATCAGGGGCCTGGCAGTAGGTGTTGCAAGTTTTTACAGAAGAGAAAAATAATGCAAAAACAAAAACAATCTGCAGCTTTTCTGTTATTGTTCAGTGTTGGCCTTGTTGATCGAATCGTTTGAACCACCTGGTTTCAGGTAACCCACTCCTTATAAAAATAAAAGGCCTTTGTGGTGTGCCTTAAACGAGACATCTGAGAAAAAAGGTGCTTACAACAAGCAACGTGACTAGCTTTAACGTGGTGTTCTTGATTTTGTACATGTGCACAGGTCGCGAAAGAATGTAGAGCTCACTCACACTGAACAGAGAAACATAATTTGTTCTCAAGCTCACACAGACTCAGGCTAACCAAGTTTTTATGCATGAGGACTCACTCGCAATGGAACTAAAAGTTTTGTCAACCCGGCTCACCCAGCGTCTAGCCCAATAAAAATTACGCGTACTCACTCAGACTCAGGCTCACGACTTGAAATGTTTTGTAGCAAAAGAGCTATATCGTCTAGTTGGTAGCGTGTAATTATGAAAGATTGAAGTGGCACACAGTAGGTGACAGGGACTGGAGGAGAGAAGAACACAAGCGTACACTCGCAACTCAAAGTTTATTTCATAATGAATGACTTGAAGTGAGTCAGTCGGCTTAAATGAGTTTGCCGACCCAAGGTCACGGGACTATCCGGTACATCCTGTTACGTTATTTTGCCACGTGAAAGGTTGTTACGTGAAATTGTGTAATTTAAGTAACGAGACGTGCTGTTACAAGATTTTCGCTCACTTAACAGACTCACCTATCGTTGTTGTTACATTGAACGCTGGAGAAATCGATTCCCATATTGTGGAGCCAAGCATATAGGTTGAAGAAGAGAGCGAACGCGGATCACTTCATGATGGTAATACTTTCCGTTTTCACTACCCGGTGCAGCGAAAAGCTCAAATAGCTCCGCCCTTAATAATGGCGGCGCAGTGATTACACTTGTTCAATGAAGTAACCTAAAAGTCGACTGATGAACGTTCAAGTATAAATTTAGTACTGGCCTCTGGATGCATGTTTTGGTGTTCGAAGTTTTGTATTGTTCGGGTAAGTTCAATGATTTATTTATTTATTAAATTTTTTATGCAACCTATATTGTCAAAGTGGCTAATAATGGTATTAATATTATTATTATTATTATTATTATTATTATTATTATTATTATTATTATTATTATTATTATTATTATTATTATTATTATTATTATTATTATTATTATTAGTATTATTATATTTTATTTGCATACACAGATACACAAGGGCACAGAGGAAAGAGGGAGAGAGCAAGCTGGCAACTGCCACCTGGAGGGGCACAACACCTGCTCACTCTTTCGGGAGGGGGGAAGAAACAGAGGAAGAAAAGATTAGAGGGGAGAAAGAGGAAAGAAGATGAGGAAGGGGAAATATGACGAAGACTTTGACGGGTATGAGTAAAAAATATGAATGAAAAAGTATAACAAATAAAAAAGGAACTAAAAGAAAAAAAACAAGACCGTCTATAAACGGGTGGCCAAGTCCGTTTGGTTCATAAATGTAAGGAGAGCTCGGTGGGCCTGGTCACGTTGAGAAGCATGAGCCGAGAAAAAAAACACGGTTGTACAGTCGAAAAATGCACACAATTCGCTAGCAGTGCCTACTCACTTATGAAAAGCACATATCTTGTAGCGGCGAACAAAAAACAGCGACCAGAAGATAAATAACACAAGCATTCAACTGATTCTGTTTGGGAATAGTAAAAAGAAAAAAATAATTAGAAGACACCGGTACGGCAGCTCAATTTACAGATTTGCTTCGAATGACTATTTCTGTGTGACCCGTAGTAAGGGCTGACCATGTATAAACTTTTACTAATCATCGATAATATCTTCTCATCTTAGCGGCAACACTTACCGAGTTCGACAGGCAGACATTGTGACATATCAATTTATAATTCGTGGGTTTCAGTGGAGCAACCACATGGCCTTATACGATTGAATGGGTTTGTAATGGAAACATCCCGCTGGTGCTTGTTATATAATGATCTAGGAGCTACTGGTGTGCCTTTCTGCCAACGTGGCACGCACAGCGAACTGAAGCCTACCGAGACATGGTGACTATAACTGCTCAAATAGCTAAGCCGACTTGAAGATTCTCGAAGGCGAATTATTCCACTACGGAGAAAGAGTGCCTCGCAGTCGTGTGGGCAATCACCAAGTTCCGCCCGTACCTTTATGGTCGTCCCTTCAAGATAGTGACGGACCACCACGCCCTCTGCTGGTTGGCAAGCCTGCGCGACCCTTCAGGACGGCTAGCACGGTGGAGCTTGCGGCTGCAGGAATTTGACGTCACCATCGTCCATAAGTCCGGCCGTAAGCATGAAGACGCTGACACACTGTCACGCGCGCCCCTTCATGTCGTCAGTCAGGAAGCAGAGGAAGACGAAGGCTTCCTGGGCGCCATTAGCTCATCAGACTTGAGTAAACGGCAGCGGGATGACGCAGAGATTCGTCCGATCATCGATCATTTAGAGGGCCAGGACACAATCATACCACGTCATTTATTCCGCTCGTTGCCGTCGTTCTACCTTCGAGATGGTGTGCTGTACAAGAAGAACGCTCGTTCGAACAACCGTGCCTACCTCCTGGTGGTTCCTCGAGACATGCGAGACGACGTCCTCTTCGCTTGCCATGACGAACCCACATCCGGTCATCTGGGCTACTCACGAACACTTGCCAGAGTGAGTGAGAGGTACTATTGGCCAGGACTTTCGGCAAGCGTCAAGAAGTACGTGAAGAGCTGTCGGGAATGTCAGCGCCGAAAGCAACCATCTGTGAAGCCAGCTGGTTTGCTTCAGCCCATTGAAGCACCTTGCACGCCATTAGACCAAGTCGGCATGGACATTCTCGGGCCATTTCCCCTGTCTGCGGACAGCAACAAATGGGTGATCGTCGCGACCGACTATTTGACACGCTACGCTGAAACCCAGGCGATCCCACGAGCCACGGCTTCTGAGGTAGCACAATTTTTCATGCGCCACATCTGTTACGACACGGTGCTCCTTCCAGTGTAATAACGGACAGAGGGATGGCATTCACGGCGCAGCTTACGGACGAAGTTTTCAAACTGAGCAACACCAGACACCGAAGAACAACTGCGTACCACCCGCAAACCAACGGACTTACCGAGCGACTGAATAAGACCCTCGCAGACATGATCTCAATGTACATCGACGTACAGCACAAAACATGGGACCGGATCTTACCTTACGTGACCTTCGCGTATAATACCGCCGTGCAAGAGACCACGCGATTCACGCCATTTCGGCTTCTCTACGGCCGCGAAGTGCAGACCATGCTAGATTCTATGCTACCGTGTCAAGACGAAGACGAGTTGGCAACTGACGCCGAAGAATTCGCAGAGCGTGCTGAGGAAGCCCGGCAGCTCGCGCGACTGCACATCGGCCAGCAACAGCAGGCAGACGCACGACGCTATAATACCCGCCACAGAGAAGTGTTTTACAGCCCCGGAGATCAAGTTTGGGTGTGGACGCCCGTCCGCCGCCGTGGCCTTAGCGAAAAGTTGCTGAGCCGGTACTTTGGCCCATATAAAGTGTTACGCCGCGTCAGTGACGTGAACTACGAAGTGGTTCCGGACTCAACACCCCATGCACGGAGCAGGACATGGCTGAGGCCGGACGTCGTTCATGTGTTGCGCATGAAACCATTTATAGCGCGTTGCTCGTAACTTTTCCTTTACCGTACAGCATTCTTTGTGTTTTTTGTTTATTTGTGTGAACTTGCTTTCTCGTTCATTGACGTTTCTTATATTGGCACGCTCTTCAATTTTTACTTTCACATTATCCGAATTTCCAATTACTTTTTCACGTGCCTATGTAGTAGCATCGCGGTGATGCTATGTACTTTTCTTTCCTCTTTTTGGGACTTGTTTTTTTTTTTCTTTTCGGAAGGGGGGATAATGCCACCAGCACGTAGTGGGTCGACAGCAAGAGCGGCTCTCAATCTGGAGGAAAAAGATGATCGCGTGCTTTCTTCTCTGCTCGAGGGCCAGCCACGACTGACGCATCGTCCTAGAGCTAGCTACCCGGTCGTTCAATAAATCCCCCAGTACTTGTGACTCATCGTGACAATATGTGTACAAGTGTGGTGTGCCCCGGAGACATTTGGAAGTCAGAGTGTTGGAGATTGTTTCACCAGCTGCCCATATAAAATATTTGACTAGAATATCAAACTGTCCGAGGATTAGATATAAGAGCGGTGACCAAAACGGTAATTGAGCACTGCTACTGTATCGGTGTGCCTTCGTAAAAAAACAAATAAGAACATACTTTTCGATTGATTCGACTGCCGTTTAATCGTAAATCAAACGCCTACTTCTTTAAATATTTGCAGGCATCTGACTGATCTTAGGTGGAGGGTTCGCTTTTTGCCTTTATCAATTTCAACTCCCCGGCACCGATTTCTAGGGTGGCTGCGTTCACAAACTGGAAATACCAAGGTACATTCTTCCCCGATGCTGCTACTTGTTTGGCTGCGTTCTTTTATAAGCCTTTCATTTTGACTAAAATAACGTTGGTTGATTTCACGTACATCATAGTTCGTGGCGGCACTGAATCAATTACATTGCAGCGTATATAGGCTTAGAGGTTCTTTCTGGGGTAACATTGAAGACGTCAAAAAATACTGAAATTATGTTTGTTGGAAAGGTGTACTTTAATGTCACCTGAGGTAGCAGTGCTGTTTCCTCATTGAAAACGCGACAGAAAAAAAGTGAGGGGGGGGGGAGAAAAAGGCCATAAAGACTGGCAGCGGTGTTCTATCGCTTTCATTCAGAACGCTACACAGATGCATATAGGTGGTATATACTACAGTGCCGCGAAACGTTTCTAGGGCATATTTTACGACAGGTTTGCCGACAGGTTAGAAGAAAGTGCGAACTTCAGCGAGTTTCATAGAGTGTAAAAACAAAAATAAAGCTAAAAAAAGACGTCAAGATTGCTGGGCCATCTCATTTCTATCCTGCTAAGATTTTACTGATTTGAGTTTCCGATTAGGTTAGAGAAAGATAAAAAACACCACACAAAAAGAAAAGAAAAGAAAATGCATTAGTCTCGCTGAAATCTTTCTGCTATAAAGGTCACAGTCTCATCTACAAAACTTCCAGTGGAACTCCTCTAGACTTGTCTCCTCACTTTAACGCCTACCTTATCTTTACAGTTTACTTCAACTCTCTGCTGCCAAGTATGTAATCACGAAGATGTTACGAAGCTACGGCGAGCAAGTGTCAAAGTTACTTGAGTTAGACGCGCCTCAGAAGAACAAAAAAAAAGCAAGCGCAGATTTTTGCCAAATTTTAAATTAAACAGCGTGAAAGATTGGGCTTCCCGAGTGAGCGACTTCTTTTAAGGTCTTTCATTTATTTCTCTTGGTTAAGCATCAAGATCCATTGTGGTTTTCTCTTGTTCCGCATTTATTAAAGCTTCTAAAATCAGCAATCTATCTCGGCATAAAGACACACGTGGTGCGTGCCTCGCCTTTTAAGTTTATGCGTACAATTGTACACACAGTGCTTGAAGACGGTATGCTGTAAGCACTGAACAACGTACATTCACGCAGCAGCATTGAAATCGGATCATCACGCACATGTTTGCGCACTAAAATAGAACACGCGTATTCCTACAAGTGTGCACTCTAAGAAAAAAACGGAGTATTTGGGGAGTAGAGTCTGCTACACAAGAATAACCAAATCTGACTTCCTTTCGTTTTCTTTCTTGAAAACCCGGCGTTGGCCACTTTCCTGTCGAGAATGCTATGTGACAGTGATAACGAGTGCGCCGTTTATAACCGCGAACTACCGGAACTGTTATGATAGCGCAAGAAAAGTGCTCGAAGTTGATGATGGTTATTGTTGTTTAGCAGAAACGCTGCCGAAACACTTAATTTTTTTTAGAAAGCAAGTGACTCGAAATGCAGTGTTCACATTGGTGCAGGCTTCTTGAGTGGAAAACTAACACTCATTTTATTTCATTATGCTGCGTATCGCTGCATGGGATCACTTTGCTGGAGGCGCTACCATGTTCGACGGTTCTTAGAGACTCCAAGCCTATATATATATATATATATATATATATATATATATATATATATATATATATATATATATATATATATATATATATATATATATATATATATATATGCAGAAGAATAACTTCGGTTGCCGCAAGGTTATAAATATGAAAGTAGATGCGCTTTCACATAACAACTGTTTATTCTGCCGACGTTTTGACGGGAACCCCGTCTTATGCCTTGAAAAAGACGGGGTTCCCGTCGAAACATCGGCAGAATAAACAGTTGTTATGTGAAAGCGCATCTACTTTCACGTATATATATATATATATATATATATATATATATATATATATATATATATATATATATATATATATATATATATATATATATATATATTTCGAGAACTAAAGCTTACTGACAGCTTGACATTTCAATCAAGGAGACCCCAGGGGACCAAACTTTTCCGGAATTCACTGATACCGGGTGTCTCATAGCTTCTTGCACATTCAAACTTGAAGCCCCATAAATTATTGCCCAACCCTTAACTTACCTGCTATGTTACCAAACCTGGTTTACATTAAAAGGAGGTCCAACGTTTGACGAGAAAAGAAGCGACAACGTGGTTCCCAGGAATGATCCCAAAATGAGGTAATTGCCTTCAGCCTCGAATAAAAGCGAAACACATGGAAGAGAAGCAAGCAAGCTTAACTACACGAATCTATAACACTTAATTTTCAGTTTATTTTATCCTGACCGATATCGGTTACTTGAACCAAGTCCACCTGCAGTACTTACAGCAACGTGCAGCTCAAGAGGCACGTCACGTCGCCTCGGTAACCCGGAAAATTGCTAGTGTGCCCTAAGCGAGGGCGCGTCCCATTTCAGCTGACGGAAACTCCGCATAACGCAGTTACGTACGCGTTTCATCACGTTCGTCGGTCGGTAGCCTGCCGGTGTTCCTTTGGTCGAGTGGCGCGTAATTTGATTTCTACCGCACGACGGCACAAACTGCGATGGCACTGTGCACCGGCCTGTACTTTACGTATGCCCGTTGTTTGGCCAGTTAGATTGATCCGGGCCCTTGGCTGGGTGCTCCGCGACCTGCATCTGATTTCCTTGTCCTTCTTGACGACCGCAGTCACAGCACTCTGTGTTATCGTCTTGTTTGTTTCGTGCAGGAATCACTAGTCAATATTCGCCACTTCGAGATGTCACCGTAGCTTGAAATTGACGTTCCACGTGCCATATTTTCTCAAACGTGGCTTCCACTGCGGAGTACTTCATGACCAGGACCTATTTTTGCTCAGTAAAACCCAAACCATATAACTTCACTAAAAGAGCAAGTTACGGGCTCTGAATCCGAAATATCGATTAAGTACTGGTATCTCTAGTCGCTTTATATAGTTCAGAAGATTATACGAGTGGAACTCAAAGCCAGGTTCTTATTATCACCAACTCAAAATAGGCCAACCTAATGAAATTTGGCGAACATCGGTGAGATAATATTATCAAAGAAAAATCGACAAGAGATATGAGTGCCTCGACAAACAAACAGCCTAGTGATAACTAGGCTGTTTGTTTTCAAGAGACGAGAAATGAAGGAGAAAGGCTGAGAGGTTGCCAAAGTTTTCTTTCTGTTAACTACGCCACACGTGTAATGGGCGAGGGATGCAATCATATATAGGTTACCGAAGTGAGATTACCGGAACAAAAAAAATCAAAGTAAATCCACTGTGTGAATGATGATGAGTGGGTGCAAAGCGTCCGTCCGTGCGTCTGTCTGTCTGTCTGTCTGTCTGTCTGTCTGTCTGTTTGTTTATTTGTTTATTTGTTTGTCTGTCTGTCTGTCTCTCATAAAGGGCCAGTCAACAGGCTCCGAAACGCGCTGGAAAAGCACGCGAATTTTTTCTCCACGTGACCGACCTCCTTGTACACGCAGTGACGTCAACTCATCAATCGGCGACGTGAAACAGCACGCAGCTCGTTGATTGGTCTAAACCAGGTCTCAACCAACAGTAATGAAGTCAACGTCGCCAATCGCCGAGTTGACGTCACAGCGCGTGAAAGGAGGTTGATCAGGCGTTCGAAAGATGCCCGAGCTTTTACTGTGCGTTTCGGAACCTGTTGACTGACCCTTTAAGATATGATGTGCTGGCTACGCCAGAGAGACGCGGCACTGCCCTAGACATAAGAAGCTTCGCCACTAAAAAACAATTCTGAAAGTTTGTGCTGAGACGCGCTAAGACGCTAAGCAAAATAAGGGCCCGTCACGACTCGTGCTCCTCGTCGACCGAAATATCTACTTCAGCACGCACGGCTGCCTACTCGGTAGTACGCACTCTCTTAGGACGCCCCATGGCTGTATCAGAATGACATGATGCGGCCAGGCTATCCACTGCAATTCGTTTATCTTGTTGATGTTGTCTGTTTTGTGTTTGTATGAGAAGAGCTCGGGAACAGTGCGCGTATACTGTGACTATTTTGTTTGTTGATTCATTTCTTCAAAACTGGACTACCTTCCTCTTTTATTTTTATTTTGGAACTGTTGATTTGAAAGACAAGGAGCAGTTCTCACTACACATATCGCTACTTTGCACACCTAATAAAAATGGCCCCGTATTTTCATGTTTCACTGCGAATGTCGTTGAAAGACGACAGTCTTGCGTCTGAAGAGACAGAACAAAACGTTTATTTTATGTTCTGCGTGAGAAAATCGCTTAATTGTATTCTGAAAGCACTTCTTTAGATAGTTTCGATCCGTGCAGCGAAGGCGAACGAGTGCATCGAGGCACGTTAGACACGAGCGCCATCTAGCTGTTATTTTCTAAAACGAAGGAAAGCGTGTGTGGCCACGGAGAAAGATGTGTGCCTGTCTCGGAGGCGATAAGGTGTAGAACACAAAGCGGTGGGCAGGTGCCACCACCATGCTGTCTTAGCTAAATCCCCTTGATCTTTAGTCTTAGCAAAGCCCCTGCTACCCCTTCCTGTTTACCTTCTGGCGCTTTCGTCCGAACGAGAGAAGAGATAATGCAATTGCAGCATTCGACAAACGTTTGCAACTCCACTCGCACGGGGTGAATTCTTAAATTTTTGCGGCGTTGAATTCGGGAGGCAATAAGCTCTTCAAGCGAATTCTATTAATGGTTACTTGAAAAAATGTTTCATTTCTTTTCCGATGGAGGCGGAAATGTTGTAGGCCCGTGTACTCAGATTTGGGTGCACGTTTAAGAACCCCAGGTGGTCAAAATTTCCGGAGCCCTCCACTACGGCGTCTCTCATAATCAAATGGTGGTTTTGGGACGTTAAACCCCACAAATCAATCATCAAAAAATGTTTCAGGGCCCCTTTAACACATTTTGTTTGACAGGTGCCATGATGAAAATGAGCCAGTTCGGCGATAATAGCGCGCGCTGGTCCAATCTACTGTGAGCGTGTTTACGTGCGTGCGTGTGTATGTAACAAAACATATTAATAAGTACGCACTTTGTGGTTAAAGGATGCACTAGTGGCCGGATTTCGATATCGCGTTCGACTCTTAAAAGCGAAGCTTAAGGGTTCGCCTATTTTTACTTTCAAGCCTTAAATACTCTAACTGCATTCTTACATGTATACATTGTCCTAAAAATTGCCTGCCCGAACAATATCTCTGGGCTTAAGAAGCACTGCTTTATAATTACTGAAATTATCAGCAAAAACCCACCTACGCGTACATTTTTTTCTTGGTACCGCAATGGTGGAAATGCCCCCCGAAGCATTTCTTTAGCTATGATGGAAACTGCGCTTGTACACATCAAGGGTCTCTGAATCCTTGACCTGGGGGCTGTTCAAAAAGCCGAAAGCTGCAACAAAAAGGCGTAATAATGATCACTCCTGTGGGCTTCGTCAAAGCCCACCGCGGTCAGCCTTAAGTGCATTTTAACTCCGTAGAGTCAGCACGACCTTCCTTTCCCCCACATACCACTACAAACAAACAAACAAACAAACAAACAAAAACAGAAAGCATTAAAGTGTTCTGCTCGCATTTCTTCTAGCGCGCCGCACAGAGCTTGATCATTGACCGGATCGCTTTCCCTGTCCGCTTAATTACTGCACCCATGGAACTGGTCGTTAGGCCGTATGGCGTTGGCGACGTCTCATCTTCAGTGATGAAAGGGTCGTTTAGGGGAAATGAACCTATCTAGGTATATCGACCGTCTTACTTGCCTTTTAGCCTTTACGATTGCCTAATGTATCCCGTGTGCTCCGATTTAGGTGTACGTTAAAGAACCCCAGATGGTCGCAATTTCCAGAGCCCCCTCCACTATGGCGTCTCTCATAATCATATGGTGGTTTTGGAACGTTAAACCTCACATATCAATCAATCATTCCTTTATGTGTCACGTCATCCTCTTTCTTTCACCAGTAACCCGCGTATATACATACCAGAATTAGCTTCTATGGCTGCCGTCTAACGTCGCCATTGAGGGGCAAGATCACAGACATTTACATTGAACTGACGAGATACAGGGATAAATGTTGTTCCGAATCATTATACTGCTTTATATATTTTGTGCACTTGATAGATGTTTCATTACCTGCTACATATATATATATATATATATATATATATATATATATATATATATATATATATATATATATATATATATATATATATATATATATATATATATATATATATATATATATATATATATATATATATATATATATATATATATATATGAGATATAACAGACAGTAATGCCAAGGAATGTACAGGGGAAGTTATTAAAACCAATGGAATGTAAATAAGAAGAAAGAAAAGTCGTAGGTTCGTAGGTTCGATTCCTGCTCACAGTTGGTAATTTTTTCATCCACTAATTTTTTCATCCACTTTTCTTTCTTCTTATTTACATCCATTGGTTTTAATAACTTCCCCTGTACATTCCTTGGCATTACTGTCTGTTATATCTCATTAATATTGTGTTAAAACACGGAAAAACGAGCCCTTAGGTATACACTTCTTTCCCTTATTTTATATATATATATATATATATATATATATATATATATATATATATATATATATATATATATATATATATATAAATATATATATATATATATATACATAAATTGGCTTGAGTGGACAAATGTGCGAAAACTTTTATTGCTCCTACGTTTCGGCCGGGGTCCGGCCTTTCCTGACGAAGGCCGGACCCCGGCCGAAACGTAGGAGCAATAAAAGTTTTCGCACGTTTGTCCACTCAAGCCAATTTCTATTCATCACTGGATTCCCAGAAGAGACTCGCTGGATATGAATATATATATATATATATATATATATATATATATATATATATATATATATATATATATATATATATATATATATATATATATATATGCTCCAGTGATTTCTGTGAATGCAGGTTCTTTTATTTTGCAGTAGTGAGCAGTCAAACATAAATATATTTCAAGTTCCTAATTGTTTGAACATGTAAGTCGTCTTCTATAAAGCTTTATGAAAGAGCTCTTCCGTCCTCCATAATAATGGTGGCAGTTTTCTTTTTTTCACGCTACCGATAGTGTGAAATAAGTAAGCAATGCCGGTTTACAACTTTAAAGGTGCTTTGCAATAAAAGAAATATAGGACTGTAATAACTCAGCGCATCATAAGCGGAAGTTTTATTACACACGCTTACCTAAGCTAACTATGTGCATAACACTTCCCGATTCATGATCCTCGCGCAAAATGCTGGATGTGGTAAACAAACTCATGATAAACATAAGTTAGACCGGCTTCAACAGTGTCAAAGCAAAATCGCCGGTTTTACCATGGTGTCTGTTTTTTAGGGGGGGGGGCTGTGTAACAAGGTTACAGAAGTATAAAGTAACAAATCAGTGTTGCGGATGAAAATCCGTTATCGCTGCTTGAGCTGCGCTCAAATGCTCTTATAACAAGGCGCAAAAAAAATGGGTCACGCCGTGTTGGCAGCAAGGATTTGTCGAGAGTTAGCTTAGCTATGTCAGCACACGTAGTTGAACAGCAGAGACAAATGCTTTTACGTAACAATTCCAGCGAGAATCATTATTAAGGGCCGGCACGGGAAGTTTGCAAGCGCAAAGCGGCTTTGCGCAGCCCTTTAGCTGCTTTCTTGGTGTTACGTAAAACTCCAGATATTATTTATGCTTTTTCTTTCCTCTCTCTTTATGTTTCGTGTTGTTTACTTGTTGCTTTTATTGTTTGAAGACTAGTTGCTAAGGCGATTAATTTAGCGACAGTGCAAAAGCAGAGGAAAGTGGCAGCTATCGTGATAGGGTAACAGCAAAACAATTTGGGCACCATGATAATGAAAAGCCAGCTCAGTTTTAGCTATAATATCTCAGATGGCTCGAGAATCAGGCTATTTTCTTAATACACGTACTGTTTTCGAATGCTAAAATGAATGTTGCGATTTTCCGGACAACTGTTTTCTTGATTGATATGTGGGTTTTAAGGTTCCAAAACCACGATATGATTATGAGAGACGCCGTACTGTAGGGCTCCGAAAATTTCGACCACCTGGGGTTCTTTAACGTGCACCCAAATCTGAGTACACGGACCTACAGTGTTTCCACCTCCATCGGAAATGCAGCCGCCACAGCCGGGATTTGATTCCGCGACCTGCGGGTCAGCAACCGGGTACCTTAGCCACTAGACCACCGCGGCGGGGCACAACTGTTTTCTACTGTTTTCTAACATGGCATCTGCGAATAGCACGTAAGCTCATCCGTCTTGCTCTCGAGGCCTGAAGTGAAGCATAAGGAAGAAAGGACATAAGCCAAGAGCTTTCAACCTTCCATTCGGGCCACCTGGGGTTCTTTAACGTGCACCCAAATCTGAGTACACGGACCTACAGTGTTTCCACCTCCATCGGAAATGCAGCCGCCACAGCCGGGATTTGATTCCGCGACCTGCGGGTCAGCAACCGGGTACCTTAGCCACTAGACCACCGCGGCGGGGCACAACTGTTTTCTACTGTTTTCTAACATGGCATCTGCGAATAGCACGTAAGCTCATCCGTCTTGCTCGCGAGGCCTGAAGTGAAGCATAAGGAAGAAAGGACATAAGCCAAGAGCTTTCAACCTTCCATTCGGGAAAATGTGCTAACAATGCCTGGCAATGCCTAGCACTGTGCAATGCCTAGCAATGTGCTAACAATGTGCTAACAATAATAAAGGAAGTGCATGCTTAAAATTTCGTCTTTTTCTATTTTAGTTAGAAACAATATTAATGAGATCTAACAGCCAATAATGCAAGGGAAGTATAAGGGAAAGCTTTAGACCTAGTTCTAATGTATATGTTAAGAAAGAAAAGTGTATGAAAAGATAACTTGCCATGGGCAGGATCCGAACCTGCGTCCTTCGAATAATGCGGTATTCATTTTATTTGGGCTGGTCGAGTATCACCTTACTGAAAAATCATTCAGCTTAAATTTAGGCTCTTCAGAAAACATGAAAGAAATTAAGGAAAACAATGATAAAGCGAAATCTTACGATTGGCCGCATCGCCCAGGCAGCCAGTGAACTTGAAAGAAGGCACAAGCGAATTTCGCTTGCAGGTGAAGTGGGAAAGGCGGGCATCCGCGGCAAAGTTCCTCCTTTCAATTTTTCTTCCTTTCCCTCTATTTCAGAACGTCACAATTGATGTCATGAAAGACATTTTCTGTTTGTGATTTATTTCTAGTAGGATGCCCGGCAACCGCCAGGGCTGAAATCGGCGCTGTCGCTGCCGAGAGCGAATACATGGGAGGTATAGGGAGTTTCCGCCCCCTGGAAGAGCGAGCTGGGAGCAAACTGGTCAGCCGGAAAAGCTCGAATCCTCCTGCGCAGCACCCTTGTCCCTACAAATCTACAGCATACTTCGAAATACTTGCGATATTTTCATACATAAGGGCACAGGTCATACGTTTTGAGGGTGAAAAGGCTACGTCTAGTTTAATGTATCGTGCTTGCAGGCTTCGTAGTTGAAGGTTTTCTTAACTCGAAGCACACAAGAATATAACATTGCTCCTCTTTAATACAGTATAGGCAAAATGTGAGCCTACCACAAGACAACTTACCACAGAGCAGCGCAGTGAAGTCGAGTTGCGTGCCTCTAATTAGGCGCAAAATAGAGGGAATGGATGAGGCGGGACTTGCTGACGCGTCAGCGTCATCGTCCCAAATAAAGAACAAAAACGAGAAGCGTTGCTCGGCACTCACAAACGACACCACCGGCTGCATTAGGCTGATGGAGTGCGGCAATGGGCGAGCGAGAAGATTTTATTTTTCTTCTGTGCCTGGCGCACAATCGATTCGGTTGCGCGCGTGCGTAGTTCAGAGTCTTGTGAAGATTCCGGCACTGCCACGAACATGCGTTGCTGACACCGCACAACGCAAGCGTTTCTTCGGAAGGAGTGAAAGTCAGAAAGTGCGCTTGGCGGGTGCAGACATTCAGCTGTAATTGATTGCAGCGGGGCAGATGCCACTTCGCGATGAGAGTTCATCGTACTCAGTTGACGACAGATGACGAACACAGTTGTATGTATACAGGACATGATGATGACGGCAGACTTCTATCAAGAGTGTCTATATAATCGCTATCACAATAGTGAAGAACGAAAATTGGTGGTACCTTGGTCTAGTGGAGGTGAAAGCGATTTGTGATGATTTGTGTGGCTGTAGAAGCGATGAACTGGTAAGAAAGACATCAGGAATCTCCAAGACAGTTATCATAATATAAATTTGCGTGAAAGGCCCAGTGAGAAGGAGTGGTTTTAACAGATGTTAACAATATGAACGCAATTATAAGTTAGCAAGGGGACCACGTCATCAGAAATGCTGTAATTGTAAGCCTATGGTAGATTAAAGGGGCTGCATGACTTTGAGTAGATTAGAGAACAGACGACTTAGTGGAGCTTCCTTTGTTGGTCACGTGGGTGGCCCGTGATTGACTGCTTGATAGGTTTAGGCCAGGGTACTTACAACATTCAAATTGTCTTTAAGGGTGTCTCAACTATTGAGCCTTTCATTTACGCCATAGGTTCCTCTCTATATTTAAGCGCCTTTTGTTCGAAAGTTTTCCTCAGTTTCCACTTGCATTCACTTATGCTCATGCATAAAACGTCTCGACTTAACGCGTGCTCAACGTAAAACGATCTTTGACTCCCACCTGGCAGATACTTAGAGGAAAACAAAAAATACTGGTTTTCCCGGTGTCCTCGAAATCTCGTTTTTTTCATCTGCTTGAGAAGCTAGTTCAAATGACAGTTACTCTCCAGTTGCCGGAGTACTCTATCACCGTCGGTGTATAACGCGCCGTGTAGCGACGGAGAAGCATCGAGATTCGATGCTCGCCATTTCTTCCAAATACACTTTCTCGCCGCGCCTGAATACGTGTTATCGTTTCCCGCAAAGGAGTTGCATGATTCTTCAATATCTTATCGTGGCATAAGCCTGAGTGAGCTAATGCGCAAAATATAAAACACATCCGAAACACGTGACAGCGCTTTCAGATCATTGCCAATAATAGTACAAGCAGCGAAGCAGCAGTCTCAAACAAGGTATCTGTCCCACATTTTGCGGGTGGGAGCGTATTCACGTGGAATTGTTTCATACTTCGTGTCTTTTCTTTATGAGCTGGGGAAAGTGGGCGCATATTTAGTGCGTTGCGGAAAATAACACATTTGTAATTTGAACATGCCTACATACGCGGTATTGACATTTTAATGATAAGGTCAGTATTTGTTCAGTTAAAACATAATTAAAACTAAGTAAATAACTAACAATAATAAGATAATGAGTAGTTCCTGTATATAGAGAACAAAATGTACATAGAATAATGTCGGTGTATAGAGAAAAATACGCACTAGGTGGGCTCCCAGTAAAGATGTTCCCTTTTTTAGATCATACTGCGTGATATTCAGGATGCCTCTATTTATATATACACAGTCTAGAAGTCGGAGCTTTCCTGAAACGAACGGTTCTGGATATCAACCTTACGCATTTTTCAGTACATCAATTTTTGTCCATGAACATTAATCATTCCAATTTAGCACCCTTAGCAAATGTACTACGTATGTGCCGTCCTTATTACGTTGGTAGCCTAGAAGAACATGTATGAATTGCGAATACTTAGAATTCTAGAAATGAGTAGCTGTACGCAGTTAGTAAAGAACACCGTGTCGTTCAGGTTGGTTGATGCATAGAGGGTCTCAGAAGGTTGGTAATGAATATTTTTTTTACTTTGAATTGAGAATTTTAAATATATTGAGGCCTTTTCAAAAATGAAATTAATGTGCTCCATGTTCAGTGTCATTTCCTCCTATGATGAAAGAAGGCTTGTTTTGCGGTGTTTCCCAAGAACTGACCAGTGATATCCATCTCTCACTATGTGGACTAAAGGCGTTTTTTTTTCTTTGGAGAATTTTGTTTTCTCAAAAAATGGTAGCCATATTTTCAATAAAACTTTTTCCACCAAAAATAGAGTTCTATGCGTGAAAGCGTTAATTTGTTTATATGGTTATTTTTCCATATCTGCTACTTTCACTAATTACTGTCTGCAATAAACGTAGCCCGTGTTTTTTTACAATGCTAAGTTACTTAGGTCACTATGACGAAAAACTGCTACACTGTGGGTAGTTAACCATGGAAATTATGATTAATAAATAGATTTGCTTAGCCTTCCTACTTGGTGGCTTCAAGTGGCTTTTTAACTTTACAAGTGAATCAGTGTAAACAGAATATTGGCTCAAGATTTATTGATCACTGGACAGTAATCCAGGACGTCACTAAAGTCTGCCGCAATGGAGACCTAGGAATGGTTTGGACATTCTGACGTATTTTAACGTAGAGCTAATTTTGTGTACACTTATGGAAATTTGAGCCCTATGGCCGCATTGAAATGACGCAACCATGGAAGGAAATGGAACCCGTGCCTTCGAACTAAGTAAAAAATAGAATGAGTACAGGCGATGCTTCAATGCTGTGTCGTATATCCCACAAATTGTGTTGATCCCGTATGCATTCGTAAGCCTTGTGTCTCGCTGATTTTAGAAAATTCATGCTTAGTAGCTAAAAACGCAGTCAACATTACGCCACAGGTACACCCAATTTACAAAAGTTATTTAAGGGACGTCACTTACCGTGACAGCTGCGAAATCATAACAAGGAAGTTAGATATATTGAATTCAGTGAAGGCAGTGTTATACAATATTAGTGATGCACATACTCTTGTCGGAAGCTTTGCAAGCTTCGTGGGAAAATGTATCTTTTTGGGAAGCTCTAGAGCCGAGTAAATGATGAGCTCTGATAACATTTTCGAGTTGTTAAGCACATTTTCCACCTCAGAGACAAGTCTGATGCTAAACAAAAAAAATGTTACGGTGTGAAAAGAACGGTGATGATAAGAAGACACGAGTTCATAAACACGGGTGCCTGATTCCAGCTGTTTGTTGCCAGAAACCATTCTGATTTCCCAGATGCTGCCGAACGAGACAATCCCATTAGAGATAAAAGTAGTAGATGGTTTAACCAAAAATTATCATTAGCCACTGTTCTAGGCTTTTTTTCGGTCATCACGGTTCTAGATATTGGTGCACTTGTTCCTTACTCCCTCATTTCAATATCTTTCTGACGCTGAGTGTTGCTTGTATTGGAAGTTCATATTAAGCCAATGAGGGTGGCGATTTGGGCTTGTTGGTATGGTTGCATGATGATAGATGGTAGCGCAGACAACGGACACGGACAAGAGAAGGCACATAGACACAACACAGCGCTAACTTTCAACAACAGTTTATTACACGCAGATCCCCGTGGTGTATGCGATCCACCACGCCAACGTCGCACGTGCGTAGCTCTAAAAACCATCAAATATAACCATCAATATATAATATTGGAACATGCGCGTTGGTTATATTTGATGGTTTTTAGAGCTACGCACGTGCGACGTTGGCGTGGTGGATCGCATACACCACGGGGATCTGCGTGTAATAAACTGTTGTTGAAAGTTAGCGCTGTGTTGTGTCTATGTGCCTTCTCTTGTCCGTGTCCGTTGTCTGCGCTACCATCTATCATCATTCATATTAAGCCACGGGAAATTCGCGAATCTGTGTGCGAAGTCTGGAAGATTTAATAAAGTTATTTATTCTCCATGCGAAGATATTTTTTGTGTATACACTTACATTTCTACTGCATTAAAAATCTACCCCAACTTAGCGACGGAGATATTTCTTCAAGACAAATAGCAGCGCTTCGAAGAATCGAAATGTTCTAGACACGTTGAAGTTCTCCGCAGCAAAAATCTCCTTTGAAGTTACGCCATGTGCAAACCATCACAAAACACAATTACTGTCGTACGATAGAAATGGGTTGAATTGAGCAATCATTTATCTTTAGCTTTCCTGTATTGCGCCACCTACAGTTTCACTCTCACCCAGCCAGAAGTACAATGAGTGGGCTAATGGAAAGAAACGTACATGGCCGGATTGACGACATACTTAGTTGTGAGACACAAAAAAAAGAATTACGAGGTTTTCGATGCAAGGGGGCTCACTTAGTCGCTCTCGAGTCTTGCGACAAGAGCTACTGCTGTGCATCGACGAGAAGTTGAAATCTCCATTTTTCACTGATGGGTGCCTGGTGGCTTCTACTGTCTGCATTCACGACTCATTTTGGCGTGTTTGGGGCTAAAAGTGTGATCATATTGTGAAATTCTCGTTGTTTCTGCCTAAACTGTGGTTTTGTCTATAGCTCTTTTTTGTGACACATTTATTTGTTTCTAACGGTGTTCCACAATATAGGTGACTTCCGTTATGCCTGCGGATACATTAGATATGTTATTATTTTCCCGTCTATTAGAAGAGTGGGCTTCAAACCTTGTTTGTGAACTATAATCTTGGGTTTAGCGTAGAGCCAGAAGACACAGCTAAAAAAAAAGGTATTCTTTGTTCTAGTTTCGTCTTAACAAGCCTCTGTGATTATAGCCAAGGGTCTCGCTGCTATTTTTGGCTCATTTAGTCTAGCGAAACTATGTGCGTTTATTTTCTCAATTGTTTACCGAATTTGTAGTCTAAATTTTTGTTTTTGAACAGAGCTTATTCAAGGGTTTCTTCACTAATCACCTTCCTTCCTCTTCAGTCTTATATTCGCAGTGTGTGCGTGTCAAATCGCACACACGTGATCGTTCACGAATTTAATTTTTCTCTTCCTACGCAGCGCAGCTATGTACCACAAGTGAAGCGAGCGCATGCTACCGCGCTGCTGATAAAGAAAGAATTGGAAGAACCTTGAATTAACTACTCGACACCTCAACTTCCTTTTCACTCTCCTACGTAACATCTTGAATTAGAGCCGTGACAGAGGCAACAACAAAAAAATGTCCAAGAAAGCAGGCAACTAGCCGTAGTGAGCAAAAGCGAGGATGGTGAACGAAATAGATGGTGGATGTCTCTGGAGTCCGAGGAGTCAAGAGCAGCCACAGAGGAGGCAGCAGCGGTGGGTAATTGACGAGCGTAGATGCGGCAAGGAATGTTTCCCTTTGGTCCATGGGGCCAATTGATGACGCGGTGAACTGTTCCCCAGTGCATCCTTCCATTCCTCGAAGACTGTCCTGTAGTGTTCTTGTTGTTGAACTATTCGTTACGTGCTTGGCTTTACTCTATCGGCAGCTCCCGATACACTGCGACTTAATGATTGGAGCAAGCTTCCAGTGAATGGACACATTACAGTGAGGCATAGAAACTTCTGCCTTCTGCACATATGACTGAAAACACGTGGATCTGCTTCAAATGGCTTTCACCTATTTAGGGGGCACTAAAACGAAAGTATCATTCAGTATACTGTTACGAAGTATCGTCGGGACAACATTCTTGTAGCTGTATTTCATGCGGCATTTCGAGTTAAAAGTAGATCAAAGGTCATAATAGTGTATAAAAAATGCATGAATGGTTCCCTATTGTGAAATAAGAAACGTGATTTTACCGTATGTTTAGTAAGAACACGTACGTGACTTGACACTTATAGCAGTGTACAAGTTATCACTAATAGGTGCCAGCCACTCGATTGAATAAATAAATAAGTCAATAAGAAAGAAATAAATTGTTAATAAAGTTGTGGCGAACAAAACGCACAGGCCCCGGTAATGCAGTACAAGAAAAAGAAAGAAAATATAGTCTCAGCTTTTCTGAATGATAGATTCTGCTTTGACCGCTAGAGAATATATCAAAATCGATGAAGCCATCACATATCATTGTGACCTCATCAATTTTGTCAACTTGTTCAGCGGTTAAGATCCTGTTAAGCAAAAATAGACGGTTGGGCTGATTGACGCATTATATTCTGCGTGTTTCACTGCTTACAAAGACTCCCGTTGGTATGAAAGAAATTTTTTTAACTCTTCAGGAGGTCACAAAACATTTTAACTCAAGGTATTTTTCTACACACTTTTCAGTTAAGGGGGGTTCCAACGGCTGCTTCCTTTTCCTAAAAATAGTGAAGCTAATCAAGCTTGGTGCGCTGATCACACTCCTACTTTCAATTCCCCAGCCCCTCCTCTATGTACTAAGATGATCCAGACGTACGTTTGTCAAAAAAAGTATATTTGTATTTCGGAAATAAAGGCAGACTCGAACGTCAAGAGAGAGAGAGAGAAATAAATAAAAGGAAGAGACAGGGAGGTTAACCTAGACGAACTGATTTGCTACCCTGTACGGGGGTGGGGAAAAGGGTCGGAAAGAGGATAGATATAGAGAGATATAAATTAGAAAAAAAACCACATGCGCACACATTCAGGGAATTCCGATCACAGTCGTTTGGACAGGCCGGTTGAACGCAAGAAGCGCAGGAGCACCTTCACGGCCTTCTTCTGCGACATAAAGTCCTGTCGGCAGTACAGGATTCTTTCTTCCGAAAGAGGCTGGTTGTCCAGTTCATCTAGTGCCTTGCAGGGTGACTGTCTCTGTGAGCAGTATTGTGAGCATTCACACAGAATGTGCCAAGTCGTTCCATCACTGCCACAATGGTCGCATGCAGCAGTGTCAGCCATTCCTATGCGGAACGCGTACGAATCGGTAAATGCGACGCCCAACCATAATCTGCACAGCATAGTAGCGTCTCGTCGGCGTAATTCCGGAGGAATTCGAAGACTGAGAGTTGGGTCTAAAGTACCTAACCGTGCATGAATGAAATGTGACTCGTTTCATTGTGACGTGGTGCGCTTGCGAGCAAGCATGCGGAATTTCCGTGCAGCGTCAGTTCTGGAAAGCGGAATTGATATTTCATCGCTTTCAGATGAGCAGAACAGGCAGCTCGATCGGCCCGTTCATTGCCAATTATCCCACAATGACTTGGAAGCCATTGAGAGGCTATTTCATGACCTTTCTCAATGAATTGGTGAGTTTTTTCTGCAATCTCAAATACCAGCTGTTCGTATGGGCCGTGGCGTAAAGGTGATAGAAGGGATTGTAGTGCCGCCTTTGAGTCACTGAAAATTGTCCATTTTTGTGGCTGTTGATCGTTGATAAATTGCAATGCGGCACGAAGAGTTGTGAGCTCTGCTCCCGTTCATGTCGTAATGTGGGAGGTCTTGAATTTTCTTGTCGTGTTTTTTATCGGTATAGCAAATGATGCCGTTGAACTCTTCTGTAAAACAGAGCCGTCGGTGTATACGGGTATACAGCCTTGATACGTCTCGTATAACAAGAGCAGAGCAAGCTGTCTAAGAGCAGGTGACGACATATCTGCTTTTTTCTGGATGCCAGGTATAGTTAGCATGATGTTAGCCTGAGTCAGGCACCAGGGAGGAGTTGAAGGCCTGGCGGCGGGTGTGAAGCATGTTGGTGAAGAATCGCGATATTAGGTGACCGTTTGGCAAAAGGATGAACGTGGTCTGTCTGCTGGTAAAGAGGCTAGGCGGTGGCAGGGTATCTGAGCAATATGCCTTATATGTGTCCTGAGGGCCTCAACGTCGATATGTGTCGTGATGAGGTGGTCACCGGTGATAGCTATAGTAGCCATTGTAGACGCACTAAGAGGCAAGCCGAGGCAAATCCGGAGTGCCTGAGACTGAACAATCTGTAGCGTTCGAAGGCATGATTTGCTTGCATTGGTCAATGCCGGTAAACTGTACCGCAGGAAACCAAAAAAAAGTACTCTGTACAGCTGTAGCATTGCACTTGGAGACATTCCCCAAGTCTTCCCTGCAAAGAACTTCAGTATATTACAGATGTCCATCAACCGTTTCTTCATGTACGAAACGTGATCGCTCCATGATAGATTCCTGTCAATTATGACGCCCAAAAACTTGTGCGATCGAACGTATGGTACACTTTGACCACTGATGCTAATAGTGTACTTATCCATAGGCTTTCGTGTAAAAGCTACGAGGGCGCATTTCTCGGAAGAAATTTCCAAGCTTCGATTTCGGAGGTAGCGTAATGTTTCAGTGGCAGCTTTTTGAATTCTCCCTCGTAACTGCAGGCGTGTTACAGCCGATGCCCAAACGCAAATATCATCTGCGTACATTGATAGCCTGACCGTGCTTGGCAGATGCTCAGTGAGAGCAATTAACGTAAGATTGAACAGCACAGGGCTGAGTACGCCACCCTGGAGGATGCCACGGTGGCTGTAATGTGGAGAGGTTGGACCGTCTTCAGTGCTCACAAAGAAGGATTGCATTGGCAAATAACTACGTATCCAGCGATACATCCGACGACCTACTCCTATATCTTCGAGAGCGGTGAAAACAGCTTCATGCGTAACGTTGTCATACGCCTCAACGTCAATTTATATGGTTTCCGATGGAGGTGGAAACGTTGTAGGCCCGTGTGCTCAAATTTGGGCGCACGTTAAAGAACCCCAGGTGGTCAAAATTTCCGGAGCCCTCCACTACGGCGTCTCTCATAATTATATGGTGGTTTTGGGACGTTAAACCCCACATATCAATCAATTTACATGCTGAACACGTTAGAACATCAGTCCACCAGGACAGTAACAAATCGCCATTCGAGATTAAGTTTTTCGGCAACAGAGAAAATATCGTGTTGGGATAATCGGATTTAAAGGGCCCCTCACCACCCTGCGTTTAAAGACGAGGGGATGATTTTCTCCTCTTTTTTATACGCGCGATGCATCCTCCTCGCCGCTTAGTTCTTAAATGCACGTCAACAATAACAGCCCTAAGCGCTAGAGCCTATCAGGATTTTGCGCTTCTCGGCTGCACGCTGTTATCACCGCTTGCGCAGTCGAAACACACAAAAAAAGTAGTTTGGTCGATTGATTGTGTGCCATATTCATGCGAGACAAAAAAGAACGGATGGGCGGCTGCATGTAAATGCAGTGCAGGAGACAAATCACACGTGATATTTCGCGTATATTAACGAATCGAGAGCATGTACGCTGTATACGTCACGGGAAGTACTGTTTGCATCACAGTAGAGCACCAAAAAGGACAAGAAACATCAGAAAAGATTATTGCGCTGTTTTTTGTGTTTTGAGAGCCCGGTTAGTGGCCCTTTAACGTAGCCTGCCTGCCTATTTTGTTTCATGTGTAAGTAAAATGGTCACACTTGCGCCAAAAAGGCGAAGCAATGAATGCGATAGCAACGTCGAATGTTTTACGAAGCAAGGTGAGCATTCTCAGAAGCAATATTAGTTGTTGTAAACATGCGCTTTCTAAGTAACCAAGTTTCTCGTGGCGCGGCCGCAGTAGATGACCACAACAAGACTCGTGCATATATAGTGACGGTGTTGATGTACGAAGTGAGGCTGGCAGTCAACTCATTTAGATCCAATCTCACAACTCTACAAAACGCTGGTGTAAGAGAACACGGCCCCTCCAGGTAGACTTTCGCCAACGTATTTACGTGTTCAGATCGCAGCCCGTAGAAGCTCCCGCCTGCAGTGGGAGCATCAGGCGCACTCTGATTGTTGTCGCGATAGCGATGCAATCATAAGTGCCCCCCACCCCCCTACCCCATCCCCTTTGTTCGCTCGCGAGATAAGCGCGCGCAGATGACCCCAGCCGGAAAGGCCATGTTCTATCTGCAGAAAAAGCAGGCTAGCGCATCCTTCCCCGTATATATATATATATATATATATATATATATATATATATATATATATATATATATATATATATATATATATATATATATATACGTGAATGACGGCGGCACTGACGGCAAAAACCAGCCGAGACTTTTTCTATATTTACTATAGCAATAAAAAACAGGTGCGTCACTTAAGGGAAATCACTACCACGGAAGCTAGCAATGTACAGTGGAGTTGAACTAAGAGAAGGAAAACGCAGATTATAGGATAATGGCTACCTATCCCGAACATAGCTTTCGCTTCACAATACACGCGCACATGTGCACACGCACGCACACACCCACATAAACAACTTTGTTCTTGTGTAGGCCGGGCCCGTGTTATCCTTGTTTTTTATCATTTACGCGCACTAGTGAAGCTCAACGCCATTTGTCTCTCTTTCGTGTTAAAGCAAATTGGAAGCCAGCAAGACAACTCCTTTTCCACACAAACTGGCGCTGCAAATTGTAGGGCGCGTCAAACTTGGGTCGTGAGTTATGGCGGTGGTACGCCGCGGCCTGCCTGCGGTGTCTGGTGGGCCTCGCGATGTTCAAAGGTCACCTTATAGCACCGCCAGTACAGCCATAGATGGTGCAGCCACACATGGGATCGAGCACCCCGGCAATTCATTTGGGGAAATGTACAGCTGAGAAGTGTAATTAGATGGAAGTAATAGTTCGTAATGCGACCTTGTTTCTCTCTGATGTATACTGATGCATACTTGCTGCTCTAATTCTATAAGATGTGGGTTCAGATAGGATGACGTTTAAACTGGAGGACGTCATTGTAGATTTGGCACTGACTTCGAGAGAAATTTGTCTGCATTACTTCAGGCGATGGGGCACCATCGAGGCTTATAAACTCTAAATTGCAAAACAGCGATGAACAGCTCCACTTGCAGCTGTGCAGGTTTCGCACTCTGGTAGTGTATGCATCAGACAATAATGGTGGAGTCCATCAATTTTTTTTTCCCTTTTGGTCGTTTAATAAAAGAGGGCTGGAAGAAAGGAGCTGAGTATTGTGGGAAAGCAAGGTGGTGGGAAGGGAATTTAATGGGAGGATGCATGTGCTTGTGAGCAAGATGTACATTAGAAGGGAGAGGGTAAAGCCAGTGTAGCTTTGTATATTATTGTTTTAGCTGGGATATAGGAAAGGTAATTCAAGGTGAAAATGACTGATGTTACTGTGAGAGCAGGGAACAGCACAAGAACGCGAGGAAAGAAGGCAGTATAGAAGGAAAGACGGAAGAAGAAGAAAGACGAAGAAGAAAGAAGAAGAAAATCTGAATAGAGATGAATAACAAAAGAACGACGAAAGAGATAAGAATATAAAGAATTATGAGGAAATAACTAAATCTTTCCTTCCCCAAGAGGTTGCCCTTTGCTTGCCAGCTGCGTCGTTTCCTCAGCTTTCACAACCGTGGAACTAGCTTTATTCTTATTTAATGCATATATATATATGTCTGGTGATTATAGGAGATTTTTATAGTTGCCAAAAATAAAATCCCATGACACGAGTGTAATTGAAGGTTCTGGTGGAATAATGAGAAAGAAAAATCACATATTTTAGGCAAAGGTGGAGCAATGAACACGATAGCAACAAATTGGAAGGTCACGCGCTGAATGGAAAGCAGATCGAAATGTGCCCCGCGTTTATCACGCACAAGGATGCACGAAACGTACTCACAGGTACATGTTTACGCGAATAAGCGTCTCAATTCTTACTTCAGTGTATCTGAAAAGCACGCGCTTTTCGCAAACGGAAACTGCAATGATTGCAGTGACCTTTGTGCGCCCGGTAACTACAACAGAATTGTTCCAGGTAAAGCCCGAGGCCAGCCAAGACGTACGATCTTCCCCTTCTTCCCACCTAGAGGTAAGGGCACGACGGAGCATCGCTACCCTTCTCCAAGCGGGGCAAAGTACGCGTGGGAGATTAGAACGCGCGCCGTCACGCGATGTGGTGACGCGCGCTCATAGTGCCATCTTGCTGGTAATGCTGAAAACACGAGTACCCCCGCGATGCCCGTCAGCAGCGGTAAGTGGTTGGTATAAATAGCTTGCCGTTTTAACGTCGAAAGACGCGCTCCTCGGGTGGTGCAGAGGTTAACGTCTCGCACTCAAAATTTAAAGGACCCAAGTTTGAATACGCGTGTCGTAGTCTCTGTTTTTTTTTTTGCTTTCTTGCGTTTTCATATATTTAAATACGTATACGGTGAGTGACGCCGACGTCCAAATCGACGCCAACGCAGGGGGCAAAATCCAGCCGAGAGTGTCCTTATAATTGCTATCGCAATAAAAAAAAATATCTGTCATTCCGCACCTGCGATCGTAAACCTCCTGTGAAGCTGTATCCCACACCACACATTCTGATTGGGGGCGGGGCTTTGCTTTATCATTATTTATTGTTGTATTATTATGGAATTATTCATTATGGTAGTCTCATTCACTTTACAGTCACTGTGGTAGATCATAATGGTTTACACGAGAATTTTAGGAAGCATTTGCTCCTTTCGAAAGGCATTGTATCCATGCTGTTCAGCCGGTGTCTTTATTTTCGTGGTCTATTCACTGCAGTCTAAGAATGAATTGAACAAGTTTTAAGACGGGTATCTCATGTATGAAAGCAGGAAACACACGAGGAAAGAAGAAAGCGCAGTTTGACGTAATTAGAAGCCCTCGTTTGAAGTGCAAAGCACCTCTACCTCAGTTTTAACGGGAAAGTGTCGGAGGTGGTTCCCACTCTATAGAGGCGCCTTATCATCCACTGTGCAAATTCGTGTCTTGTTTTGTGGTCTTATTTATTGAGACAGAAATTGAGCTCCATGTTGTGCGCTGCATTGCAAACAAATGTATTCCAATTACTTTTAAATTTTAAGGGGCCCTCAAACCAACTGGAAGTCCAAATTTAGTTGGGACGTTGAAGTTATAAGCGAGTCTAGAAAGTTAGAGCGAACGCATTTCTCGGCTCGTCTGTCCACCTCTCCAAGTGCCCAACTTCTGGGCCCGAGGTGAAAGTGGGAAGAGACTCCCAAATAGATGACACCCCTTGTGACCCTATAACACGCACCTAAAATTAGGTTCATGCCCTCTGTGTGTGTTTTTGAATGTGTGCGTGGTGGGGGGGGGGGGCGGCGTGTTGAACCCTTGTCAAAATGCGGCTTCGACTGTTGAATTCAATGCACGGCCTTCATGTTACCATCACAGTGTCAATCTGCTGCTGGGAATTTCGGTAAAATGCACCTGAACTCGATTTGCCCCTGAAAGACAGAAGCTTTCAGATGCATTCCGACAATGTGACAATCGGCCACTCTCTATGCAGATGCTACTGGAACGCCGTCCTCGTTTTTCGTCGGCTCAAAAAGCAGTAAAAGCCGTCTTATGTTTTTTGAGGACTACAGGCCTATGTGAACACCTTGAACTTTTGTGTAGTGCCACTTCAGCACACGCGTCAGCCCATTGACTCACAATCCTTTTTTTTCTCTTTCTCTTCTCTTTCCTCTCTCTCTCATATTTATACCCCCTTCCCGTTCTCCCAGCGTAGGGTAGCAAACTGGGCATGTGCCTGGTTAACCTCCCTGCCTTCTTTCTCGTTGTTCTTGTTCTTCTCCTGCGCATGAACTTATTTTGAATTGCGTAAGAGCGCAATTTTTCAAGTTTGTCCTATCAAGAATGCGTGCGCAAATATAAAAGATTTTATTTTCTCATACTATTTGTTTCACTGGCTAGATTTGATTATTTTCAATATTCCACCGGAGGGCAATACAATATTTACGCCGCACCGTATATCACTAATTGAAAAAAATTATTATCTACAGAGCAGTTTGGGCGGACAATAAATCATTTCATTTTATTTTCCTTCGCTGTTTAAATACGTTCCACGTCAGGCGAATTTCGTTGAGGGAAGCCGAGGTAATGATTGTTTCAGTAATAACGTCTCTTTTTAAAGTTTCCCCAAAGCATATTTAGGTTGACACATATTGGTCTCGACAATCAATCTACCGTATTGGGACCCAAATGCGGGCACTGATATCTTACTAGGACGTAGTCTACCGTTTCGAAACGCCGAGTAAACTAAAAATACCGACCTTGCAGCCCCTCTTTGCTTTCTTACTGTTCTGTGTAAAAACCACCGAACTCCGAGTTGTCAGGACTTTGGAGTGCATTTTTTTGCTTTCACAGTCGCGTACAATTTTTTGTCAATGATAGTCGCGTGCAATTTTTTGTGAATGATAGTCGAAACGAGACCAAAAATAGTAATTGCTTGTGCCGAGTGATGATTGCTTTCAAGAAAAATAGAGGGTTTGAAACTTAAGACATGAACCAATATCTACGAGGTAATAGAAACTTCAACCACAGTTCACACGGTATTTCAAAAAGCGTTATGTCGCCGGAGCACGTATTTTTGTATGGCAAGATTGTGCTTGATGATGGTGGCTTGGTGTTGTTTTCTCTGTTCGCGCTCTAATTTTTGCAGGGCTCATGGCAGGGAAGTGTAGAGGATGTTGTTATGTAACCTTGCGATGATTGATAGATATGTGGGGTTTAACGTCCCAAAACCACCATATGATTGTGAAAGACGCCGTAGCGGAGGGCTCCGGAAATTTCGACCACCTGGGGTTCTTTAACGTGCACCCAAATCTGAGCACAGGGGCCTACAACATTTCCGCCTCCATAGGAAATGCAACCGCCGCAGCAGGATTTGATCGCACGACCTGCGGGTCAGCAGCCGAGTACCTTAGCCACTAGACCACCGCGGCGGGGTATGTAACCTTGTGTCGTTTACCAATTGTTATAACTGAAAATAGGCAAAAGAAGAATTACCATTTTTCAAATATTTATCAGAACTGCTCAGTTTTGTCGTTTTTTTTACATTGTGATAACATTTCATTCTTCTTTTTAATTTCATTCTATCATTTTTTGTTATTCTTGCTACTGTTACTACTGTCGTTATTTTAGGTCTGTTCAATCTTCTTTAATGGAGCGAAAAGAGGTGAGCCAGGCTATTTCCTTCCTATTCCGTGCACCTGCGTACACCGTGGTCGGCGTGAGTGATCTGGATAATGACATCGTTCTCACGCTCTGGCAACTATTCCGACGGCTCCAGTTTCATCACCACAGCAGCTATAATGTTTCGTTGCGTCCAAATTTTAGGCAATCAGCGAAAGTCGGTATGGCTTGAACGTTGCCTGGACGGTGTATAAGTCTTTTTTTTTTCTTTTCGTACTCGATTACGGAGCGTCATCTCAGGATCTGTGCTTCTCACTGTGTCAAGGTTGCTTAGTTGGTTGGCCCTTATATTCCGGGCACAACCAACCACGGGGGATCGGCCACGAAACAAACCATGGGTCATGTAGAGCAATCCCGCCATTTACCTATTTCATCACCTTTACTGCTCGCTCTCTTGCCTGCTCTTAGTTTCATGTTCCTTTCGTTTTCCCCCTCCTCCAATTGGTGAGTAACCAGATGTTATAAATCTGGTTGAACTTATTTTATGGTCTGTAATCTCTATTCTTGCTCTTAAAATTGTTTCTCCAAGTGCGAGGCACTTGTTACAGCTTCGAGGTATATTAAAACGTGAAGAATTATCTTGTGTTGAAACGCTTATAGCACTTCGCACTCGGGACCAAGTCTGAGTAGTAGGTGTTTCAGATCTTACACGTACATCTATAGCACCTCTTGCGCGGCATGACCACTCTCAACTTGATTGCGTTCAGAGAAGACAATTATAGTAGAAAAAAACATCGCCGTGAATCACACAAAGCGAAGCTTCAACAATGCTGCATTCATGGACGTATGAGCCTCACCTGTCCGCTCTTACACAAATACGTTCCCCGCGTTTCATATTTTTATTATTTTTTTCTTGTTCTTTTCCCTTCGAGAGACCCTCAAACACTTTTTCAAGTAACCATAGAATAGATTCAATAAAACAGCTTATTGCTTCATGAATTCAACGCCGCAAAAAATTTAAGAATCCGTGCAGTACGAGTGCAGCTACGAAAATTTGTCGATCGCAGTCACATTCCCTCTTTTCTTGTCCTGACGAAAGCACTGCAAGCAAAGCAGAGAAAAAAAAAGGGGGGGGATGCCATAATTTATTAGAATACGTCACGCATGCCTCGTGACCTCGAGCATTTTTTATTTCGTTTTTATATTTGAATGCGCGGCGTTTTCAATGTAATTGTGTGAGTACGCGTCAAGGAGGATTTAAAAAAAATTTCTGGAGTGGAAGCTCCCGCAATGCCTTGCCAGCATAAGTCAAGCCATCTTTTGCCACTGCCAAAATGGTGGAAACATGTTTTTTCTGATAGTGCCCACTTAAAGATCAGGTTGCTTTGATATTTTATGTAAATGCCACCTTAGTTCTATATTAAAAGATAGTCGTTCCCGAAGAAACAACACGCAGAAACGAGTATGGATAACTGAATCTTCAAAGAACTTTGCCTCCAATTAGAGGCTCACTAAGGAAAACTAGTTATACTAAAAAGAACTTGGAGCACCATGTGTCCCGAAAAAAGTTCCTACATTAAACTCGTTTGGCACGCGAGGGAAACGCTTCATTTTTATTCGCTGAATGGTGATACCGGGACGCCTTAGTGCTCTCCCATAGTTGAGTACGAAGTACTCGAAATCGTTAAACATTTTTTCTAAACACATCGCTGAATGGTGATACTTTATCATGCCCCTAGTAAGATGGCCGCCACAACCGCCATCTTGCCAGAGGAACGGCTTCACTTCGGTGCAATCATTTCCACTACACCATTTTTTTTTTAATCCTCCTTGGAGCGCGTAAACAAGTCGCGGCCTCCCGCGGCAATCCCTGAAACGACCATGCACGTCATGTTCAGTTGAACAAATGGCTGACGTAAGGCTTTCAACGAGTAATTTTCGAGCTTTCTTTGTCATTTGTCGACAGAAAATAAAACAATATTCAGCTGACCTTGATATTCAGTTGACCTTGTGCATTGCAGGCAGTGGGCTGCGCTATAATATTTGGCTCGCGTATTCTCGGGAGCCTCCACTACCAATCGGCAGCGGTTTCTGACCATGCTCAAAATGTGTTGCAGGGTCTCTTGAAACAATACTTGTATGCAAAACTCAAGAACCAATAATAATAGCGGATTTCCACTTTAGATGCTTCAGAAGGTATTAGATCGAGTAAAGAAGCTTAGAAATATTTGTTACTTCTGCTTTATGTTTACTGACATAACGAAGCAACTGATTACACTTGCAGTGAAGATGCAAAGCTGCTCACAACTGATTCATTCGCATATTTTACAGCGAAAGCTGTTATAAGATCACAACACGGGTCACACGTGGCGCCGTAGTTCTCCGCCGCCGCCATTGTCCGTAACCAGTATAGAAGGAAAAAAACTCGGCAAATAAAGAAAACATTAATGACGAAATGGGATTAAAACCCGAATCCACTGCGTGTCAGCCCAGTATTCCACCACTGAGCCACGCTAATGCTTGGAACTCGTTTCTAAACTGACCTTAGGCAAGATTGATGTTGGGAAAAGAATTGCGCTAATATGAGTATTAAATCGTTTTAGAACATTAAAGGACCGCCATGCGTCACAAAATGCGAAGTGCGCAACGACTTTGTCGCCCAACGCTCTAACCCATTAGAAAGCTTGCTTTAGGTCACCTAATTCCTGATTCTATTGCGGAGGTTTTCAACTCTCATTTCAGCACCCCTGTGAGTACTAATACAAACACTCAGTCGGAACTCTCACAGTCATGTCTTCCACGTTCTCCTCAATCTTTTTTGTACCCCACGGTAGCAGATGAAGTTAACAATATCATCTAATCATTAAAGAATACTGTCCCAGAGCTTGATCAAATCTGCTTTTCTAAAATTAAACTTGTATCAAAAGATTTTTCCCCAATCTCAGCCTATTTAATCAATAAGGTTTTCGCGGCTGCTGTGTTTCCTAAAGGCCTTAAAGCAGAGAAAATTATCCCCATTTTTAAGAAAGGTGATCGAGAATGCTGTAACAGCTATCGCCCGATTCGCATTTTACCTTTCTTTAATAAAGTCATTGAAAAACTAATTTGCAACCGTTTAATAAATTACCTATCGAAGTTCAACATATTATCCGATCACCAATTTAGCTTTCGTCCAGGTCTTTCGACTGAAGTTGCACTGATAACTTTCACTGACAGAATTAAATTGACAATTGATGAAGGTCTTCTTTTTGGAGCGGTGTTTATTGATTTTACTAAAACTTTCGATAAAATTAACCACGCCATCCTATTTCATAAGATTGACTGTTACGGCATATGTGGATCACTTCTTCAGTTCATTAAAAGCTATCTTGGTGATCGCACGCAGGTTGCTCAGATAAACCAGAGTTTTTCATCTCCAAAAACCACTAAAATTGGCGTTCCTCAATGCTCAATCCTGGGTCCCTTTCTGTTTTTTGTTATTCATAAATGACTTACCACTTTGTCTGAATCGCACTAATGCTCTTCTCTACGCTGATGACACTACTATTTTTACCGCACACAAGGATCCACTCATGCTACAACAATCACTAAACGTCGACTTAAATAACGTTCATTCATGGTGTGTATCGAATCTGTTACTCATCAATCCATCAAAGACTAATTTCATGGTATTCCATTCCCCGCAGTTGTTTCCAAACATCACTTCATTAGCAGTGACACTTGATGGACACTTCATTCATGCATGTTCATCTACAAAGTTTCTTGGTGTGGTATTAGATAATTATTTGAAATTCAGCGAGCATACGCAGGCCTTAATTTAAAAGGTGTCTTTCGGTATTCACGTGATCATCAAAACACGACCTTACCTCTCCAATGAAATCCTTTTAGCTTTATATTACGCATTCATTCATAGTCACCTGTCATACTGCGTATCATCATGGGGAAATATATAATGGTCATATGTAAATCATCTAGAACAATCACAGAAGCAAGCTTCGTGACTCATTATTCTCAAACCATTTTCATCACCAGCAGCCCCCCTTTTTAGCAACATGAACATTTTACTTCTGCATAAACTCTTCAGCTACAAAATTCTAATGACTATGTTTCGTATCCTTAATAATGAATTATACATTTCCAGTTTCTCGGGAGTTACTCTTGTAAATACTAACAACACGAGGTTTTCAACTAACCTAATCTACTTCTACCTAAAGTACGTACTAACTATGGTCAAATAACGGCAAGATTTTCATGCATAACAGTGTGAAGCATGCTGCCTGTTGATCTCAAATCATGCTCAATGTACTTCTTCAGTAAGCGCTTGAAGGTCCTATTGTTAAATGACTTATGACTTGAATGTTTTCTTTTGGGTTTCTTTGTTTCAAGCAAATTGTCACTATTGCTCATATGGCCCTACGTTTTTGCACCATTTTCTTTTAAATATTGCTGTGATTTCGTCGCTGTTTGCTGACTAAAAAAGCTAATCCTCTTTTTACTTTTTGTTAGGAGGTCTCCCTGACAGTTTTTACTTTGGGACCTTCGATTGTTCATTCGCCATGCAAAAAATGTATTCATAAAAATGTATCTATTTTTGAATAAACAACAACAACAGTTCACGATTAAAAAAAATAACTGTGCCGCATACCCACTTCTTGTACATCTTTTCATCGTCGTCAGCCACTGCTTTAAAAAAACTGCACGAAATCTCCACCAAGTGTGTAGCGCATACCACGTTTCTCCAAAGAATGACGAAGGGTAGCCCAGTGAATGCTGGCCTACCACACAAAATTTAGGATCATTTATGGCACAGTGGGTACCCAGCAGTGGGCTTGTAGCATCCCAAAGAGTGGTTAGAAAGGGCTCTGAAAGGCCGCTCTTCTAGCTTTTGATGTGACTGTGCTGCGTGTTCCACGCATGCCTGGAGTTGTTTTTTTTCTCGTTTTATCTGAAACATGTTGTTCGGACTGAACATTCGTTTAAAATTTAACAGGGTTCAATAACACTGTCAAGTTCAACTGTGGAATGCACACTAAAGAGAAAAAATGATTTTTTGCGTATTAGTAACATACAATTTGATAATTCCGCAAACGATACTCTTACCATGACATATGCTTAGTTGACGAGAAAACGCGCGAAAAGAAAATGTGGGTGGTGACAACACCTAAAGATTGATGATTGATATGTGGGGTTTAACATCTCCAAACCACCATATGATTATGAGAGACGCACCTAAAGATTCCCACATTAAACACCATGGTATATTTTAAACGGGTCTAATGGGTCGTACGTAGGTTTCAATCGATAAAAATGAAGTACAGTGTAGGAGACCTCGCATACGAAGTTTCAAGGCATTTCATCGAGCCAGTGCTACGAAAATACCGCAAACACATTTTCATATTTCTATGTCGCGCGCGGAGATTTCAGTGTAAAATTAAAAAAAAATAATTTTCAACCTTGATTTTTTCCGCTAATAATTAACTAATCAGGGTGAAACAAATGGCACTAGAGTACTGAGAATATAGTTTGTAAATCTAACTCAAGTAATTGTTTCTCTTTAGTGTTCCTTTCAATGCAAAACTATAAGGTCCTCCAAGTTTTTTTTATATTGAACATTGAAAGCAATATAACTGACCTAAGCAAATAAATATAGCCTAATTAATCAAGTTATTCATGATGTTGAAACAATAGTCAAATAAGACAAAGAAGCAAATCAAGAAGGTTCTTGCACTTTTTGGGGCCTAGAACCACTTCCCTTTATATTGGCCGTCGTGAGATGCACTAAGGCATGCTGCCCCTTTAGGTTTTGGGACTAGATACGCGGGGGTTTAACTTCCTAAAACCACCATATGATTAAGAGAGACGCCGTATTAGAGGGTTCCGGAAATTTCGACCACCTGGGGTTCTTTAACGTGCACCTAAATCTGAGCACACGGGCCTACAACATTTCCGCCTCCATCGGAAATGCAGCCGCCGCAGCCGGGATTTGATCACGCGACCTGAGGGTCAGCATCCGAGTACCTTAGTCACTAGATCACCGTGGTGGGGCACAGTTTTGAGACTCAACGGTTCATCGCAGGGGAACAAGATTTCGCGTTTTTGATGCAGCTGGAGAAATTTGCATGTTGCTTTCTAAAATTGAACCACAATATCAAAATGCCTTAGACTTTTTTTTCAGCCATATATAGTTTCACATCACTCTTATTTACAATTTGCCAGCTTTTGCTCAATTGCATACAGAAAAACAAAAAAAACAAAATAATAACGTCTGGTGTTCATTATTCATAGTAGGTGCAGGGACAAGGACTTTTTATCTGCTGCTGCGTGCCGTAGCCTTGAGTATTCATTATATATGACGCAAGAATCGCTAGTCACGCACGCTAAAACAGCTGCGCAAGTAACAACATTTTGATCTGCACTTTCCCGACCTGCCTGTACCTGCGTCAAAACACCAACCTCTACTCATGGCTCTGCCGGCGGAATAAAAGACTGTGGGAAGGTTGAACGAACTTGGGCCTGTAAGGATGAAGGTTGGAGGTGCGTCTTTTATTTTATTACTGACCCTATATCTCTCTCTTTGACGACATTTTTGCGCACTTGCTATAAGTTGAGTTGAGGTAGCGTAGTAAAGAATAAGTGATAAAATTTGTAAGCACAGTATAAACAAGAGTTTTACATTTGTAAAGTAACCTTTTCTGACGTATGTGTTCGGCGTCCACACTTTGGTGTACATGTTTTCAACACGTATCAATATTAAGGGCTTGCTCAACTGAATTTTAAAGACTGGTATGAAACTGCAAAGGTTCCAAGGTGACAATGTGCCACACATATTTGTTTAATGAAACTTGTACCTGGGCCTATGGGGGGATGTTGTGCATTTACATTTATGGACATTGATGCATGTGCTCTCATCGTGGGCGTGTTCATTATATCATGGGGTAGTGTTACAGCTTGATTCGTATCTTCCCCTTTATAGTGACATCTAGTCATCACTTGTCCTGCATGTAGAGCATCAGGACAAAAGAATATCGTCGCATCATTGTCTCTCTTGAGTAATAATTCATGCTGCTTGCTTTTGCATGGGAATGAATTTAAGAATCCTAATTATACATACTATGAAACACAAACTCTAAGCTTCGACAAATGGAATAAACTTGTTCAGTAACAGCACGTAATACCATCAGCTGACTGCATACCATAATTTTTCGAGCACTATCATTGCGATCAAGAACATTCTGTAGAAAATTTGCCCGCCTCTTTAATAAAGCCACGTGCTCATTTGATGTGAACAGCGATACACCTCAGTCGAAAAGCTGCTAACGTTATTCGTGGTTTTGTTACGGTCTACTGTGTGAGCCGATGTCATGGTGTATCGTACGTCTAGAAACTATCTATGCACAGATTATTCGGACTACCTTTAATGATGTTTATGTTCGTCCTTAAATTAGCCATGACGCTATGTAGGCTTCAACAGTGCAATCTATTCACTGAAAGTCCTACATGAGCCAGTTAACTAAGATAAGGTTATGAAATCGGGGGGGGGGGGGGCAAAGACTTTTTTGCTTTGGCATGCGTGGCTTGTAGCGCTTTATTTAAGACCACGAACGGCTTTTCTTTTTTTACGCGTGCTGGTCTCTTGATACTCTTCAAGAATATCCTCACCGCTCCTTCAAACGTTTTTCGCTAAGTTGGTTTCTGTTTCATTCTTTTAACAAAGTGCTCTTTCCTCTATATTCTCGATAGCCACTTTTGGAAAGACCCGCCTAATCAAGGTTGGGAGGGTGAAGGAAGGGAGGCAAATGGCGGTGCTCTTTTGCTGGCCATGCAATCGCTACCATCTTTGACTAGCGTTTGCATAGCGTTGTCTATTCTTATACCTCTCTTTAAAGTGTGCCCCCTATCACTAATGGCTCGTATGCGTGCTTCTACTGGTTAGCCCGATAACGCTGCGGCCTTCATTGACTGTGCCTTGGCCGCTCTAGTTTTGCATGGTTCCTAGCCTCTAGCTTCATTGGTGATTAACAAACTATCAGAAGCGCATGGTTATCTCCCTATGCTCCCACAGCACTGCTGCTACTTAATTTTAGTTAATCTCGATGGGGTGCTCATGGTAAGCATGTATAAAGCTATCATTTTCATCACACGAACAGTCAGATACTCAAAAGAGGGCGCCAAGCACCTATAATAGGTGTGCAGATGGTTAAGGTTCTTGGTAGAGCTTCGGCTCACTTTCGAGTGGGAAGCCTAGTAGAATGGAGTAATTATTTGTGTAGTCTTCTCAGTTCTCCGAAGTAGTCACCTTGTTTGCTCTAATGAACAGATGTATTTATAAAGGTTCAAAACGCTGAGAGCTGAAATATATATATATATATATATATATATATATATATATATATATATATATATATATATATATATATATATATATATATATATATATATATATATATGAACTGCAAATTTGTGGTCAACCTGTAGAGCGTGCTTCACCGTTCAGCTATAACTGCTGAGGTGAAGTAGTATTGTATGTAATGCAGGTGCCTTGGACTGTTTATTTCGCTGCATACCCATGATCATAAGCCTAACTACGCCCACTGCAGCGCAAAGCCTTCTAGCATGATCCGCCAATCAAGCCGGTCTTCTGCTTTCCGTTGCCACGCTATACTCGCAAACGTTTAGGGGCGGAGCCCCTTATGGCATGGCGTGTGCGTCCCTCATTTTAGTGCGTAACCACTGCGTGGCACATACTCAAAATAGTGGTCCTTAGAATGTCCGCTGTATGGTGGCACGTGTATATGATCAATACAGGATGAAAAGATGTGAGATGGCTGTACTTGGGGTGTTCACTAGACAGACGGAAGGATGAATGAGCGGATAGATGGAAGGATGGACATACAAACGGAGAGATGAACTGACGGACGCACGGATGGACCGGCAGAGGGGCGGACGCACCGACGGACAGACGGATGGACAGACAGAGGGATGGCTGCACGAACAGACAGACAGACAGACAGACAGACAGACAGACAGACAGACAGACAGACAGACAGACAGACAGACAGACAGACGAACGAACGAACGAACAGAAGAAAGAACAGACGTACGGATGGATGCATGGGTGATGCACGCACAGGTGGGTGCACGGAGATTTACACGGATGGACGGACACACGAACGGACGCATGGACGGATGGAGGCACGGACAGGCTGACGAATGCTTCGCCCCGCCAATCATCATTCACTCCGTGGATGTGCTGTGATGTGCTGTGTTTTTAATCTCAACAGTCCACCTAACTTTCTCTCTCCCCTTCGTGCGTTTGGCTTATCTGGAAATCCAGTCTGTTACCCTTAATGTCCAGCGGTTATCCTGCCTACGTGCTACGTGTCCGGCCCATGTCCACTTCTTTTCCATATTTTCCCTTCGTGCAGTAAGAAATATTACATTCAGGAATTAATAAACTCATTCGATTTGTATAATTAACTGGTAATAGCTCTCCACAGTTCTGTGCTATTTTTACTACTTCAATTTGCCTTTGTATAATTGATAACACTGATAATGAAACGTGTTGCATTTGTCACGTAGAGTTCATTAATATTGTTTTTTGTCTTCACTTGCTTTTGACTATTTCTTTGTTATTTTTCATTAGTGAGTATTACCATCATGTTGTGTATTGATCGTATTTTTATTGTTAATCAAGATTATTCATTATTACTCACAAGTCCGTATACTATTGCTGTATTTTTGTAATTACCCCATCCATGTAGCCATAAGAGGTCCCCCTGTCAGTTTCTCTGAAAATTTGGGACCTCCTGCTGTAATAACGCTAACCATGTAACTCAACTGAACTATTTAATAAACTTGACTTGACTTGACTTGACTATTTCAACTATTATATACTCAACCCCACGTTGTTCTCTGACCCACTCTGCTCTCTTGTTGTCTCTCGAGGTTACACCTATCATTGCCCTTTCCATTACTCACTGCGTCATTCTCAATTTAAGCTGAACCCGCTTTCCTTGGCGTCTCCCTTCTTATGAATTAAGGAGATGTTGGCGTTCTTCCAAGATTCTGGTACCCTGCCCGTCAAGGAGACTTCGTATATAAGTTGGCCAGTTTTTCCAACCCAATTTCTCCGCCATCTTTCAGGAGGTCCATTGTTACCTTATTCACACCAACGGTTTTGGATCTTGGCATTCCTTCTAGGGCTTTTGTTACTTCCCCTGTCGTTACTGGTAGGATATCGAATTCGTCTGGACTATTATTGTTTCTCACAATACCATCCTGGTTGTTTTGGCCTCTGTACAACTCCCTGTAGAACTCCTCCGCCACCTCAACTATCCGATCTATCTTGGTTATGACATCATCTTCCTTGTTCCTTGTAATAGTTTTTGCGTGCTATATTCCTCTAGCTGCGCAGTCATATAAGACAGCTATAATCTACCCTGAGGGAAGGGGGAAGCGAAGGATTAAAAGATGGGTAGATAGAAAGAAGGGAGCATACAAAAAATCAACATATCCACGGAGTGCATGATGAGGAGTGGGGCGAAGTGCCTGTCAGTCCGTCCACGCTTCCACCCGTTCGTCTGTGTGACCATCCATCCGTCCGTGCGTCCGTCCTGGCCCCCTTTCATCCATGCGTTCGTCCATTCATGCGCCCGTCCATCCGTGCATCCGTCTGAGGGTCCGTCTGTGCATCTATCTTTCCGTTCATTAGTCCGTTCATGCGTCTGTCCTTCCGTCCTTCAATCTAGTGAACACTGAAAGTACCGCCACCTGGCATCTTTTCATCATTTATTCATCATACAGAAGTAACGCCATCCAGCGGACATTCCAAAGAGTAAACGAGACGTGGCACGGCCGGACTAGAGAAGTGGTACGCGCGCACTCTCTTAACGGCCTGCGTTTCGTGTCTAGTTCTAACGTTTTACCACCGCTGGTTCATAGCACTGCGGTCCAACCCTCTCTAATTCCTGCTAAAACCAAGATGGTTACGCCCAGTGGGTTGAACAGGGCAACCTTTTCTGGTCAGATAGTGCTAAAAGTGCGTCCTTCTGTTACTTGTTCTTTTTTTTTAGTAAGCATTGAATTCAAGGCAAATTCTATTGAAGACTAAGTCACCGATACTTGTTTCTGTAGATGATTTCATCAGAAACAACCATTTCTTTTTATTGGGCATCCTCCTCAATTGAAAAGAGTGTGCACGGGCCACTCCTTCTGTCCAGCCGTGGAGGTGTCTACCTACTACTACGACGATGACGTCTACTACTACTACTACCACTACTACTACTACTACTACTACTACTACTACTACTACTACTACTACTACTACTACTAATACTACTCAAATTGCGGACGCACAACCCATGGCTCGAGGAGCTTCCCCCCTAAAACAGCACTGCGTTACATGGTAGTGAGCGCAGGAATCTCGGCCACATAATGTCCAACTGCAGAAAGTCGGGTAATAGCGCCTACCTAGGCAATGTATAGGTTGCACTAGGACAGATATAAAAGCACTTATTTTGCTAATCAAAATATTTTTAAAAGCTTTTTCGGAATAAAACACATGTCACACCAAGATCTATTCTAGTAAAAATTTGCACCTGCCCACCCACCCACAAAGATAAATTCTGTTGGGTAAATGCTTGTTGAATTAGAAGTAGCATCGCTACCGGTAGGTATATGGTTGTTAGAATCTCATTCGCGTATAACTCAGCTTCATAGCACGTAATAAAAACTTCAATTTACGAGACCCTTAGAGTAACTGGGGTGCGAAAGCCATGAAATGCACATAAAGCGCATCACACGTTTTTCATTATTTGTAACGAAGCGCCACGCAAGACAGACTAAGGCAACCATTTGACGGCAGCATGTATCTTACGTCAATAGATGTCCCACGCATTGTATTATACTCGACAAGGAACTGCAGGTAAAAGCAACGGTCATAACACCGATGCAGCAAAAAAGATAGAACAACGAGTGAACAAAAGGTAAACTGGGCACAGAAGTTAGCGTAGAGGCATAGACGAGATAAAGCGAGTGTCGCCACGTGACTTGCCTCCCTCAATAGGGACGCGCACACCTTATTATTGGCCTACTCTGAAAAATTCTTGCGGTAAAATAAACGAATGTCGGTGCCTTTGGTTTTGTTCTGGTTACTTAATGACGCAGTGTCTGCTTGAGAAACAGAGCTGAACGGATGTTTATTCTTTAATACAGAGTTGTTGCAATTGATGTATCTTGTATCTTACCTCATACACGATACGTTCTTTAGTGTACTGCTAATACGGGTATCATTATGCATATTGTGAAATATATCGCGATATAGACACCAAATACTCAAAGAGTATTCAAGATACGTACATATGTATCTTCTGCACCACTCAGCCACGGCCGTGGTGGCGCCTCTGCACAGCGTTATAGCAATAACAAAAATGGTCAAGTGAGGACTACACGTCCTTCGTAAGCCCTTTGTTTTGAGACCCGGAAAGAGCTGTACTGTCGAAGCTGCAGGACTGTGCAATATATGAAATTTATTCTGGCTGGAACGCTTTTATTGTTTTTAACACTGCGTTATTTAGGGTGGTAAATTATGTGTAGGAACAGGTTTGCGTTCTCAATATTCTTCCCCTTGGGCGTGTTCTTCGGGTGAATTACTTTCTTTCACGATGGAGACAACACTATATTGATGGCACTGAACAGCTTACTGGTAAGTGTTCACCCTTAATGAGGTATTCATGACATATGTATCTCTTTTAACTATTTCAGCAATAAAGAGCGAAGGGCACAACGTCAAATGAAACATCACTGCATGCGATTTCTTTTCTGACGCAGACACCTCTATGACCACTACATACAACTGAAAGATACTTATTTTTTGCGCTGGACTTGTGACTAGCTACAAAGTGATAACAGTCGTTTTAAGCACTTACACTGTCCAAGCCCTCACTCTTTTGGTCTGGCCGAGTACTACTAATTTGTGAAGCCCAGCGTAATGCACTTGCTCGAACCAAAAGTTCGGGTATTGATTGAGCACACCTTCTTTGTAGGCAAGAAATTGACGTGCGTAGCTGAAAAGCGTCAACAGCACCAGACGCAAGTATATACATATCAACCTAAGCTCGCCTTCCAGCTGCTTCCCGCCTCGACACGGAAGGAATGAGGCAGTAAGCATTAGGGAATAAACCAGGATGCAGAATCTTTTCCCCGAGTCTACGGCACGCCTGCACTCATTGTTCACGCTGTAGTCGTGCTGGGACACGAGAATCCTTTCAGCTCAAGCACTGGTCAAATGGCCGGCCTGGCAACTTTGTCTTGCCACCCACTTCACTCCATAGCCGTTTTTGACGTTTCTGCGTAGCTCTTACGTTTATTCTCTATATTTGTTTAGCAGCATGCTCTTCGCGTCGGAAGAATCACGCGTTGTAGACACGAGTGGAAGTTGAAAGGGCTTAATTAGGAAAAGTGTGCCTTACTGGGATGTTCGAAGCGTGCGCCCACCGTGCGGTGAGGACGAAGTGGGCTTTCTTTCAGACTCGTTGCGTATGTCTTCCTACGACCGTATATTCACCTTATAAGATTCGCTGCAGTAATCTTCTTTCGCAATATAGCTTAGTCGCGATTTGTAGGTCTCAACGCTTTCCTTCTTTGTTGTTCTTGAAGTAGGCGAGGGCTGCCGGGCTAGTCTTATCTCTGAAATGAACTGCGTTGTTTGGCGTGCATTCATCACGAATATCTTTGCAATTAATGTAAGCTTAGATGGATGGATCAACCGATGAATGAACCGTGACCTCAGATGGTGACGATATAATATGGCGGCATCGCTTTGTCATGGCGGGCTGGTCACGGAGACATTTTTAAGCTAAAGGAGGTGTAAAATATTACAGTGTCTCCGATTTTGTAGGCAGTGCAAAAAAAAAAAGAAGCTTCGCCTTTAACAGTTCAACGCGATAGCTGTATCCCGTCTCTAATTCGTACTTCAAACACTTAGTGAATGAAATATTTTCGAAATTGCTATGCACCCACTGAGTCACCTTAAGGGACTAGGCCCAGTAACGTGTGTGCCCTTTGTAGTGGGTGACTAGATTTAAACAATCAAATCATTATGGTGACACAAGTTTTTATTATTGGCCAATCTCCTACAGTGTATTTGAGCCACAAAAGAATGTTCACATGAACAAGAACATGTTCGTTCGCCCGCTGGCAATGTGATCTTAATTTTTGTGTGTTGATTTTTGATAATGTGTGATTTTTCGCTCACAACAAACGCCAGAATTTCCGCGAAGCAAGTTCTCTAACTGTGTTGCGTTAGCACGTTGGGTGCGCATGGATTTTGGGGGAGTGACGGGAGAGAATCAATGTGCCTGCTGAGAAAAATAAATAAATAAAAAATCGCTTTGCCTTCGAGTTGCCTCACACGAATGCATGAGGTTCACTGTGAGTTTTGCGAGTTTACTAGCCTAATATGGTAGCATAAATATTTTTTAAATTTTACATCGGCTGACAAATAAACAAATTTGAGTAATAATTGTATATGAGTTGAAAAATTGTAATGACGCTTAAAGGATTGTCAACGTGACGAAGACTGCGAATGCGGGAGGTACAAAATGTTTAAGATAACAGAACCAAACGCACGTAAAACTGCATTAGTTGTTAGCCGCAAATGAAACGTGTCGAAGGAAGAGTAAAGAGCTATATTTCTTTACAAGTTAATAAAATCAGACCTGTTTCCTCGCGGATGTGGGAAATATTGATAATCAAAAATTTTTTTTTGATGACGTGCCAAACTCTCATTCTTTTTTTTGTCTTATAGGTCGTAAAAGATATTGTCAAGAGCACTCGAGCTCGATGATATGGAGAGCCATGAAAACTTTGCGAAATTGTAAATGGTGCTTTCACCCCCGCTGCTGGAGTTTCCAAGCGTCGTGATGCTCTTACGCAACAGCGAGGTTCAGGGAAATAGCGTGGTATGAAGTTTATGTTCTTGAAAATATACTTTACTTTGTGTACTTTTATTCGCGCAACCACCAGTACACTGGGAAAGTATCGTGCGGCTGTGACACCTGTCGTCTGTAATGCGCAATATAAATACAGCCTTGGTCAGCTTTCGTTTGGTCCCAACGAAAACACCCAGTGTTATTACTTGGTTTATGAGGCGGAAAAAAAAACCACCAGGTCTGCGTGGAAGGCGCCACATTGTCACAGCAAAAGCGAGAAGAGCGGCCTTTCAGACCTTTTTTTTATACTATTTGGGTAGTAGCTGCATGCACACTTGCAGAGTAGCCGCTATGACATATACCATCGTGTAGTAGTCATGCATTCTCTATGTCATCCTTCGCCATACTTCAGAGTACTCCAGAGAAATCAGCGTCACCGCGCTAAAGAATCAATTGAACTGCCTTCACTCGCGTCGCGCCGCCTCATCTCGCGCCTATGCCTCCTCCACAGTTTCTTTTTCCGACCCCAATCAAGACACGAACTTTTACAGCCCCCAAACAGAACTTCTTCCCGCATTAACCATTCAAACCCCATTGCACGAATCAACGGCCGTACATCCGCAATGAACGACTCCTTTTTCCCCCAAGCAATAACACTTTGGAATCACCTTCCCGACACCATTGTTGCCACACCTGACCGCACATCATTCCGCGCAAAATTGGAATCCCACTTTGATTCCACCCATTATCCCATGGCTGAAAATATATTCTACCAACGTACTGTATGTATAATTTGCTTGTGCCTAGTTTTTTGTACTCTAATTTCCAGCCAAAGCGTTTCTTTTGTGTGTTATTTGATTCATTTTTGTTGTCTTTTTTTGACCAAACTACCATATTAGAACTGTACTGTTTATAATAATTTGTTCAACTTCAATTATACACACTCACAGCGTATTCTTTGCCTCCCCTTATGTAATGCCCTCGGGCCTTTAAGGATGCAATAAATGAAAAAAGTGTGGTACCAGCTGCACACTTGCAAGGAAATTTGTGCAATTTTTATCCTGTGGCTGACGACGATGAAGAATTATGCCAGATGCTTTTGTACGTTATTATTCATCTCGTTCTTATCTGATTCATCTCTCTTTTAACGAGCATTGTTGTGAGATACAGCTTGGCCAATCCCTGCTGTGGTATGAGCCAAAATCTTTTAGGCGACAAAACAAACCAATTCCTCACAACATTCCACAATGGGTATGTGCCACAGTTATTAGGTGAACAACATCAAGGTTTTGCAATAGGCTGGAGCATCAGATGACCCAATCGTTGTACAATTCAGACTGTCTGAGGCCTCTTTGCTCCATTTATGTTCTAAACCGCTTTATTACTAATACTAACGCAATTTTTGTCCTGACATCAAGCCTGCCTAAGGCCACTTTGCAATGGTGTTCCACCACCGACGTGGCTCAGTGTTGGGTTCTCATCTAAGGTCATTCGCATTGCTCTGGCCCGTACTAGGGCCCTTCGATAGCGCTATTCATCACAGATCTCTAGTTTCAACCTAAATCTTCGGCGCGCACGCCAGGTTTTTCACATTCCAGTGCTGTCAATTTCTGTAGCATAAAAAAAATTGCGTCGCTCAGAGGTAGAGTACTGGGATGGCACACAGTGGACGTGGGTTCGAATGTCATTTTTCCGTTGGTGTTTTTTTATTTACTAGGTTGTTTCTTATTTCGTGCGATAGCGGTTGCGGCCGATGGCAGTGGCGGGCAACTACAGCGCCCCACGGGACGCCTGAAATTTCATAACAGCTTTTACTGTAAAACTGTTTTGCAGTCAGCAGCAACAACAATGACAACAGCAAAAGCGCATCGTACAAAAAAACAAGCATTAAACAATAATGGCGACGTGTATCTCGTTCGTGGGATCAACAACACTACGATTATGAAAATCCCTGGACAAAGTGCCGATGCAAATGCTTTGTTTAACGATATTCGCTGCGTATTTTAACGCCAAAACATTAAACAGCTCCTTTCGCAGAGATGTCACTGTCAACGTCGACGTTCTTGGTTGTGGGCACAATTTTATTTAGCCCGCACCACTTTCACATTGTGAGCGAAATCTCCCAAACCTTGCATTCATTCATTTCATGCAGCCCACACAGACCTTGGATTGTTCTACAGCAGAGAACAGCATGTGGTGCTTCTGGTATTCGCAGTGACGACTGTTGTAAACTCGATGGCGTCATGAAGGTAAGGCGAAATTTCATTGTTAAGAGAAGTTCAACTATGCGTATACTTTCATATGGGCCCATGACACAGCCAATGCCTAGCTGAAGGTCACGCCGAGTCTTCTGAATATTACGTTCGCTCATTTGGAACGAAAAAGTGAGTGCTGGCATGAAGCACATCGTTCGCGGCGCGTTTTCGCTCGTGAATCTTTTACATATAGAGCGTCCGACACGATGTCATCTCTTGTTACGTCAGGCTGCTCGACAGCTGTGAATATTTAACAGCTGGCCACAAAAGGAGATGTTGATGGTCTTCGTTCGCGTGCTCATTCATTGCTTCGCTATGCAATTACAAGGACGTATTCTTTCAGTTGTGTGCTTTCACCATAGGGCCCACCATACTCCTCCACGTAGCTGCAGCCGATTGTTACAAAGGATGCGCCATTGATTTACCCTTACAGAACGATCTAGTCGACAGTGTCATTATACCGATTTAGTAATAACACTGGGAAGAAAGTCAGCATCCATAAAGTGAAAGGAAGCCCACAGTAATAGCCTAGTTTGTCGTGGTTGCTGAATATTTGTTCTCATTTATGTGTTTGTCATTCTAATGAATATGAAAATTGCACTGAGTACAGGAATCCATCTTTTATAAATCTGCGTTCCTCTTTCTAGTCACCACAATATAAGGTCCATCGTTCAGTGTGGTTTTTCTTAAGCACGTTCTGCTACGCGTTTAGGCACACGTGGTAATAGCAAAACTTTAAGTGATTCCTGCACGGTTGCTTCGGAATATGACAGCTGCGTCAATAACTGAATAATAGGCAGACCAAGAAAAAGAAAAAAGAAATGAAGGGTACAAAGATACTGAATGTCATGCCGCGGTATTCCAACAATAGCCTTCTGATTAAGAACAACGTAAACCACCTCAAAAAATATGTGAGTATAAACCAAATTCATTAAAATTATTTCACGTCACTTGTTCATAAAATCGACGCTTGGGCTACACGGAAGCCAGAGTCTGGTGCGTGTATCACAGTTTTGACATTACTCTGAGTTCCTGCGGCTGGCATGATTTCAATGCGAAATAAGTGGTTCTCCACGTGGTTTTGTAAATAAAGCGCAATTGATACAAACACTTGCTGTCACCTGGATGCCGATGAAGTATATTTTACTCGAATGTGGTGTGTTTTGTAGCTCTTACTTTAACAACACTGTGCATATTCAGCATGTCAAAAGATTAATGCTCACGGTAGTTTTCTAAGTGATATATAAATGTTGTATGTATTCAAGTATGTATTTATTTATTTGTATATTTATTTTTATTTCTGCCATTCCTTATTTCATCGTGCCTGTTGTTGAATAATGCTACTTTAATATAAGGAAAAATTTGGGTATCCTCTCAAGATCAGCCTTACTTATTGGTGAAATCTGTATTTTTGCTATGATAGTTCCTTGTTTCTAGTGCACTGAATAGTATCTCTATCTTGTAAAACCCAGTGCATTGCAATGAACCCTTGGTATTTCTCAAGCTATAGGCGCGCTTTTTATTCACGCAACCTTCCAGTTTATAGTGTCTTGATAAACAAACATCTTGAAATTGTAAATGAAAACATAAAGAAGATGCAAAGGTTTTTGTGGCCCACGTGAATAATGAACATGTATTCAGAACAATATAACATCTTATGTTGTCGTCCGTCAGCTTTACAGTGCTTTTGCACATTTTCCGCTCCGAGCAGCACTTACTATTCTATTATTAATGATTCGTTTTCAAAAGAAATATGCAATAGAAGGATTGACGAGAAAGAGCAAACATTACCGGAGCGTCCATTCCTCAGTGAACGAAATAACAGTAGAACGAAAATTATGCGCGTATTTTTGAGAAGCTGGATAATTTACTTTCATTGTAAACATTGTTTTTTTTTATTTTTCTCTTCAAGATGCAAATAAACGACAAGTTACTAGCAATCGCAGCATTGAAAAAAAATTGCAGGACGGAATACTGTGATTCAATTTGTTTCAGCAGCATTCGCTGTTGTTTTTTTTTTTCTGCCTACAGGGCACAGCTTAGCAATACGGAAAAATAAAAGTGAATGTTGTGCGTAGGTTGCATGAATATTTTTGTATTATAATCTTGCACCGTTGCCTCAAAAATCGCTGTGTTTCTTTACCTTGTTCAGTTTGTGGTTCACTCAGGTTCATATACATTAATGGGATCCGGTTAACCTTTTTTTTTTCTTTCCGCATGGCCTTAATCTCTTTTTTTTCTTTCTAGTGAAAAGCATCAGCAAATTCTGTGTCAGAACAGGCACAACACTTGAAAGACAACACATGAATCTCAGATGAACTAATGGCACTATGCAGTTCATTCATGAGACTTCAAAATCTCCGCATGAATTATTTCGCTCATGTCTTTTTATGGTATTGTGACAAGGCTTTCCGGAGAATCTCTTCGGCCGTTTTAATAACGGCTGCAGAAACACGCAGAAGGTTCAGTGCTCGTTTGAGAAAGGTTTATATAAGCACTGTGCTACAACGCGGCTGACGGGATAATCGTTATTGCGAAAGACTATCACATTTTCATCAATATATCAGATACATGCAACAGGTATCAAAACAAAGTATTTACAGCAGTAGCACTTTTATCCGAACACAAGGAAAATAATGATTAACGATTACAAACAATTTTGCCCGCGTTTTCATTTGGCTGCTTCGTAGTTTTTGTAATTCGTTCTGTCTTTTGTTCATTACGGCTCACTGAACTTTGCATTTTAACGCGATAGTTTTAAAGAGCTCGTTCTACAGATATTGCGGCGGCGTCGGCGTCGTTGGTTTTCAGCGAAAAATCATCATGTACGTGACCAAAAAATCGAGAACGATGCAAATAAATTGAAGTTATTCAAAAATCCTCGCTCCGAGAGGCGATCGAATCTGGGTCGTTTCGGCTGGAGTGGGGATCGAACCGGGCTCGTTTGCGTAGCAAGTGGATGATACACCACATGTTCACGTATCTGCTTGTGAATAGAGTGAAAATAACTTCCTCTGTTTGAAAAAGCAGTGAAAGTAGCTTTCATACTTTAAATACACACGCGTCCTGCGTACATTCTTCGCAATACAACAATAAATATTGCAGTAATAATGCGCGGTAAAAATTTTCATTGTCAGCACGCGTAAGGACATGTGATTATCCTAATGGCTTCACGGTTTAAAAGCGTTCACCCACTACGACACACACATTACTGTGCCTGTTCCCTTAAGACCACGTATTGGGTGCGTAGCAAGTTCGAAAAGGTTTTATGTGCTAAGTGTTTGAAGCACGCACTAGGAACAGAATATCGCTGTCGCGTTCAACTGTTGAAGGCGAACCTTCAAGGTTCCCTAATTTTTGCTTCCTGTAACAATTTTTCTGTACTGTTCACATATTACCAGCAGATGTTGACGCCCAAATAAGGTACCGGCTTCTTCTTAGAGGTCGACCATAGATGATAACAGGGTCCGAAATTTCTGAGTATAGCAGATAGGCCGCACGTACAATGTAGGACATGAATGAACATCATGACGTTAAAATATGGTGTCTGGAGTATACAAAGAATGTCACCTGATATGACGATACATCATGTAAACGTACACCACACGAAGACATAACATTTCTGATTGAAATGTGGGATTTAACGTCCCAAACCACCCTATGATTATGAGAGACGCCGTGGTGGGGGGGCTCCGAAAGTTTTGACCAACTGGGGTTCTTTAACGTGCAACCAAATCTGAGCACACGGGCCTACAACATTCTCGCCTCCATCGAAAATGCAGCCGCCGCAGCCGGGATTTGATCCCGCGACATGCGGGTCAGCAGCCGAGTACGTTAGCAACTAGACCTCCGCGGCGGGGCAAGACATAACATAACAGTCACATCAATAAGGTCAACAATAGCATGCATATATGTACGCAGCGACGATAAATAAAACGTACTACAAAGAACAGCACCTTAATAAAAAAACATAGACAACCGTCACGTAAATATACACTAGAGCGTTAAAACGAAACAGCAATCTTGTTAGTGTTTTTATGCACTGTGGTGATGCAATACTTTGGGGCAAATTAGAGGAAAAATATGGACCTCTAGAGCTGGAGCTAAGCTTCTTCACTTGTCCGAGAACACAACATGCCGCTCGACGCGGAAAGTGATTAATGAAACGCCCGCGGGGCCGCAGTGGCAGCCACATTTGACCTGCCTAGCTTAAGCTCATACGCGCGGCGCCCTGACGAAGCGCTGAAACAACATGCTGCGTAGACTTATAAAGTAAGAGAAACAGCGGGTGGTGCTGTCACACTCGCGCCTCTGGCGACTTTGTGGAAGCAGTAATTAAGGCTGCTGTTATGTGCGCTCCCTGCGGAGTCAACGTCGCCGTGAACTTTGGCTGCTAGAAGTTCAGGGTAGCGACGAGAGCGGCGCTTTTTCTCTAGAAGCCTAAGTTGTAGCGACCACGCGCAAGAATTAATACACCGCATTGGTTACTGTTGTTGGTTTAGCAAAGTAATATTTGAGTCTTACGTAGAAAAAAAGAACAGTTTAGATCAGGTTATCGCATGTATACTTCTTGGACAAGCCGTGTGACTTTTTCTTTGTTTCTTCTTTTTTTTGCTTCTGATAACAGCTTCAACAAACATGTACATATTCAGCCTAAAATTTTTTACAGACGGGATATATAGGTTTGAACTAAGCTTTCGGAGACGTTTGCTAATTTTCAACATGCTTCTCCAGTTTTATTCTCAGTGCATAAAATAACGTTGTAGGGAGCGCAATATTCGGAATGGAGCTTTGACCTCCTTTACCATGGCGACGAGGACATAGGACAATGTATACGAGGGTACAGCTGCTTGCTGAACGGCTTTTCTAATGATTAGAAAGAATATATTTAATGTGCCGAAGACGATATTTTAATTTATTTTCGATAACTCACAGCGTAAGGACGCAGACGAAGTATAGGACAACACGAGCGCGGACTCTACACAGAAGATTTATTAAAGGAAAGGCACGTATATATACAGAGGTTAGCCCGCTTCGACAGAGCAACCACGCATGTGCAGCAGAGTGAGCCACGTGATAGCGCTAACCTGTGCATATGTTCATGCCTTTCCTTTAATAAATCTTCAGTCAGCGCTCTTGTTGTCCTATACTTACCCCCGTATTCTAGAACATCCCTTCACTCAAACGCTTCACTTTCACTTGAGAAAGCAGATTGGAGCGCCGTCTTTAGGCACGGCAAGTCACTGCATATCAACAATAATCTGCTGGGATTCTTGAGTAGCGCAGCGTCATTTTCAGCTGAGTGGTGGCGCGGTGCGCAGCTCTGTCAAGTGAAGGAAGAAAGTCGAGTCGAGGAGCGTTTGTGAATACGGGGCTATATCTGCGTCCTGCTTGCGCCATGAGTTATCGAAAATGAACTATCACCAACTAGCCCAGATTTCGCTTCTTGTATGACATATTAAGAATAAGACTTTCAACAAAGAAAATTGGTTTCGCGAAATAAGCCAGCACTAGGCGCAAAGATATGGTCGGTAAATCAATATTACACCACCTGGAAACACATAAAATAATGACGAATCTGTTTTACGTCACAGTGGGGAGCGCGGCGGCATCGACTATGTGTATATGAGTGTAATTAGCTTCAAATACTAATGATCATATTAGTGCTAAATTTAACACGTGCGCAATAACCAACTACAACTATCTAATTGTATGTTTTATTTTGTGGATCCGGACTTGCGAAAGCCGAGTCAAGTTTGTTCAGTTTATACATCACGGTACTCGGCTGAGTCGACAGGTTTCCATGCTTTATTAAAGACTTTTTATAGTGAACTATAGGCCTGCAGAATGTAGTATGTTGTGATGGCATGAAGTTACATGTGGTGAAAACTAACTATTCGCTCATCCATATATTTTCCAAGAACACCAACACTTTCAAAATGTTATCCTTCCTAATTGGTGCTGCATGAGCACCGGTAGCAACCTTGAGGATTAAGCTGAAGCCGAAATAATTCTCTGGTTTGGTTTATTAAGATTACCATCTTTATTAGCAGCAATATGGCGTCGTTTGGTTGATACTACTGCACATAATTGGTTTAAGAGACCTTCTCATGGTATATTTCAGATGTAGATACGGAAAAATAAGCAATTACCTGATTTTATACAAGCACACCTCCCTCCCCCTGCTTCCACTCATCACCACAAATATGAGTGGGTTTTCCGGGGCTTTTCCGTGGTTTTGATTTTGCTCAACTATATTGCTATTAATAAAATTTCTGGACATGTACTGTACGCGAGGTGATGTAGTGGCAAAGACTAGTTTGCCCTGACTAAGCACATTTGAGCATTCCAGAAAGATTTATTGGACAAGCATTTTTATTTATGTGATTTAGAGGACATATACACTGTTATGCAGTGACTTTAATTGCAACGGCTTCTTTTTCTATGACGAAGAAAAGTGGAAAGGCACAAAAACAATTTAAGTGAAAATCGAAGCAGATTGTCAAAAACAATTGCGAGGAACAGCACACGTGTGAATCGAAGTACCCAAGTTTCTCGCACAGTTCCACAAACAGGGCGAAATGAATATGGAAGTTTGTAAAGGCTTAAGCAATGTTTGATGAGACATGTTGTGTGGTTTCTGTAAGGTTCGCTCACCTGGAGCAATTGCGGCCAGGCTTGCCATGCTAATTACTGCTGCCGCAACTTTGTCAATGCCACCCCAGCCACCATCGACATGAAGAAACGAAAAGTCGTCGAGCTGAGGATTTCGCTGGAGCCAGCAACACCCCATGCTGAAGGACTGCTTACAAATTCACATGTGATTCTTTCACAACTAGACCCGTGGGAAAACGTATACAGACCACTGCCGTCTGTATAGATTTGCCATCTGCGCCGTCTAGTGGCGGCTCATGCGTTCTCGAACGTATTTATTTAACGAATCCCGTCACAGCGATGTTGTAACGAATTTCTCATGGATATTTTAGGGCGTCGTTTGACACGAAAATCCTTGCATCTTGAAACATGTGACCTCGTGTGCTTTAACACTATCTTCACGCCTTAATTGTTTTTACCTCACTCGAAGTTTACATTTTATTTCAGCAGTTTTTTTGTTTCGCTAGTCTTGTTTTCACATAAAAATAAACGTTGATAAAACGTAAAACGTAGTAAACATCCACTGAGATGTGTTCTTAGCCATTCCTGTCAGCTTATTCCAGGGTCCTCTCCTTCTCCTCCAGATACCCTCCTCTCTTCTGCTCTTTTCGTCGCAATAAACAGCGGTTAGCTGTTGTTTTCCGTGGTGTAAGTTATTGGTTGATAATACTTCCTTTGTGGTTTCGATATATCATCAATTTTTTTTTTCAAAGACTACAGCTTTATGCTTCTTAATGTCATCTAGTGCAACGGCAGAAATAACTTCTCAGTGTTTGGCATCATTTAATGGTGCTTAGCCAGAGGCTCCTCGAAGCGACTTTTGCCGCAGTACGGTTTCATATGTAAGCAGAAAAACAACAATAAAAAACACTCTTTCTCTAATTTACTAAAATGCACTAATAATAATGCATTGAAATGCACGCTTGAGGTAATGCACAGTACTTAAGTTTCTTCGTAAACAACTTCATTCCCTCAACAGCTATAATCTAAATGTGTTTATGCACTTGCACGTTCTTACCTCATTATTCTTACGTTTATGACCTCATTTTTTCTAGGCCGTCAATTTTTTTGTGAGTTTTTTTCGTCTTTTATGGTTCATGTCACATTTTTGAAGCCTAAAAACGCTGAAGCGAAAATTTGCTGGGAAGTAAGCCATCATGAAACAGGTCGATGTGGCTTTAGCCAGCTAATTTACGCAGTTTCAGCTTAAGGACGCCCCGCTGTCTCGCGTTCAAAGACTCAAACTCGTTGCCATTGCGGCCAGGCTACCGGTGCCATCATAGATACTGAATGAGACACCTGACGTGAGGTCGAGTTACCTGTTTGCGCATTCGAGAATACAACTATATATCTCGATAAGCTTCTTGGACGTTTACACTGCCGCAGAAGGTAACTGTCTCATTGGGGAGACGGTCAGGTTCACAGTACCTCGGCTACTTCATATCTACAAGCTCTCCAGCAAACAACAACAACAACAACAACAACAACAACAACAACAACAACAACAACAACAACAACAACAATAATAATAATAATAATAATAATAATAATAATATATTACATTAATAATAATAATATCAAAGGTCACCCAAAGTCAACAATTAGCAGCTGAAAAACTCATAATAGCACACTAAAACATGTTGAAGTGGCATAATAATCTGCATTTTGCCGCACTTCAGTCTTTTTATATTTCCTGTCTCTTTTACCGATGCGAATGAACTGCCTTATGGTGTCATCCATTGGAGGATTTGGAGTACTTCAGGTAATGCTTTCTTCTGCTTCATGCGGAGCAAGTCTATCCCATTGGCAAATTGCGAGTGTTCCCTGTATGTTCCCTTGGCATTGGCGGCCAGTGTGGCCACAGCTACGGCACCGCAGCCAGTGCCTCCTCCTCCTTCTCTCTCTCTGTCTAATTCATCTTATGAACTCCTTGCGTTCGTTGCGCTGGTGGCATGTCGTGGTAGTTCCGAGTTCAAGCGAACATGCGCATTTTCAACGGCGGTAACATATGCTCCGTGCTCTGCGACGATTGGATTAAGGAATATGCATGGAGCTGCAGACAAAGATAACGTGCTCCAGGGACGCTTGGAATAAGGGATATTCATGGAGCTGTGAACACGGATAACGTGTGCCTGTTAACAGTAACTGTACTGTTTTTGTGGGTTGTACACAGCGCTAGATAGGGTTCTGCAGCAGCTCTGAGGAAGTAGGCTGCCTGCCATTTACAACCGTAGAATGCGTCTGCGGGGCTGGCTGTTGCAGCTGCCCAATTAAAACTGTCCCTTATTACGGTTGTTAGGTGCAGATATGGTGCGACGCTGCCAGCGCGTACATTCTAGTCTTTTAAAATGCCCAGGACACGCCTCATCGGCAACAGGAAAAGCTTTAGGCGGTCGACGGCACACGTTGTTGTGGGCGCCGCCGTGCGCCGTTCTCCCTTGTTTCTCTTTGCTGTTTTCCCGTTTTGCATACATCTGCGATGACAATAAAAATAGCCATAGAGTCACCTGACCACCATAAAAGCGTCACCAGCAAGATTCGGCCGACTCCCTAAGAAGTGGTAGTGTGATGCTTCGTGAAAGAGGCCTTTCACTCTCCCTAAGAGCGTCCACATGCATAACTGCCACATGCATACCTCCCACATGCATACGTCAATTAACTCACGACCCTCAATCCCCAGCAGCTGCGAAGCAACTGACCACGGCGGTGGTCAGATCTGCAACACACCAGAGGGTGCTAAAAATCTCTGAATCCGGACAGACCGCCATTGGAACCTGAACTTCGCAAAGTTTAACGCTAGAACCTTATATAGCGAAGCAAATCTATCTGTACTATTCGAGGAGCTAAAGGGTGTTAAATAGTACATAAACTATAGGGCTCAGTGAGGTTAGGAGGACAGATGCGGCCTATGCAGTGCTACAGAATGAGCACGTCCTTTGCTATCGGGGCTTGGCTGGCAGAAGATAATTGAGAGTGGGATTCCTAATTCACAAAAACATAGCTGGCAACATAGAGCATATTAAAAGGGTGGTAGGTATCGTAAGTAACTCAATAAGCGATACAAAATGAAGGTGGTATAGGTTTACACGCTTACAACTAGCCATGATGACGCTTCAGTTGAAAGCTTCTATGAAGACGTGGAATCGGCAATGAGCAAGGTAAAACACAATATACTATACAGGCAGTAGCAGATTATGACACCGGTACTAGAAATGCCAGAGGAGAGCTACTAGTAGAATTCGCAGAACGCAATAATTTACGGATTTTGAAAACATTCTAACGAAAACCAGGAAACCGTAAGTGGACATGGAGGAGCCCTAATGGCGAAAACAAGAACGAAATAGACTTTATAATGAGTGCACACCCAGGCATCGTGCAGGATGTGGAAGTGGTTGGCAAGGTACGATACAGTGACCATACAATGGTACGGTGGTGAATTCGTCTAGACTTCAAGAAGGAACGACAGAAACTGATATGCAAGAAGCCAATCAATGAGCTAGCACTGAGAGGGAAAGTACAGAAATTTAGAGTCTCGCTTCAAAACAGGTACTCAGCTCTTATTGAGGAAACCAACCTTAACGTAGATACAATGAATGATAATAAGACTAGTATCATTACAGAGTGTGCAGTGGAAGTTGGAGGCACGGCAGTTAGACAGGACACTGGCAAGCTTTCCCAGGAAAAGAAGAATCTCATTAAGAAGCATCAAAGCATGAACGTCTCAAGTACAACAGACAAAATAGAACTGGCAGAGCTTTCGAAGTTGATTAATAAGCGTAAGGTATCCGATGTAATAAGCTACAACATAGAATTGAACATGCTCTGAAAAACGGAGGAAGCGTCAAAGCAGTGTAGAGGAAACTTGGGATAGGCATAAATCGGATGTACGCACCAAGGGACAAAGAAGGAAAAATAACTACCAATATGAATAGGATAGTTAAAATAGCGGAGGAGTTTTACAGAGATCTGTGCAGTAGCCGGAAGAACAACGACCTTAATACTATAAGAACTAGCAGTAACCCAGATGACACCCCACCAGTAATGATAGAAGAAGTCAGAAAACCTTGGAGTGCTGCTGGTGAAGATCAGGTAACATCAGATCTGCTGAAAGATTGAGGACAGATTGTGCCAGAAAAACAAGCCACCCTGTTCACGAGGTGTCTCTTGGCAGGAAGAGTACCAGAGTCTTGGAAGAATGCTAACATCATCCTAATACATAATACAGGAGATGACAAAGACTTGAAGAATTACAGGCCGATCAGCTTGCTCTCCGTAGTATACAAGCTATTTACAAAGGTAATTGCTAACAGAATTTAGAAAACATTAGAATTCAATCAACCAAATGAACAAACAGGATTTCGAACAGGCTACTCTACAATCGAGCACATTTCATACTATCAGTCAGCTAATAGATAAATGCTCAGAATATAGCCAACCACTATACATAGCGTTCATAGACTACGAGAAGGCGTTTATTTCAGTAGAAATATCACCAGTCATGCAGACACTGCCGAATCAGGGTATCGATGAAGCATATATAAACATCCTCGAAGAAATCTACAGGGGATCAACTGCTACCATAGTGTTTTATAAAAAAAAAGCAACAGTATACCAATCAAGAAGGGGGTAAGGCAGGGGGATACAATCTCTCCAATAATATTTACCGCGTGCTTATAGGGGGTATTCAGAGGCCCAGATTGGGAACAGTTAGAGATATGAGTTAATGAATAGTACCATAGTAACCTACGCTTCGCCGATGACATTGCATTGCTGAGTAACTGAGGCGACAAAATGCAACTCATGATTACGGAGTTAGACAAGGAGAGCAGAAAGGTGGGTCTTAAAATTACTCCGCAGAAAACGAAAGTAATGTACAATAACCTCGGAAGAGAGCAGCGCTTCGAGATAGGTAATAGTGCACTTCAAGTTGTAAAAGACTATGTCTTCTTAGGGCAAGTAATAACCGCGGAGCCGAAGCACGAGATTGAAGAAACTAGACGAATAAGAATGGGGCGGAGTACATTTGGCAAGCACTCTCAAATTATGACAGGTAGATTGCCACTATCCCTCAAAAGGAAGGTATATCAGCTGTATCTTGCCGGTACTTAGCTACGGAGCAGAAATCTGGAGAGTTTCAAAGAGGGTTCAGGTTAAATTGAGGACGACGCAGCGAGCAATGAAAAGAAAAATGGTAGGTGTAACCTTAAGAGACAAGAGGAGAGCAGAGTGGATTAGAGAACAAACGGGGGTTAAGGATACCATAGTAGAAATCATGAAGAGGAAATGTACATGGGCCGGGCATGTAGCGCGTAGACAGGATAACTGATGGTCAAAAAGGGTAACTAACTTCATTCTCAGAGGTAGCAAGCGGGTTAGAGGGAGACAGAAGGTTAGGTAGGCAGATGAGATTAAGAAGTTTGCGGGTATAAATTGTCAGCAGAAAGCACAGGACCGAGTTAAGTGGCGGAACATGGGAGAGACCTTTGTCCTGCAGGGAACGTAGTCAGGATGATGATGATGATGAGGAGGAGGAGGAGGAGGAGGAAGAGGATTATGATGATGATGAGCATCAGGTGACTCTCCTAAGCTCGACCAACAGAGTCACAATGTCTCTCTAAAGAGAGTCGTATACGTGGCAAGTCAGAACCCTCCGAAAAGAGTCAAGTATACACTGTCTTGTTTAAAGTGTTCTAGCTGTTTCGCATCTATGCGCTTAACGATTTCATTCAGATCCGCACTAAAGACACTGTAAACCTGATAATGCCTGAATCAAAACGTGCTGCGCTGTTTATTTTTAAAGAGTTTCTGATTTTTTGGATACATTCCTCACTAAACAGCGCTACACCTTAAAATCTTTCGTCAGTGCTGCAGCAGTTTATACATGGGTCGTTGTCAAGGTACAGGCTGTCAGCGTCTTGACTCATGCGGTATCTTCATCAGTGTCTTGATCCACATTGTTTAGCCTGTAATAAAATATATCCTGGCATACCTAAAAAACAGTGGTGTTATAATAGAGGACCGATAATACCGATCTTATACGGTATACCATGTGTTCATAACATTATAACATACAAAAAAATATTTCATCTATACAACTGAGAATAATGGACGAAACCTAGCGCTGAGACTTTCTTGAAGAACAGAATTGGCAACTCATGCCACATTCACTAAGCAGAGGGGACGCCATTTTGAACACTCCATTTTTCTTGCAATTTCACGTTAGCAGTGTTCTTTGCTTTTTTCGTACTGGGCAAACTCTTCTTACGTATTACGTGTAATGGCATGCACTCTCTGTCTCAAATATTTGTATTCTGCTGGACTCTAACACCACGTTGAACTATAAGGATTTGTTAAGCGACTTCCCCGGTGCATAAGCGACCTCTCCTGTGGGCACGCGATTTGAACATTTGGACGTATTAAAACTGTATGGCGCGCTGAAATAGTGATACTTTCGTTTTGTTCACACGGGTAGGTTCATAAGTACTCACAAAAGGCCAAGGTTGATAGCGTGCAGACCATCTTCATACAACGATTAGTCTGAAGGAACACTTTCTCGTGTTCCTCTATTTTAAGTTACTTTCCGACATGCGTAAGGCTGCACGTATCACGTGGTAACAACTTTGCCCTTGAACAGTTGCAAAATATTCTCCGCCATGTATCTAGTGTCATGGCACGTTCCGAAAACCACACAGCATTAACTAGCTCCCTTCATAACTGCGAAGCTGTCTGCGCTGTCGGAAACTTCCCAAAGCATAAAAAGTTCCGTCGTGCGAAACTCCGCCGGTTAGTATGCGTCAAAGAAATTAGGCGAGACTCACTGCAGAGTAAAGTATGTACGAGCGTTAAACGAAAAGCAGTTTTAAAGCAGTTCCAAGCACCGATGTTGCTTTGTTGCAGAACACATGACTGTCACGTAGAACGCGTGGTTACAATTCAGCCTCTCAACTCATTAAAGTTCACGCTTGAGAGGTAAATGAGTTTCTGTACCACACGTCAATTTTTTTTTTCAATGCCAGTGCCTGATGAGGCATTTTTCCGCTCTCACTGTAATGGAGAATGCGAAGTTTACCTTAGATGTGTGCTGACATGGAAGTCGTCAGATGAAAGGTCAAGCCTTCAACAGCCTAGAAATTGTAGTGCTAACCATGAGTGCATTCTGAAAAAGTAATTACAGGGTGTTTTTGAAAGCTAGTTTTGGTTCGCACTGTACCCTGGCGCTACTACAGGGCATGAGCTTCTCATGTGCTCACGCAAAATGTACTGATAATTCCACAGCAGTTCCACACCGTGGCTCCATTGGTGAGGCAGAAGCAGCCATTTTGAATGTTTTGGTGACGCACGAACGGCATCCTTGAACTTTTGGAACCTGACGCCATCACAACTAGCCCTACAGCTGACTAAAATCACTAGATCTAGTTCTGTAGCCTCACGTCAAGTTCGTGCCAGTGTTGGTAGGTAAGCTATGTGGAAAATGACTTGAATATGAAAATGAAGTATCTTCTCAGCACTTCTTGAGTTTGAACTTGCTAAGAGCCGTCTATAAAGAGAGGAGAGTTATATGAAAAAGTGTAACCTCACATCTGAAAAATGGTGTGAGTACCCATTTAATGCTTTCACATCGTTTACTCAGGTGCACAGGCGACCCCACCTTCTTTTTTTTTTGCCCTCTACAATGGCTGCTATTTCAAAAACTGCGATATAGCGACCAACATGATGCCCTCTATGTAGTGCTTATGTTGCTACTTTTCTCTTCCTAAATCCTCAATAAACCGTCTCCTGCCCCTCTGTCCAATCGCAGACACTTCGCAATTACGTTTATTATACATGGCTGCACCGAGGCGCATCGAGATATTGTTAGCGAAAGGCTTTGTTGCGGGGCCAGCTGCTCCAATGTCCACCGCAGTCAACAATGGCATGCGACTGAATGCGAACGTTAATCAAAACTTTGTGTTGCCAGTGCGCCAATGAGAATGGTGTTTGTCAGCACCTGGCTTCTTCTGACACAGATGGTAAAAAAAGACGCGCCCATTATACGGCAGGGAAAGCATTGGGAGAGCCTCCACTCCCATTTGCTTTAATTATCTAACCCTTACACAGTGCGCGGAAACTTGAAATAAACATGAGGCATTTTGTTTCAGCATCCTGAGCCTGGTGCGAACAAAAAGAGAGACATGCCAGTCCACCTTGCGCAGTTAACCATCTCCTGAGAAAACGCGGAAAGATGACAAAAAGAAGTGCCGCATTGTCATTTTTGTTTTCTGTTTGTTTTGACTCGGACGGGGGCAGATAAGTGCCGTATCTTAGCGCAATAAAGATTTCTGTAAGGGCACAACGCCTGGAATTGAAGAAGGCTTCCAACTTCGCTAACTTAAGAAAAAAAAAGAGACTTTAGCAGACGCTGAGAAGTCAGTCAGGGATGGTTGGAGTGAGAGAAATTTCGGGGGTGCCCTGAACCGTAATGAAGAACTGTTGCGCGTTTGTATTCAAGTTTAGAAACGTAAATACAAAATGCTTTGCCCATTTCAGTTCTTATTTTACGTCAATATTTCACGATTTGTTCACTAAGACAACCACGCAAACTTTCCGAGACTAATGTTTTTGTTTTGTTTATTTTAATTCACAAAGAGCCCTTCAACTGTCCTTCATAAAACTAGTTGTTTGAAAGAGAACTGTTTGAATGATCAAGTGTAAGAGCTGAAGATACAGATTATTTGTTTAAGTTTGCGACAATATATGGTAACACAAAACTTCACCAGGTTTCTTCTTGTTCCGGTAATCTTTATAGCCTACAGAATCCGCTCCTTATGTGACTTAGAAAGTCTGTTGAACAATATGATCCAGTTGACGTGAAGCATATCAGACGAACCTAATAAAACCTTAACCGCTGGTCATTAAGTGTAACTAACTGGATTCCTGGAGAAGGCAAGCAGGTCAGGGGAAGACAGAAGGTTAGGTGGGCAGATGACATTAAGAAGTTTGCGGGTATAAATTAGCAGCAGCAAGCAAAGGACCGAGTTGACTTGCGAAACATGGGGAGGTCTTTGTCCTGCAGTGGACGTAGTCAGGATTATTATTATTATTATTATTATCATTATTATTATTATTATTATTATTATTATTATTGTTATTATTATTATTATTATTATTATTATTATTATTATTATTATTATTATTATTATTATTATTATTGTTATTATTATTATTATTATTATTATTATTATTATTATTATTATTATTATTATTATTATTATTATTATTATTATTATTATTATTATTATTATTATTATTATTATTATTATGAAGATAATGAAGGCAGATAGACGCGAGCGTGCTCTACTGTGCGAGCGGCAAAAGTTGACTTGCTTAGATATTTATTCATTTACTACCTTTATAACCATTTCCAGTCCCCTATTTCCACACCCCAGTGCAGGATAGCGTACAGATACAACCATCTAGTTACCATCCCTGCCTTTGTATTCTCTCTATCGAACCGCGATGATAAATTAGTGAATCATTGAAACCATTCGGAGCTGTTGCGGTAAGAGCTGCGTCACCGACCCATGGCGCTTCATTGAAGATCACGAATGAAACTGGTTGCTCGTTCAATCTCTTTCACACGTGGGCGTTTTCTTATTTGATTTGCGCAGGACCCATCCAGATACTTGAGCCATACTCTTTCGACTGATAGTGCGTGATTTATGACTACGACAATGCTTCAGTCAGTCGCTTTTTTTATTGTTCAATGAGCGAGAGCAAACCAACATGAGTTACACATTGAAATATGACAGACGCAATGGAGCTTTAGATAATAAAAGAGGCTTCACAGCCCTGCTGTGCTAACATTGAGTGATATGAAAAGACATGAAAACTAACAAATTCTGCCTTGAGGTATTGCACTTGAGATGTGTTTTCTGTTGTTAATGAGATTGTGTTTTATGTTGTAGCACTTATGTCAAGACCAAAAAAAAAGATAAAGCAGCATTAAGCGATATGATATGTTTTGCCCCTTATCGACAGCTGCAACAGATCAGCTGTCTATGAGGATGAACTTTTGATAATTCGCACCACACCAGTTTCGTGAGGCAAATCTTGCTTTTGTGTGGCTTCAGCGCCCGAAACCTGGAGGGGGGCGTGGGATAAGGGGCCCCCTCCCTACGAGCCCCAATATTGCCCATGTAAAAATATTCTACTTTGAGGAACATTCATCTGAAACAGGAAAATTACAAGCCTAGTAATTAAATACGATTGTAACATTCACAAATTTTACGTACTACGATATTTTCCGAAAACAATTCCTGGAATAAAACAACACTATTCAAATAGTTCCGACCATCGGCAAGAGCACCCCTCAGCCACCCTCCACGAAATATATTCCTGGCTACGAGCCTGCTTCGACATGCCTAGAAATTCGGAAGCGTGTTTGCTAGTTACTAACACTTTTCAAACATAGTTAGTGAATCCATATCTACAGCCAACAATGACAAGAGTAGCTAGAGTCGAAATAATTAGAAACATTTTACCACCAAGTAAAATATATATGATTGGAGCCGACGCCTCTTTGCCTAAAGATGAATACGGGGACCCGTTTAGGATGTTTCGGCAACCGTCATTTCGTATCCCACACATTCTTCGAAACCTTATTTCCTCCTGCCTCTTCACTCGATGCAACTGTGGAAGGAATGAGAATTAGCTGTTAATGCCGCCCTGCCATTTTTTTTTGCTGCTAACACACTCTCTTTGTCCACGCATTTTTTACGACATGAATGATTTCAGACAGTCATTGCGATTTTCCCTCGAGTGCGAGAAAGCTGTCTCGTTTGTGGCGGAGTAATTAGTACTCTATAAGAACGCCCAAATAACTAAAAGAGTGTCCTCAGTTTTAAAACTGGTTTGGCGTTTGTTAGAGTGACTTTCGGCTTGCATAAGTCTAAAGCACTCAAGTCTATTGGCTGTTGTGCCTTTTAACAAGACAAAGTACTGGTCAAGTTGGCAGGAACTCATGATATACGAGGAGCGCGGACTGCAGAGGAAAAAATTCGACAGATCCCACGTGCCTGGCAATCAACGTTATGCGAAGCATGCAGAGGCGAGGTGACCATGTAGCAATTTTTTATTGAGCGACACGCCATAAAAATGACGCTAAATGTGTGTACTAATGTTGCACGCACAGACATACGTTGAAGAGTTCCAGATGTTTATATAACTAGTTGTTTGCAATTGCGAAACGATGCCAACTCGAACATGCGTATTAGCAACACCAGAAGCTGATATGAAGCACTGATGCACGCGAGGATGCTGGCCCTGGACAGTGCTACATTAATCAACTTCATTGCGTGGCAACTAACCACAATTTACGTTAACCCAACCTGACGGCTGTATCAAAGAAGTGCGTATCTAATGTTTATGTAATTGGGTAGGCAGCACTGCAACCACTATTGACGTTTCACGAAGATTGGCATCTATTTGAAAAGTTGTTCCGAGACCTGGCGTAGCTGTGTGGTAAAACGCTTTATTGCCACGCAGAATGCTTGGGTTCGATTCCAGCTGCGACCCCGAAATTTATAATTTGCATTCGTCGGGTTGCCGCTACCGATGTCGAGTATTTCTTGACGCTCGCGCGTTAAAATTTCTCATGTGTGTTCTCGTCGTTCCTGGGTAGATACTAAGTGTCAATCACCTGTGGCACATACCCGCATACCAGCGGCACATACCCACCTCTGGGTATGTGCCACTGCCTGGCGGGAAGGGTTTGACGATATGTGCGACGGGATTGTGACATTATTCATGTCTTCACCACGCGTCATATTCGTCAAACCATCTTACCCTCCCATGCTAATTTTGGTTCAGGCCACGTCAAGGGGGTTGACTAAAAGAGCACCTAAACGTAAGCGGCTAGATAGATACGCTCAAAGTCGCCGAAGTTCGCTAAGAAATAATTCGCATTTGAAATGACACAGGCTGTAAAAGATAGCGTCACACATTTTGAAATATATTCTTATGATACAGTAGTTCATTTTCGTAGCTTAATACGACAATTTCTAAAAATAATTTAAAAATAACGCTCCCTCTCACTGGGAGAAAAATGTGGTGGCACCACTAATATACTGCATCTTATTGTAATCTTTGAACGACTACTAATTGTCACGTGGCGGCTGGGCAGTGCTGCTAACAAGAACAATTTTGGGGCGACTGTCAGGCCGATGTCATAGTCGAACTCACGCGGGCCTCAAATAATCTTTTAAAGCGGGCAAAACGACGCTGCACAGTCTGTCTGTAGTTGTCGCACAAAGCTGTCACCGACAATGCTGTCCGCAGCTTCTCAATAAATCACTCCTTCTCATCTACTGATGGCGAGAGAATTATTCCTTGGTTCATCGCATCTGAGGTCTATTCCAAGGCTATAAAGTTTCTTAGGGGTTATCACATTTTTCGCTGATGTAGGTAAGCCTTCATACAATGCATGTCAATGCATGTTGCATAGGAGCGTAAGTATTAAGGGCAGCATGACCATTCCTTACTCAATGTGTACCGGGAGCCGCACAGCAGCGAGCTGCCAAAACTGCGGTTCTTCGATAGGTCGCTTAGACTGAAAGGCCGGGGTTCTTTTACTTAATTTCCGATTCGACACCACCGCAGGTCGTTCGAGACACCAGCTCTGTTTCGTCGATGCGGTTCATATATATTTTTAACTTTTTCTCCGTATTGGCGCTGATAAATTATGAACCCTTTCGTAAATCTAATACCTGTCAGAACTGTTCTCCAATGCGAAATGCTCGTGCTTACTGTGTACGCACTCTTCCAAGCCGAACAATTTCCGTACCGACAAAATCTTGGGTCCCCCATGTCATCTTCATCGCTTTCGAGTGTTGGTGTTCTTTTTTTCTCTTTTTTTTGGTGGAAGCGCCAAAAGCCGAAAAACGCACGCTTTCGACTTTTTTTGCTTTCCTCGTCACCTGTAAACGTCAAGGCTCATCAGAAACTTCTGCGCAGCGCTGACTGTAATCTGGCACCGGAAGGGTTCAGTTCCCTTAAATTTGATTTTGCCAAGAGTGTGACGCAGATAGAAAAACCCCTATCACAAATTTTCCGCGCAGTTCGTGTCTACACAACAGACGTGGTAACTACGTCAAAAGGTCATATAATTTATTCTGCTTTATTATTGCAATTGGAACTCTGTACATTTTTTTAGGTCAGCGGGGGATGAGCGAAATCCTAGAAAGTTACCTACCCCACCCCATCTCGCTCATCTTTTTGTTCACTTTTTTCATCCCCCGAGCACAAAGGTTATCCAACCGTGTGTTTTATGCCTTTGTTTTCTTGCTTCCTTGTATTGTGGACAAGAATGTTTTTATGGAGTTAAGTGATATCGTCATCAAAACTTTCCCTTTTATATATTGTTCAGGTAATCTTGATCGCATCGGCAATCGGTAAGGGCATCAGCTTGCCGTGCTGATCATAGGGCACCCTGAGGTTGGTCTCGCGTGGCATTTGCCAGCCTGTTCACGCGCAGGTTGCTCTCGGGGTCCTCTGCAGTTGCCTTCGCTGCCTTGCTGGCAATCTTTATAACTTTGTCTACGGATGCCTACCGCAAACTCTAGGCAATATATACATTTATATTGCTATGGAATGCGTGGATATTCACGCATAATAGCACCTCCTTATTGCTCCTTAGCCACAAAAAAAACTTACAGGCCATCGTGCATGCTAGGCGCATTTAGGTGAATCTTTAGGTTTTGGTGCTGCATGTGGACTTGAGTGTATGTTAATAAACTCCAGCTGATCAAAATTAGCTTGGAGGTCCCAACGCAGAGTGCCTCATATTACCTCTCATATTACGTTTATTGAGAGAAAACGACGGCCATATACTGTAATAAACAATTTTATTTGTTGCTTGGAGATTATATGGTTTTCCTCCGGAGAAATATGATCCTTTTTTTGATAAAGTGTCTCATAATGAGCCTAGATTTCTCCGGTCGTTTTATGGTCCATAAAGCAGCCGTATTTCCAGCCTCCAGCCTGCTATGTATTTAATGTCAAGCTGTGCGATAATTGCTCAATGATGTCCTCTTCACCGATGACCAAGTAGATGCTGGTGAAGTTATCAATTTGCTCTTCTAATGAAGTCTTCTGATGGCATAAAGCAAGATATAAATCGATACGTTTCTATTTTGAATGCTCAAAATACTTACGTAACCTAGCTTACTGCACTAGCGCTAATTACTGGTCATGAAATGTACAGACACACTGGTTGCTTCAGGCCATAACTACATCGTATTGCGGTTTCTGTACTTATTGCAAGCTAGTCTGATAAGACTAAACAAAGCAATAAAACATTGTAAATAAGTTGGTATCATCAGTCAGACACAAGAATATTTTATTACGACTATTGCCATAAGTATGTATTAAAACGGCAGCCTGAAGTTCAAACTATTCGATATGTCATACGAGGTATTTCTACATTACCGGTTGTAAAAATCAAAAACTTCTTTGATAAGCTCTCAAGGAACTGACACTGTGATTTAGAAATTGATTACATCTTTCTTGCACGAGGATCGCTTGAGGAGGAAAGTTTGCATGAACAATGAATAAAAGGCTTTCGATGCAATCAAAATTATTTTAAGTATAGGTTGTTTGATGTCAAGATGGCAGTGAGTTTTTTTTCCTCTATTTCTTTTTGGCATCCTAAATGATTGATTCGTGACATGGAGTCGAGCGCGCTCCTTACCCGCTAAGCCAACGCGACTTGCGGGATGCAATAAATCCCCCTAGTACAGACGCCGATTAAAATTTATGGGTCTAGGTTTACTGGCGTTTCATTAATAAAGAATTATATTCAACAATAAGTGAGTGCACCTTCTTACGAAATAACAAGCGTGTCTATACATTTTTTTCAGAAAAAAATAACTATTGTAAATGTGTAACTGCAGATACACAACGATGTGATGCGTACTAAAGTTTACACAAAAAATTACTAATTTGCCTGAAGAGGCATTGCCCAGATTGTTTCCTAGGCAACAACGTCATACAAACTTTCAGGAAAGCTGCGGTCATTCCTCCAAAACATTTGTATTAAATCAGCGAGCATACCGTCAGAAGAAGTATTTTACAAAAAGAAACCACTCACTTTAATTCTGGTCTATCCTCTAGGAAAAAAAAATAGGCTACCTCCAACCACAAGTACCGTTGTAAATATAGCCGCAATATCCGCGAGCTTCAGAGTCTCCGAACTCTTCTTCGAAACCAAAGCTCTCCTGCCCACGTCTTTCGCAGTCGATGCTCAATTATCCAGTGGAAATCATCGCAGGAGCGCTTCTACCGTCGGTTGCGGTTGGTTTCCCCACTACACGAAGGGGCTCTAATGGTGTACTAGTCTAGCTTTGCGGCTGAATTTTTTTTCTCCCTCTCTCGCGTCTCGGTGTGATTGCTTTAATTGTGTGCGGTGTGGAGTCACACGCATTAGCCGTAATGTTTTGTGTTTTGGCGACAATTACGGATGATGGTGTGGCCAACTTTCCTTAGCTGTGGCTTTCCGATGCTATGCCCGCAAGTGAACCTTCAAACGCGGTTTCTTTTTCTTCTCTCCCAAGCCATCGCATATATATATATATATATATATATATATAGTTGTATAAATCTCATAAAAACTGCCCTTACTAGAGAAATAAATCACCAGCTGTCGTTGTAAACAGAAAAAAGGACGCTGCTTTCATCATTTCCAAGTACGAAAGGGAGCTAAGTGTGGGACATGCGTGCAAGTAAAAACAACTATGAAAAGCAATGAAGTATGCAAGTATATCGAACGCCAGAGTGTTTATGTTTGCGTGGTTACTCTGTTTCTCTTGCAACGACTAATAATTGCAGGCCTAGACTGCTGGATTCCTCGTCAATCAGCATAATTTACAATAATGCAAGAACGCGGAGACTCTATAGTTTCCGACATCATGAGATTCCAATTACCGTCTTTTCCTTGCTGTTCTCTTCTTTTTTCTCTCTCTTTATTTTGCGTAACGGCTGCCCGTCCACGTTCTGCCAGCCGACGTCGTTACCCGAAGACTTACGCCGCGCGCGAACCCCATCAAGTGTGGCTCCTAAATCAAGTCGCGCGACTAACACACTTTTCGGTGGCTGTAGTGTCGCGGGTCTCTATTAGCCCAGCCCCATTTATAATGGCCATTCACTTGCGCCGGCAGCGCCGACCCGGTATCTTTCGACGGCCTTCAACAAATTCAGCGGGAAGAGCTTCTTCCCGCAGCGCAGGCGCGCGACAGGGGACAAAGCATGAGATAAGAACCAACCATGCGAATAGTATTAACAGAAAAATACGGAAGACGTTGAAACCAGGGGGAGGCACACGGGCAGGGAACATGCGTGGAATGGACCTTAAAACAAGGATCGGTGGCTATGCGGGGGTCGATACGCCACGGTGCGGAATAGCCTTGTAGTGCACTGTACGCATCGCAGTACAGCACACGTTCGTGTTTTTCTCGAAGAAATATGAGCCTGCGATGAGAGGATTTTGCAACTGCCTGAACGCGAACAGGCTTCTTTCGTGCCCCCTGTGCCCTATAATAGCGTTAGCGACGCCCGAGTTTTTTTTTTTGGTGGTTTGGTGAGAATCAACTGCGAGGGCGGCACCTGTGTGGGCGCCACTTCTGAAAGCTTTCGCCTGAGAATGATGCATAGGTGGACGCAAATGACCACGAAAGGCACCCCAAGGGGAAGCAGCGTGTATTCGTTGTTGTATAGCATAGCACGGTACCTTCTCTGCGCTCGTTTGCAACGGTATGGAGCCAGCGTTGCGGACACACCTGATCCGAGCTTTGAACTATGGGGACCGGATAAAGGAAGGGGAAGTTGGTTGCACAGCTAGCCGCTCAAGGAGGGAATTCACGTTCGATTTATTCATAACCTCCTCAAAAGTTGGCCTTTGCTGATGGCTCCTCAGTGTGAAGTCGTTGTGAAAGCCCTTTTGGAGATGTTACAGTTATTTTCTTTTTTTTTGCTTTGATGACGATACAAGGTTTCACTACACAACAACAGTAAGGACAATGGTTAATACGAAATAACAATGATATATATCACATGTATGTCAGCATGGCTGTATGAAATATTCTAGCTGCTCCTTCCTGCGACGTCAGCACATCTGTCCCCATTATCTAGAAAGATATTGCGTTTCTCACACTGAACACTGTTTTCTTCAATTTACCTGGGAGTGAGTTCATTGATTGCAATATGTCAGGCGGTGTTCCTTTCTGGAGATTTCCCCATATATTTCAAAAACAAGACTGTATTTCGCAGTTCTTATCGGCAACTTGCGATAATCGACACAAAAAAAACAATGTGCTAGCTGCAGGCTGCTGAAATATTGATCCATTGATATGGGGGTTTAGCATCCCAAAACTACCATATAGATATAAAATACTCCGTAGTAGAGGGCTTCGGAAGTTTTGGGTTCTTCAACATGCACCTAAATCTGAACACACGGGCCTACAGCATTTTCGCCTCCATCGAAAACGCAGCTGCCACAGCCAGGATTTGATCCCGCGGCCTGCGGGTCAGCAGCGGAGTACCTTAGACACTATACCACCGCGGGGAGGCTAGACTGCTTAAATAGGAACCATTTTTCATTTATTTAAAATACTTTCAACCTGGATTACATTCTGCGCAAATTCTCTATTTCACGTTTCTTTTATTTTAAACACGTTATAATACTATAGTATAGCAGCCCTCAATTCAATAATGAAACACTTTTTTATTGCTAACAGCTACTTTTATTATTCACTAGTTTGTCGATCAATATCCAGCGTGGATGATACAAAAAAGTTATGTCTCTAAAGCAAACATATTTTTTTTTTTTTTTGCGGACACCCATTTTATCGGAAAGGGATGGAGACGGGCTTATATGGAATGTTTATTGTGCACTAAATGTTTTTTAGAGTCCCGGTTTTTGCCAGGATTATTTCTGCGTTGCCAGATATAAAATATTATCTTTTTTGAATTTCGTTAAACTGAAAACAACTGCAACAATCACTGTAGGTGCCCTGCGCAAAGACCGCCAGAAGATCAGGCCTCCGCTAGCTCTATATCCGCAAAAAGCTCGTGGTTTTCGAAATAGCCGGTAACTTCAATGGCAAGATTCAATGCGAAAGAAAACATTTTTTCTCGTCGTATCTGCCTGGTTCCAAACTTTGAATTGCAATAACTTCAGTTTTCATGGGCCAGTTTTTCTCATTATTTTGTGTTCATCTCAATATAAATTACTACAGTCACAACAGTGCTATAAATACAGTAAAAAAACTGTTGAAGCACCATTGAAACACATTGTTTACTGATTTTTATGGAGCCGTTATTTAGCCTGGCTAAGTTCTGGAGTACTGTTCTTTTTTTTTTACTCTTCATCTTAATTCACTGAAACCTGTTTTATATCCCGTCCTAGTGACTCAGCCAGATTTGTTGCATCTTGACAGCTTTTTTGAGTCTCCAGCACTGCATGCACTTGGTTTTGCGACATGGTCAATTCTGGCACGACAATGGGCAAATAAAAAAAGGAGGCATTAACCTGATTCAGACAGGTCTGCCTAATTTCGCAAGACCTCAAGTTTGAAATTTTTGGTGCGCTTCGTATTCCTCGCTTCGGTGCTGGTACTTTTGTTTTAATTCTCATTTGTTATTTCTTTTCTTTCTTTTTTTATTTTAGAGAGTACTCAAATACAAGAATCTCTAAGATTTGTTCAATATTCAATAAAAAAATCTCGAAGTTACACACAAATGATTAAGAGAATTAGAAATGAACACCTCCGTAAATCAGAAGACGTATCTGCAATATCTTTCTATGGTCTCTTTACCTGCATTATCCACAACATATATGGCACTAGTAATCGCAACACTTTTTTTTTCCTTGCAAAATAATTCTGCTTTTTACAGGATCTTGTGAACTCATTGGCCTTTGGCGCAAATACCCTGAAGCCACCATGCTGATGTCATATAAACCATCAAGATTGACCGAAATGTGCCCGTACGTATAGTTATAGCAAGCCCCGAGTACTCAAGGAGAGTGTGTTAGGGACCTAATTGGTAAGACATCATTTTGCAAGTTTAAACTTTACTTCAGACAAAACACGAGAGTAGACGCAGACAGGGCGTACGCAGACTAACCACTGATTATTGAAATCACACAAGCTTGTCTCCTGAAAGAATGCGCCTGCGCCGTAACAGTCATGAACACGTGACAACAGTGAAGTACACATCAAGGCTCTTATCTAATGATACAAATCCAGCTCTATCTTGATAGCTACACATGTTTCACTGACGCACTTATTTTGGCCACGTCTAGCTGCCCATTAGGCTTCCAGGATTTCACGTGCTCTCTGGTTCTTTGATCACATCGTTCGGCCAAAAATGGGCTTGTAGTTTCTTTTATATATACGAAAATGAACTGGCAGGTGCTTCCTACTTCATTGAATAAAGGGCGCATCATGAAACGCCTATAAGTAGCAACAGCATAATAATAAAGCTTCCAGTCTGCCCCACATAGGGTCTAAATGGGTGTGTGGATGTGCAGAATGGTAGTGGTGTATTCCGTCACCCTGACATGTGGAATTGTCTACGTGGGGCTACATACAAGTGGTCTATGCACTAAAGTCACATGGTCATGACTGTTTTTGCGAACGGGCATTGTTCCAGGATGCAAGTTTGTGGGCTTTCTGCATATCAGTCGCGAGTCTCTGTTCGTTCTTTTTACTCATCGGCCACTCAAATATATCTAGCCTCAAACGCAGTTAAGGTTCACATAAATAAATCGATAGTCTTTATTTACATTAGAAAAGAAGCAGTGATTAATTTGGCGCAGTATAAGAGTTGTCCATTCGCATGTTCGCGAGTCACACTATTTAACTAGAACCAACGTTCACAATATACGCTTGGGAGATACGGGCAATGCGCAGTTTGATCGTCTCCGCTTGAATCAAGAAATGTTGTAACACGCGAGCTCACATGCACTGCAATATATCCATTGCTACGTTCTTATCGAAGAGAAATGTTCGGTTGAAGAGCAAGTTCCTGTTCGCTCATTTTAACCGAGTAGTATGCGGTGTTCCAAGCCCAGAATAGAGGAAACACACTCAAAACGGCGTCGGATACTTCCCGAGGTGCTTTACCCACCTTCTCTCCATTCTCTTATTCGGATGTACAGGAGCGGTAAAGCAATGGCGGTACTAATCTTCGGTGGCCATTCGTTCATTGTGCCTCCACGCGCACCACGTGGGTGATTTCATTAATGACATATCCCCACTTTCAATGATCGTCTGAACACCACTTCTCGGCCGCCTGCGTAGCAGAGTTCTTCATCACGTGACGCGAACGTTCCAAGACACAGATGAGAGAAATGTGCACGGGGGGGGGGGATGCAACGAAGTTGCCCTGATGTGTCTCCGCATGTGAGCTGAATTCCTAATGCCGGATCATTGCCCATTGTAGGTTATAGGCACGATGCGAATGCTCTCTCCGCACCATCCCCTACACGTTCAGCGATTTCCTGATGAGCTTCGGCTCCAGGTCATCTAATAGTTCGAACCATCTGTTCAATATAACGAGCACCGACTACGAAGGTGCCATAGGCGATACTGTGTCTGTCATACTTATTGTTTTCTTTTTGTTGTTGTTGATGTTACACCTGCATGAAGGTCTTAATGTTTCAAAAGAATAGCTTTCTGACACTTATGTATTGCCTGCCATACCTATGACAGGGTTGCTATAATGCAGTAATGCTTATGTTGGTGGCTGCATGAACAACAGTTATAGTCGATGGTCAATTTGTAAAATGAATCTGCGTACACTGCAAAGGCGAAAAAGTAGTTCATGTTCCTTTTATTACTTTCAAAGAATTTCCACCAATTTATCAAAGAGCGTGAAGGACATCGAACTTTTGTCCATCTATATTTATTTATTTCAGAAGTACTGCCAGCCTCACACATGAGGCCTTAGGCAGGGGTGGGTGATACAAAAAAGGAAACATATGAAGATACTACAGGAAAGGAAACACGTCACGTAGAGTTACATCATCAAGAACTAGTGCATCAAAGTAAAACGCTAGTACTTACACAATTGTAGTGGTTTACGCGTACACGTACAAAAAAAAAACTATGATGACAAACATCTGTACACTCAGAACTAAGAAACAAACATCATATAACAGTTCAAAAATCGGCAACATTTCAAAAATACAACGCATCGATATGAAAATTGTGATAGAAAGTGGAGCATAAATGGAAGCCTGTTCAGGATGCGCGGTGGAATAATCGAGGGCGAAGCGCAAAGAAAGATCAAAGTCAAGTGGGTTGCTGGTGTTTAAGTTTTTCCACGAACGACTGAACGGTCTCGCAGTTCACCAGATTGGCAGAAAGAGCATTCCAATCAGTGACAGTGCGCAGAAAAAATGAGTTTTTAAAGGCTTTTGTTTGACAGGAATATTCCTTCAGTTTTTTTGGATGCTCGGAACGAGTTGATCGGCGGTGAACCGTTTTTATGTACGCGCGCTTGTCTATGCGTAGCTTGTCGTGGTAAGGCAGAAACATGTACTTTAATCGATCGTGTTGCCGTCTTGCCTGCAATGTATCCAAGTCAGCTTTTTTTAACAGTTCACTGGGTGACGTAAGAGCACTGTAACGATTATATACAAATCGGATTGCTTTTCTTTGAATCATTTCAAGTGTTTTAATATTTACTTGGCTATGAGGGTCCCAAACCACAAATGAGTACTCGAGGATTGGACGGATAAACGTTTTATACGCAATTAATTTTAATTTTGCAGTATATTTGCACAAAGAACGTCTTAGAAATGCTAGTTTCTGTAAAGCTTTCATTTCACTGTAGGCAACATGCTCATTCCACTTAAAATCTGCACTTAGCCCCGCCGCGGTGGTCTAGTGGCTAAGGTACTCGGCTACTGACCCGCAGGTCGCGGGTTCGAATCCCGGCTGCGTCGGCTGCATTTCCGATGGAGGCGGAAATGTTGTAGGCCCGTGTGCTGAGATTTGGGTGCACGTTAAAGAACCCCAGGTGGTCGAAATTTCCGGAGCCCTCCACTACGGCGTCTCTCATAGTCATATGGTGGTTTCGGGACGTTAAACCCCACATATTAATTAAAATCTGCACTTAATACAACCCCCAAATATTTATAAGTTTTAACAAACGATAGTTTTTGACCATTGATGGAATACGAGTGTTTCAAAGGAAGCCGCTTGCGCGTAATGGTCATAGCAACCGTTTTCTTTTCATTAATCTTCATTTGCCACACTGCACACCAAGAAGATATTTTTGTTAACGCTGCGTTTAAAAGAACCTGGTCGTCTGCACTACGTATTTCCTGATAAAGAATGAAACATCTGCAAATAACTTGATAGAAACCGGGATGTCATTGGCGATGTCGTCTATAAAAACTAAAAAAAGAAGTGGCCCAAGCACAGAGCCCTGAGGGATTCCCGATTTCACCGGTCGTGAATCAGATTGGACGTTATCTATAGAAACTATTTGATTTCGACAAGAAAGGTAGGCCTCAATCCATGAAGCTAATGTGCTGTTTTTTAGTATAGGTTTAAGTTTCGCGAGAAGTTTTGGATGCGACACGCGATCAAATGCTTTTGGCTCGCATCAGGCAAGGCTTACTCAAGCATCGCCTCGATGGCATAAGTCATGTGAAGTGCGTGTTTTCTTCTTGGTGGTAGGAACAAGAATCATTTTGTCGTTGACTCGCGTTGACGTTTCAATTCCCCGTCATCCAAGTCCTTCACCACGTGCAAAAGGAAGGCAATATAATCTGTCATTTCGTTGTAAAGTTAAAAAAAGGAAAGCATTCAAATTTTCAGACACGACCATTGAAGCAGTTTCAAAATACCACCACACGCTCAGACAAGTTTCTCGAAAATGAGGCAAATTTTACGTAGGCAATGCCTGCACACACATGGCAGCGCTTTTAAAAAATGTCCCGAAGCCTCATTAGCGTTTTTTTTTTCAATCGCTAGAAAATAAAAAAATTGAATAAGTACTGCAGCATTTGTTAAAATATTCTAAGCATAAATACACCACGAATGCACCGATTTCCTTTATAAGATTGCATCCCGCTCCTTCACGCTTTCGCCAAATTTCGTGCGAATCGTGGCGAGTATAGAATGCTGCACTGATTATGAATACGCTTCCAGAAACTGGACCAAGAAAATGCCCTACAAACTTTGTCATATTTGCCACAAGTGTACAGTGTCTCCGCATGGCATTCGCGCAAATGATCCACCGGCAGCATGTTCCACTTATGCAGTCTGTGTTTCATTAACAAAGAAGCTCTTTTTTGAGAAGGTATCTTTGTTTGCATTTCTGAAAGATGTCAATAATTTTTATAATATATTCCCATGCCACTCGTAACACGTCCTCTTTAGCGAAAATTTCATCCAGACATATTGGCGAAGCAGCTTTGGTGAGTGAAAACTTTGCCACTGGTTGCGACACTGGTGGCTGTTCATGCATTTGAGATTGGCTGGATTACGACATGTTTAGTCTACCCATATTGGTGGACGAAAAGGGTAGGCTGGTTTTAGACGCCGAAGAGTGCAACAGTAAAAATATGTGCGAGCAGTGGCAATCTTACGGAAAGAGACAATAGACTCTTGAATAAGTATCGGCTTACCGAAAGGAGTACTTGGCACGTCCTACACATGTAGCACTCCGTCAGCTTCGAATATAACATACGTAAAAGACAAATGCACATCCTTTGTCCTGTGGTGGCGAACCCAGCTGTGATATTGGCCCTTTTCGAAAGAGGGCACTCTTAGTGCCGCGGATGCGAACTTCAGTCTGTCGCCATTTTGAGGGCACCGCAGCAGACGACGCAGGCTGTGTGTCCAAGCGACGCTGATGCGCGTTTCTTGCAACGCACACAGACACCTCTTGGTTCCTGCAGGACGCGAACCGCGTCCGGAGAGCACGCCGTTGAGAGTCCCTTGCAGGCCATGGTTCATGCATTGCCAGTCATAACAAGCCAAACTGCTCGTCCAACCCGTTGAAGGGTACAAAATGTTGCTCATTGTGCAGCCGAAGAAGCTCAGAAAGCATGTCAGAGAGTACTACGAGCTCGTTCAAGCTTGAAAGCGGTGCGATTCCAGCGGATGATGCGGAGAACTAGCCGCGAACAGAAACATCACAGCACTCGCGCATTTGACGGCTCGGTTCCCATGCCCTCATGTTGGCGCAAGCTATCTCACGCTCCTTTGCGAAGCGAAACTGACGAAAAGCTCTCCGTCAGGTGGCGTATTTATGAAAGGGGTCTATAGCTTGGGTGAGTATTCAGGTTCTTCAGACTCTGTTGCCAGGACCTGAACTGGAAAAATGTTGGAATCAGCATTTTAACGCTATAGCGTCTTAGAGAGCTTCTTTCGCAGAAGTTGCGGCGTCCGCGTCATTGGCTGCGAATCATCATCTTGTGCGATAAATAATTAGAGAGTTTTAGTACTGCGGAATGGTGCTACGTACGCATCACGCAAGCGCCTTGCGTTACGTGGCGTCGTTTGCCACTCATCGGCTTTTAGTACGTCGTAGTACCCGCGTACGTAAGGAGCGTGAAGCGTGTTGCGCCATCTGGTATATCAAAATAGAAGCACGTGTTGTTGCCAGCCAATGTGAGCCAATCCAAGTATTATAGCCAGATTATGGCCATATTTTAAGCCACAGAGCTGGTCGGTACTCGCCTTGGATGCCGCCATTTAGCAAAACGAAGTCTCGCGCTGTCGCGCACTTGTTCGAGAGCGGCGCGATCGGCTCATACGTACGCACTCACGCATCTCATGCGTGCGTACGTAGCGGCTGCGTACGTAACGCGATACGTGCGCGTTGCGGTCTGCGCATGCGCACTACGCAGAACGTGGCGTCCTTGCGTTGGCAACGCCGCCACGTACGCAGCGTAAGCCGTACTAAAACTCTCTATTATCTTGTGCGTGACCGAAAAATTGAGAAATATTCAAACAGAATGGATAAGATTAAATTGTGGCTCTGAGCGGGGATTGAACTCGGGTCACTTGTGTAACAAGCGAGTGTTCTACCACACAGCCACGCGTCTGCTTATAAATATAGTGAAAATAACTTCCTTTGCTTGAAAATGCAGTGAAGGTATCACATGCGTCCTGTAAACATGTTTTACAATACAACATAATATATCGCTGTAATAATGCTTCGTACAAGAGTAAATTGCCAACACGCGTCAGAACATGTGATTGTTATAATGACTTCATGCATGGTTTGAAGTCGCTCACATACTACGAAGGGCCAACACTTTACTGCGCCTGTTCCCTTAGGACCACATAGTGGGTGCATCGCAAGCTTGAAAATATTTCGTGCACCAAGTGCTTGAAGTACTCATTAGGGACAGAATATTGCTATCGCGTTTAACGCTTAAAGGCGAAGTTTAAAGGTACCCCAATTTTTCTACTACCTTGCTGACAGCATGTTCCACTTCGGCCGTCTATGTTTCATTGACAAAGAACCTATTTTTTTTTAATATGTGCCACTGTTTGCGTCTTTAAAATATATCAGTTACTTTTATATTATATTTCCAGCTCATCCGTAGCATGGCCTGTTTGTACTTTTTTTTTTCTCATTCTGGCGTTTGAGTATAACTTTCTCTTCCCAATAACTTAGCACTGCTAGGCCACTCCACATATCACGGTCATAAGTTTCCACTATATATACTGTATTTCTCATTGACGCTTCCATATTGCGCGTGTTCTTAAGCCACTTTACAGCCATAAATCTACGTCATAATTTCATATTTTTGGTCACCGTTAACATACGTTTATCTACTATTTTACTCCACACCATGGCTCACTAAGGCCGTACAAGGGCCTCGCACCATGAAAATCAACACATCATCATCACCTTTTAGCCACGCTGGTTTACCGTAAGGTGTGCATATGAAAATATCGACTTGTAGTTGTCGGCCCATTGCAGTTTAATCTGCATTACAGACCATTGAAATGATCTTGCAACGATACTGTGCCTAACGACAAGTTTGTTTTTTGACAAACCGACCTCCACTTAGCGGGTTTCCTCACTACTGACTTCAGTTACTCACATCTTTAAGAGAACGTGTACGTGCGCCTACGCTTTATTCCACCGTGTGAACATACTAAAAAAGAGCGCCGCGTCAAGATCAATACTTAGCGAAAAAAAATTGTTCTCTTTTAAATTCTTCTCAAACTGCCCTTTTTAAAACGATTAGGTCTGTAATGCATCAAGACTGAAATAGGGAAAGCTTGATCGTCGGACACATTAGCGGTTAAAGTTGAGGTTTTTGCAATGCTTTAAATACATTTACAAAACTGTCAAGCGGCTCGAGTATAACAGGCTTAGTTGGTAGCCCATTTAGAAAGTGATTTTGGATTACACCACATCGGTGTTGCGTTTCGCTGTGCCTTGCAGCAGGAAAAATTGGCTCTTTTCATTCGTGAAACTTGACAATTCGCGTAGTTATTGGTCGTAGCTTTGGAATCGTAAAAGCGATTTGTTCTAGGCATACAAAAAAAAGATTTATGGGGTACTCGGTAATAAAAAAAAAGGAGTGTGTGTGGCGTAACGAGATTTTTCAGTTTGCCGTTTATTGCATGTTTGTGTGTGTGCACGGAGATTGACAGGGTGGGAGGAAGCATAATTTGTAAACAAAAATTCTCTACAAAAAAGGAAACACCCAATAAATATCATTAAAAAGGCAAAAACATCCTGTATGTCACGTCAACTTGTATCGATACAATACGAAAAATCAGTGTTCTACCTGATTAGATCGGGATGTATGAGTTGGTATCTAGAAGAAATATATGTGTTGGAAATAGTCTTCAAGGACTAATCACGAAGCGTATTGAGAAGAATTTTAGCCGCAGTTTGGTTGATATATACTGTGTAAGTAATGGAGTAGAATGGAACAAACTTCGCTGGAATAACAAGTTTATGAAGACGTTTATAGGCATTCTTGCGTCTTTTTTTTTCGTGAGTACACACTACCAATTTTTTCTCGTCTTCTCATCACTCGATCACATTATCTCATGCGAATCATCAAATGACCCTTGAGCCATAATACACCACACATCATCGCCATCATAATTATGAGATGAATTATAGAATTGGCTAGATCGTTTATGGCAAAGAAATTCTGCAGTGTGAATAATCAAGAATAGGTGTCCTTTCATATTATCTCCTTTGTGCACCGTAATGATATCCACGCACGTAACGTTATTATTGCCAAATGTTTTTTTCTTTTTTTTGCATCTGAAAGTTCCAAAGACAAAAAAGTGCATTCAGGAAAGCAATGTACTGTTTTTGTTCTACCTCAAGTGACCACTTCTCGATTGCTGTAACGCTGCAAGGTGCATGAGAAGTACCCCAGAACAAATACCCCTAAGGTCCCTTGCAGCGTTCTCAAGTTTCAATTAGTTTCCATCCCTGCTGCTTCCGCGATCTTACTGCATCGCAGACAGTGGTGACTTATCCAAGACTCCGAAGAGCAAAGCTGCGTGAATCCCTCATGACATTTCGAAAGCGACGTGAGCCTATATGGTGCCACACGGTGTGACCTCATCCCACGCAAATTGTATCACGAAAACGCACTCTTTAAGGCAAGAAGAAACTTAAACAACAATGAAAGAGCCGGCTCAAGACCCCAGCCACAAAATGTGAAGCAATTAGGCTAGCACACAGAGCAAAACACGGCGCTGCGTCATCATTAGGCCAAGTGAGGGTGAAAGGAACTTGCTCCGGCCCCATTCCGTCATGTCAATTACCCGTTGTGGCAACCAGATCTCACGCTTACTCTCGGGAACTGTACGCGGACATAGAACAACAGTGTCTGGCTTCTAGCTACATCGTACTTCTTGGCATCAGTCTCTCTCTCTCTCTCTCTCTGACGCACTTACTCTTTTTTCTCTTTCACGTTTGCTAGAATTTTTTTTTCATTGCCATGCAAGTCAATGCCCCGAGCCGCGCATCACCTGTCCTTGCCCTGGCTTGAAAGTCAGGTTTTGGCTCACCGGGTTAGCAGGTTAAGTGGCAAACGAAACAGATAAAAAGATCCATGCTGTCGCTTCAGTGAAATGGGGCTCAAGTACGCAGATAGGCACCTGCTCAGCCATAATAAAGCAGCTGTATAACTTTCGGGAATACACTGGCTACCACCCATACGCACGCACATATGCGTACACACATACACGTGCACACACGCACAGAGATTCGTACTGCATAACTTGCTGGGAATGCCCTTTTTTTGCAAAACAATGCGGTGGCCATAACAACTGGATGTGGGAAATTGAGGTTTAACGCAATTTTACCAGGACGATGTAAAATACTCTTCGCTTATCACAAATGAGGAGACAATAAATTAGCCGTCTCAGTGGAATGCTTCTGCAATCTTCCGCTGTTCTTTTTCAAAGATACTAGAACCTCTTCCGTACGCTGCAATAGGCTACGATGACTTGAGCGATAGTGTCGATGATAATTCAAACGATTGATTGATTGATATGTGGGGTTTAACGTCCCAAAAACACTGCATGATTATGAGAGACGCCGTAGTGGAGGGCTCCGGAAATTTCGACCGCCTGGGGTTCCTTAACGTGCACCCAAATTTGAGTACACAGGCCTACAACATTTCCGCATCCATTGAAAATGCAGTCAACGCAACCGGGATTCCATCCCGCGACCTGCGTGGATAATTTCAACAAATATAAGTGGGAAGCCTACATCAAAGACCCCTCATAGGCTTTTCAGTGCAATTAACCGCATAAACTCAGCACTGATCAAGGTCATTCAGCCCTGAGTTATATTGGCTGAGTGGTGACTAATGCGACGAAACATTCAATATACGTATCACCATAGTGGCATTATCATCTGTTCTAATGCAATATAATTGAGTTGCCTAAATAATGTGTAATAATATCCACTCGTGTTGTTTTGACCTGCGTATCATTTATCTTCTTCACAACACCAACTACGAGAGTTCGAAATCTAGCTAGGTGGCTAGCATTCGGATTTACGAAGAGCTAGAGCTCCGCCGCGGTGGTCTAATGGATAAGGCACTCGGCTACTGACCCACAGGTTGCGCGATCGAATCCCGGCTGTGGCGGCTGCATTTCCGATGGAGGCGGAAATGCTAAAGGCCCGTGTGCTCAGATTTGGGTGCACGTTAAAGAACCCCAGGTGGTCGAAATTCACGGAGCCCTCCACTACGGCGTCTGTCATAATCATATAGTGGTTTTGGGACGTTAAACTCCACATACCAATCGAAGAAACCAGACGATGGGAAAGCCTAGTCTGTGGCCAAAGGAACAACTTCGCAAGGAACAACTGATATCACTTTTACGTCTACGTCTGTACTCTCTACGTTATTCAGCAGTTTCATCTTTCATGCTGTAAAGCTTCTTGGGTAGACGCACGCACTTAAGGGACATAAATACTGTTGATGAGGGGTGTTTCAATCATATGTTAGTGACTGAACTTCAAAGTCCAAACTCACTGCTCACGAGCTACGAGTCACGTAATCAAAGTTATGCTCAAAAACATATTTTAATGGTTATTGTCTAATTATATCTTTTGCGGGCTCCTACGAGACATTATAGTATGCAGTGAGGCAGTACTGAAAAGAAAAAAAATGCATAGGTTTAGAAAGCAAATTTTTTGTATGGAAAGCTGACGGTAAATTCACGCATATAAAGAGATAAATGTTTTGTCGTGTGAAATAAAAGAAAATATTGTTTGTAGCAGCGCAACGGAAATTAAACTGACAGAAAATAAAGAGACGGGAAAAACTTCTATGTCCTCCATTTAACCCGACCAGCCGCATTTATGCGAAAAAATATATATAGAAAAAGGAGGGAGAAATAGAGGGGAGGAAACAAGGTGCTCCCCAAAAGTGCGTACTTCCATCCGGCCGTTATTCTATAGCTAATACGAAACGAATGCCAAATGTATGGCCCCTGCTAGAAAAATGAAAAATTTGAAAGGCTCAAATACATCCATAGGTGATCACATCAGAGCGTTTATGGTTTGCATCGCTGCTCTCACCAAAAATTTAGTTTAGCTGCTCAGCATCTGCGCCAGCGTGAGTACTAATTGTTTTTCATCCCACGAATTCAAAGGAAAGAAGTAAAAAGAACAGGCACATTCGTCGGCCCTGTCATGATGACTTTGAAAACGCAACCGAGGGATAAGGCGAGTAAATAACGCTTAGGTTGGGCATTAACGCTTTTTTGTTCGCGTGCTTGCTGACCTGCCTCTTTTGTGACTGACGTGATTCAGTGCTAATAAGCACGTTTGCAAGTTCGTAATCTTGGTCATCTATCTGTATAGGAGTTTAAGCCGGCGCACTCGTACACCTTCGTCTAACGCGGGTGATTTTCACTTCCAGCTGTCGCGTCGTCTCTGCGCACCTCTCGCGTCCGAGCAGATCGCTCCTGCGTGCGTCGCCATTAAGAGTGCGATTTCTAATTAAGAGCTAAGCAGCCGAAAGCGAAAGTTTGTGAGTGCATTGCGTCTGTGTGTGTTTCCGCACGCCCCGGCAAGCCCGCATCCAGAGAGCGTTTACTTCCACCTGGCCGGAGAAGATGCAGCAGCTGTGTGACTGGTTTCTCGCGAGTGCAGGGGAGTACACGTGTGTTTTAATCAGTGCCGCCAACAGTGGGATATGCAGTTAATTCTGATGAGCGTTCTGCGCCACGTATACACTTCTCCCGATGGGTGAGAGGGGAGAATAATATAACCTGCAGTCACCTCGAGGGGAGGGCCCAGCAAGCGACATACCCACAAATCATGAAGTTCATATATGCCTTCAAGTCGGGTGTCTGAGCAAATCTTGTTTAATCGGAATGAAGCATTCCTAAATACTCTGTAAGATGCTCGTTGTAATGCGGTCTGGTTGTGAGAAGTGCGACTTTGTGCGTCTGTGCTCTCTTTCTTTCTTTTTATTTTACTTTTTCTGTCTCTCTCTCTTCCTTCCTCTAACTTTCGAAGACTTGATTCCTCTCCTCAGGATGAGGTAGCTTACCTGTTTTTTTTTCCGACTAGATCATAGAAACAGCGTCTTTGTAGCACTGCTTTTATCATCCATGACGTTCTAACTTGCCAGATTTACGCAGCACGCATTTCGAAACAAACATTATTGTTGAAAGTATCACCTTGTGTTAGCGCATTCTCCTTCTTCCCGTCATTGCCGTCGCGCCGTACATTTCAGGTATGCTAAACTAACATCGCCAGTCATCCATTACTCCCACTAGCCATAAAACGAGCGTTTAGACTGGCTAACATGCCTTTCTTTCCTCTTTGCTTATTTGGAAGATGTCGACAAAGGTGAAACTGTTTTTGCTTTGACCTTCCGACTCCTACACAGAAGCAATGTTTACAATCCATTGTTCGCCAGCTGTTTGCCAGCCATCTGTGAACATGGCTCACGTGTGAAAGCGAAAACGCCAAAATAAATGAATTTTCACCTTGTTCGAAGCCCTTCAAACTTTCCACGAAATAGTATGCTTCCTATGTTGTCTTGGCTGTGCGTAGTTTCCAAACAATGTGTGTAGTGCTCTACCGAAAGGCACGATTACAGTTATATTAGCCACTGCTAAGCTCTAGTCAAACAGGCGGGAATGTCAGAACAGAGCTTTTAGGACTACATAGAAAATCGTCTCTCAATATTCCTCACTGTTATGATGTTTTTCTAAGTCGTGCATCCGCACCATAAAGCCGGGTATCTCAGTATGATAGTCTGTCTAAAAATGCACTGATGAAGCAATACATTTGCACGTGATGGCTACTGTGGAAGGTTGTCTGAGTACAACTATACCGGTTTGCATTGTGCGGAGAAGAAAATGAAACAAATATTTTCATTTAGTTATCGGTTCCTAAATGGTTCATCATCGCGGCGTGTTAAGAACTTGGCTGAACAAGCAATAAAAATTCAGAATAAAATCACTAAAAATTCAGTTAAGCATCCTTAGACAAGTCAATTAATTAAGCACATCAAGATTTGAGAATGAGTACCATAAAAGTATCACATTATCAGTCATGCACACCCTTTTGTACGCTTGCTTTATTACTTACGCTAAGATTGAACGTATATTGTTACTCATGTCAAGATAATCGACCACAATTTTTGTGAATTGACCTGATTGTCGAAGATTGCGCGGGTAGTTAGCCGGCTCTTCTTTTTTCCAAAAGACAGTAAACAATGTATGGCCTTGCTTCAGTGTTTCTTAACCAATGCATGCTGACTTCGTGTACACGCCGCACAAAGACGCACAAAATAATTAGGAAGAATGATGAGCTAGCATTGTATTTTCCAATTACACACTGTTCCTGTCTCTCATAACTCTTGGATAAATTTTTTTTTCAATAGGTCAACCAATTCAAGGAGGGTCAAATGAAAAGAAAGTAAAAGAAGACTTCAAAAACAAAGACACCGCGTTCTCCGCTCACACTCCCCTCAAAAATTATTGATGCCGGGCTACAGAAGAGAAACGACGAACGTAGAGTTTCCCTCTACTGTATACGTCCATGGTGTTCGATAGTTTTAACATGGCGCAGGATATAAGCAACGCTTTTCTGGCTTTCATATTATTATCTATGATTGTGCTTTCACCGTACACTACCACAACGACTACAAGGGCCTATAATGATCATGGATGTTTGTCGTCGGGATGGAGATGCATTACCAAGCATCAACGTCGGGGTATTTACGCTGAACGGCACTATAGCTGCATAGCACAAAAAGAAATTGTGCAGGCTTTCTTATATTGGCAAATATTCAACTACTTCTATGAAGACACCTTCTCCTGTAATAAATCTCGAGGCTACGTTGCAGACACCTTTTACTTTTGAATCATACCAATTTATATGCAGCAGGTATCAAGAATTTATTTTTGGAAGAAGATATATATGCAGTACACCTCCACGCACAACGCATTGGCGTGAAGTACGTAGTATTCATATGCAGCACCTTTATAGCAACCCGCGAGAACAGCCTCTATTTTGCAAGAGGTGGGGGGGACAAAGCAATTTCGCTCCGTGTAAATATACGGGCAGGCAGCAGGCACTGAAAACAACTACCAGTGATTCGACATAAGGGATGGAGCGGCAAAACAAAGCAACAGAAGAAGGCAGTCTTAGTCATGGTGTACATTCTTCCTAGAACTAAAACATGTATTCCTTTCAATCGGTTGAAATTTACGTTTGAACTGGTGCCTGAAAACTATCGCTGCATTCACGCAAGACTTCAGTTTCGCATGGTGACTCGCATTCGTGGAAGATACATCTCAATGCAACATAACAGTGGCCAGACCTCGCTATGGATACGTAAGCAGACTTTGCTAACAAATTAAACAAATAAAAAAACAAGCAACAAAAACTGGTGGCACTCTAAATCACCGAAACGCGACTAACACACGCGCGCTTCAAAAACTAGGCTTGCAACCAAAGGTGAGCGTACAATTGTCTGAAAGGGGGCCAGGAGAAGGAATCGTGGCTGTGGAATCAGTCAAGGAGACTCGAGTGAAATGCGTCTTTGAGGGACGTCTGATCGATTCGGCTGGCGCCGTAAGCAATGATTCGGTGAAGCGTTATCGAGGCAATATGTGTGGAGTAGGAAGGTCGTAAAGTTCACGTATTGTCGCTCTCGTTAGTTTCACCGTGTACAATGAACCACGTACTATACAGAATTCAGCCGAATGCACGCGCCTGAAGCTCGACGTATACGTGCTCCGGAAACAGACACCTCGAGTTTTCTGGGCACGCATAACTGCCCAGACATAGCGTTCGTTCGATGTTTTGACTACGAAGCAAGGCGGAAATTGAATGCCGCGTTCACGGAACTCCACCAACATGTGATATTGCATGCTTGAGCACACTCACGTTCACTGACATCTTCGAAGATACACGGCAGAGACTACTGAAGTCGTTGCTTTCGCAATTCAATTATTTCTATAGAAGGTGGGAAGTTTGGGTTATTCTTAGACAAATAGAGGTTATGCAGCCTTTTGCTGTCATAGGGAAACAGGGCTTCAAGATTCTCCATGATCCGCTGCTTGGTACAAACGCGTGTGTGCGCAATATCGCCAGAAGCGAGCGCTTAAGATTTTTCATTATTTTTATTGCACAGATGTTTTGCACTTTGATAATCTTAATGGGTGCGTAATGAGTTGTAGGGAGGATGGAGGTGTTGATACAAAACTAAATAGAATGATGCAGTGAGAACCATTTTAGGGGCGAAGCTCCTTATGGCGTGGCTTGTGCGTCCCTCGTAGTACCTAACCACCAGCGGCACATACCCGAAATAGCGGTCCTTACGATTTTGACCTCCAAGGTGGTTCCGGTGAGAGATTTCTTCTGTGCGTTGTTGTTTCTTCTGTGCGTTGATGAAAGATAGTGCTCAATGCACATGTTAATGGCTGCTAAGGCGTAATGAGAGACAAAAGCATTCGGCCTTTAGGTAATGCGCACGCTGCGATCCCCATTAGCAGCTATTGGCATGTAAATTGAGCAGGATCTGACAAGAAAGGGTTGCTACGTTATACTCGCTGGGTGTAAACTCCTTGGTTTTAGAAAGGTTTAGCGAGCGTTGGGCCGCATAGCCATGAATACAGTGAACTAGTATATACCATGAACTCAAGGTGGTTAAAGGTGGGAAGTAAACCCGAAGCGCAAGCCGTAAGAAAGTGTGTATGTGCCACCTCCCGTTTAGTCCTTGAAATGTCCGCTGGATGGCGGTGCTTCTATATGGAGAATGTATGATGAAAAGATGCGAGATGGTGGTACTTGGAGTGCTGAATAGATGGACGAACGGACATGGATGGACGGCATGGATGGACGCATGAACGGACACAGGCGCGGATGCATGGACGAACGCAGGGACGGACGCACGAACAGACGCACGCACGAGCGGGTGGAACGACGCATGAACGGTTACACAGACGTACGCAGGAACGGACGGAAGCAAGAAGAAATGGACGGACGAATGCTTCGCCCCACTCTTCATCATTCACTCCGTAGATATGTTGCCATTTTTTTTGTACCTATATAACGTTCTCTGCATATATGTCCTGGCGGTCGTATACCTCCACTGACTAGCCATCAAGATTGTGATTCGCACATATGCAGACTACAGTGTATATTCCTTTTATAGTAGGCAAGAAGAGCGCGTTCTTTCCACGTTGATATCGTTCTACTAGGCACCTGTTCCAAATTAAGTTACTTTGCTTTTTATATAGCTAATTAGGTTATTTTTAAGCTTTTTACAAGAATTTTGAATTGTTCGCCTGGTACTCCATAGACTGTAATTAAAACCAGCTCGTAACGTCGAAACTAGAAAATATTGCCAACAATAACGATACTCCCGAATGCGTATTGTGAGCGCTTCTGTACACGTGTTTTCAATTGCGATATAATAAAGCAAATAATCAGAGATAGTCATGTAGCTTCGTAGAGTGAGAAACTACTCTGTATATGTAGTTTTTATTATTTCCTATTTTTGTTTAAGTTTTTTTTGTTAATTTTGATAGTTTTGCTATTAGTTTTTCTTTATTCTTTTCTACTTTGTGCTTCGGTGGTGGAATCTAAGTTGCGTGCAGCGCGTAATTGTTATTTTATTCCAATAACAGTTATATGGACACTCTCGGCTGGTTTTGCTATCATCGTTGGTGGCGACATTGGTGACAGCAGTTATTCACCGTATATATATATATATATATATATATATATATATATATATATATATATAAACGCAAGAAAAAAATAATCCAGAAAAGGACTCTAGCGCGCGGAATCGAACGTCCTACCTTTTGTTTGTGAGTGCGTAACGTCAGCCACTGAGCCACGAAGCAGCACCTCCTTCGACGTTGAAGCGGCAAGCTATTCATATCTAGCACTCACCCCTGCCGATGGTTATGTCGGGGGAACTATCGTGATTTCAGCGCTACCAGCATTGAGCGCGCGTCGCAAGACCGTCAGGATGCGGCTGCACGCGCTCTCATCTAACCCGCGTACTTTGCCCCGCGGAGGGGGGGGGGGGGGGGTGGATGCTCACGCGTGCGGGCGCTTATCTCGCCGTCGAGAAAATTGTACGCTTTGGGCTTTCACCGGAACGATTCTGTTCTAGTTACCGGGCGCACAAACGTCATTGCACTCACTGCGCAGTCTCCGTTTGCAAAAAGGGTGCGCTTTTCAGACAGACCGAAGTTACTACTGAGACACATATTCGCGTTCATCTGTACCTGTGAGTACGTTTTGTACGTCATTTTTGCGTGATCAACATGGGGCGCGTTTTGAACTGCTTACCATTCTTTGCGCGTTCAGATTAGCTGCTATCGCATTCATTGCTATTTCTGTTCACAGTTATACGTTCTCCTATATATATATATATATATATATATATATATATATATATATATATATATATATATATATATATATATATATATATATATATATATATATATATATATATATTGACAGAGAGGGAGGGAACGCTGATAAATTATGTTAGTACATGTGTGTGATAACACTCATAAGTAGTGGTTCAGACGTTACATTTCGGAAAAAAAGTTTGAATTTTCCATTGGGCGCTTCTAACTTTTTGCAGAAAACTGAAGCAGCGCGAAGCTAAGTATTTCGTGTAGGGAGACTGGTTTAAGCAACCACTACGAAACAATAAAGAATATTTTCTCGTTGATAAGCATTGATATTAAATGCGAAGCACGTTTTACAAACTGTAGGCAATTTGAGCATCTATCTATCTATCTATCTATCTATCTATTATCTATCTATCTATCTATCTATCTATCTATCTATCTATCTATCTATCTATCTATCTATCTAGCCGCTTGCGTTTTGATGCTCTCATGATGATCGCCCCCCTAACTTGGGGTGAACCAAAATTAGTATGGGAAGGTAAAATGGTTTGACAAGTACGGCTCACCTGTCATGACATGAATAATGTCACAAGCCTGTCTCGAATGTCGCCCAACATTTTTCAAAAAACAGTGGCACATGCCCAGGGATGGGTATGTGCCACTGGCATGCGAGTATGTGCCGCAGATGTTCGACAGTTTATGTCTACCCAGGAACAGCGAAACTGAACACGGGCAATTTTAACGCTTGATCGTTAAGAAAGACCTGACATTGGCAGCGCAGACCGAACGAATGCAAACAACAAATGTCAATGTACCATAACCTTCTGTGATGCAATCAAGTATTCTACCAGAGTGCCACTCCCAGTCTTGGAGCCTTTAATTAGACCCTTAGATTTATTAAAAGCCAATTGTGCTTGCAGTGCAGGCTTTCAAATATTTAAACATTACATATGCACTCATACGATACAGCGGTCACGTCGGGTTAGCATCAAATGTAGTCAGGTGTCATCGGTTTAAGTTTGTTTATGTGTGAGATTATAGGGCTACAATCCTCGCGAGCAGCAGCGCTTTATATCAGCTTACCGCTTCTAGTGTTGATAATACTCATTCTATTGTTGATATCGTACGCAACTATAAACAACTGGCGATAGAAAACACATGGGACTGTTTAACGTATGTCTGTGCGTGCACTTGTGCATCTTTAGCGCAACTTTGTAGTGTAATGCTCAATAAACAAATTACAACACAGACAGCTTGCGTACGCATGCCTGGCTTAACTCTTCTATTTCGAATAACAAAATTGATATTTCGAATAGATTGATTGATATGTGGGGTTTAACGTCCCAAAACCACTATATGATTATGAGAGACGCCGTAGTGGAGGGCTCCGGAAATTTAGACCACCTGGGGTTCTTTAACGTGCACCCAAAGATATTTCGAACAGAGGCGCTGCATAAGTATTCTGCCTAGTTCTAGAAGTTCCGTCTTAAGTTAGCTCCGCACTGTGGGGACACCGAGTATGTCGACAAAGTACAATGCTGGCGGAGAGGGTAACTACAAAAATCATGTTACAAAAATTAACGATGTTCTGTTAAGAGCCTCACGATTGCACGTTCAAATCGCAAATAGAAGACTATTTTATCAAGATTAGTCGACATAAAAGAACGTTGATTTATTGACTTGTACATTGAACGTACAAGAAATTTCTACCATATACATTTTATTCACAGATGTTTTCGTGGGGGCTCGTACTTATAGTAGCGTTGGTCGTGGTTTCGCTTTTATAGACGTTAAGTTGATATTGTCAATGTAATCACAGTGGTAGGCGTGTAAAACACTTTCATGGCGAAAGTTATGCTCTGGGGCCCCTGCATAAAGGTTTGCACTTCACCCCAATTGTGGTGTACGAACAGTGAAGCACGCTTTGCAGGAGACCATATACGCACGTTACCTACACAATAAAAGTTGAGTGCGGATACATCACTTCTTATACCAGGCGATACTACGACTAGTTAGTGTTCCGTTTATAACAATATATTATTACAAAACACACTTGCACAACAGCTTTAACGGAAGCAAGTTTTTTTTTAGCTTATTGTCAAAGATCGTGACGTCGACAAGGGGAGTAGACTGTTTTTTTCAAGATGGAAGTGCTGATTGGCTGAACTTGTGACCGGTAAACGGAAAGTCAGATTTCAGTGGCACACAATAGTACCGATAGTGGTGAAAAGAACGTCGGCCGTCGATCAACTGAAAAGTGGCTAAGCGTGTCGGTATTTATACATGTGCCATCGAATATTCCAGCCTTATCACTGATCGTCGCGCAAGCTCTGGAAAAATCTCTAGCGTTCGAATCTTGCGCGCAGTGTTAACAAAATGATCTACAATGATCACAAACCTTCTCTAACAATGAGGTTCAGTTTGCGCTGAGCAGTCCTGACCCAGGCTTTGTGGGCGAAAGCCGAATCAAACAAAATGAAAAATAACAAGCGCGTGTGGCATTATTACGATGATATACCTGATTTTCGTGGCCGAGCCTTTCAGAAGCTTCGCAACGAGTCTAGATACGCTGTAATTTCTTTCCAAGAAATTCGCACGAGCGTGTTTGAATGACGCCCATCTGCTTACCTATACAAAGCAGAGGACAAAAACAACTGCTTTATTCTGCCTCGTACAAAGCATATACCATGTTTAAATCAAAATTCGGCGTTAACCCAAACTTACCGCCGAGGTAGATACGATGTTGCAGCGCAGGGCTTTTGTAATTAAAGATTTGTTTCACCAGCGAGGCTACATGTGACTGCTTTGCAACATGCTGGTTCATTTACCGGGAAGGAATCAAACTAAGGTTTCTCAGCACCTACGTAGGTGGAAATCATCGGTTACCCATTAGGCTGCGCCTATGGTTGTGTGTTGGTTTATTGCGCGTTCTGTATGAACGTTACTCATTACTCGCTCTAAGGAAGCAGCTTTAATTTATCGGAATGCTTTGCAAGTTTCGCGCGAACACTTCGTGCACCGATTCACGCCAACCAAAAGTATTTTTAACGTCAGTAGTTAGATTTAATTGTGAATACCATTCGTAGCCATGCCAGTACTTTTGTCTCATTGTTGCGTTGTTTCCTGCAAGTCTATGCTGACGTGTTTTAATTGTTTCATCATGGCCATCACTTCAAGCGCTTTAACATATAACATTCAGCATTAGTCCCTTTCAATGTATACGCCATGGTGAAGTGATGTGGACTTTGGAATGAGCTAATCGTTATCCATTAGCTCACGAACTAATTTATTACTACAATGGTCTGCGCTAGCTCGGATCTTCTGTGCTGACGACATTCAATATGATGTGAGCCCATTAAAAGTTTCATCGATGAATGCGTGACGAATCAGTCTGGCGAGAAGTGTACCGCAGCTATGCCTCGAGTTCGTTAGTGTGACGCAACCGCAGCGGTGAAATTACTAGAAACTGGAGGTACAGAATAGTCTGATTCGTCTGGTTTCGTTCCTCTTTAAAAGACCGATGTCAGCTGAGAGGCTGAATTGGTCTAACCGGTTAATGACTTTGTTCAGAGTGCCCCTGCAAAGTTTAGCCAGATTTTAATTATATGCTCACTAACTCTATCACGATACGACCTAATTCATATATTGTCGATTATTGCACAGAGCAAGTGACTCTACAGTTGGGGTCACACAAATTGCGTAATTAGGCCAAGTCACTTAATCAACTTTTGAACCAACTATGCTGTGCGAAAAGTTTTGTTTTGTAAGTGGTACATTGGTTTCTGAAACGTCTGATAGAAAAATTTACAACTTTATTTATATATTGAGTATACTGCTTTTTTTTCTTTTTTTTTGATTACCACAAATGCCCATGAAATACAAAAAAATAGCACATGACATGTATGCCTGCAGTCATGACCATAGTCGGCCGGGACCCGCAAGCTGGAAAAGCAATTTGTTGGTGGTGTTAAAAATATTTTCCTACTCTGCGCAAAAGTTTGTGTTTCTCGAATGAATGGTTTCATTAAAAAGTGTGAGCGCAACTCCTGATAAGCACCTTACGTATGCATAAAACAATGTTTCACCTGAAAAATCATTAGGCAGATCACATAGAATGGAGAGAATATCGAATATCTGTATGAAGGCTGCTACCGCCTCCCTTCTTCCACAGACCAGTCAAGCTGCCTCAGTTCACTTGTTGAATATATTCTCTCACGTTGAAAATGTTATGCCCCGATAACATGACTTTACGGTATTGCAGTTTTTCATTTCTGATCGTTTCGGTAGTGCAAACAGCACCTCACAAAGGGTGAAAGAAAAGAACAAATGCTGAAATCAGCAGCAAGAAAGCTAGACTTTCTACAATCTAAAAACACCGAGAATAGGAGGCATGGGTTATTGCAGCGCAATCATTCCGCTCTTCTTGAGCCACGTAGTCTTGAAGGCCGTTGTGCTCTGCACTATCTGTGGAACTTCTTCACCCGCTTTTGTTTGTTCGCATCTATTCAGGCGCATCTGCCTGGTCATTCTCTCCTTGTAAGCCGCACAGTGTGCTCGTTGTCTGTGACAGAGCACCGGCCACAATGGGGCTAATGTTCGGGCTCATATTTCTGTCAGAGAGTTGCGGTGAAAGCAACCGCGCAGAAACCGTACCTTACTTTGATGTGCTCGCCCACCCCTCCACTGGCAGCGAGTCTACGCTTGTACGCGCTAACCGTTCATTTATTGTTTTACTTACTTTGATTCTTTCTTCTCCGGCTTATCTATTATTATACCCCCTCTCTCACGTTTAGGCTAGCCGACTAAATGAAAGCTTGGTTGAACACTTGCCCTTTTTGTCCCTAAGCTCGAAGGACGCGAGACACTGAGGTTTCAAGGACTAACGCGAAACACAAACGAATGACACCTGACAGCAAAACACGCCGTGATGGGAAATCGACCGAACGCTCGATAAACAAGCACGCTATAATACGTTCCAACATGCCCTGTCAGGAGCCAATGCTAGGCACTGCTAGAGAGACTAAAAATCATAAGTGAATACGTGTGCACTAACTACACCTTTTGAACACCATCTCTCTGAAAAAAATATATGATCTCATTCCAAGCCAGGACGTCTTTTTCAGGACGATACGTGGACCTAATTTTTCACTACCCGTTAGGATCATCGCGTACCGTTACCTTTCGCCATGATCGCGACAGTGCAGCTCTATGTGAGAAATATTAGGTATGAAATAAACAGTTGGAAGTTCAGTGCTTACCTTTCTCTACATATGTGTCATGTTTCTTATATGTACCACGCTGCCACGTTATGCGTTTAGGAGCGAAATAGTCGCTTTGGGGACATTCAATTGTCTCACAGCGAGCAGTGTGGGCCCCTTCAGTAACTCACCGGTTCTTGAATTGCTTCATAACAGCAGACAGCGTACGCAAATGGGGCATGAAATATAGGCATAAACGTGTGCTTAGTTCTCCAGAAAGAATCACTAGCCTCGCTTTATCTTTCAGCACTCAATCACCGTCCTGCCGTCCTTGGCAAATTAAATCAAATTTTGATTCCTGATTACAGTGCAAGAATACTTGCACCGTGTTCCTGGTCAACCTTTATCTTTGATTGGTTGATTGATTGATCGATTGATTGATATGTGGGGTTTAATGTCCCAAAACTACCATATGATTATGAGAGAGGCCGTAATGGAGGGCTCCGGAAATTTCGACCACATGGGGTTCTTTAACACGGACCCAAATCTGAGCACGCGGGCCTACAACATTTCTGCTTCCATCGGAAATGTAGACGCCACAACCAGGATTAGATTCCGCGACCTACGGTTCAGCAGCCGAGTACCTTATCCACTAGACCAGTGTGGTGGGGCCGCCTTTATCTTTTTTACTCATGTTTCTCATTTATAGGCACAATCCTTCACTGCACAGTGCACAATGCATACACAGTCAGCACTGTATTCATTATCTGAACCATGGAAATGGGAATCATCACCTCGCTCTATGCTTTTGTTGCGGTATTCAATGCGTAAAGAGCGTCATCCTTACTTGTAGGCTAACCAACCGGTGGACGACGTGCAAACCTAAGCTTTATTCGCGGTAGAAACCCGCGTGCGAGCTGCGATATGAAGTTCATTTGCGCACGGGCTATAATGGCCTGCTTTGCACTCGCCACTTTTGGAGCTATCAATTACTCGGAGGCTGAATGCAGTGGCGTCGCACTATACATGCTTCTATCAGGCCCTGGAAACTAATCGCTAGCTTCGGTATGAAGGAACTTGCACGGTCGTAGCGGTTCCCAGGCATCTTAAGATCTCGTTGAAGGGAGTGAGGTTGATGTGAATGTTCGCATTTATTGGCCTTCACAAGTATTAACAAATAAAAAAATCAATACCTCTGTAAAGAACTTCTCTTTTTTATATGTATTTTCTTATTCCTCATATTTTGTTGATTTTAAATTAGGTGAAACGCGGGAAGTGATTGACTTGAGTTTGTAGCGTTTGCCTCCGCTCCTTCTCACCCCTCGCTCAGCGATATTAGAAGTTCAATCGCGCTAAGTTATTTCGCTAGGTTGGCTTGTTATCTACGGGAAAGATAAAGACAGTCAGTTGTGCCGGGCAGAGAGCGGAAGTCGGAGTGAGCTACGCCGAACAAGTGAACCGTGCTCTCATCTAAGATGGCTTATTAGAGCAACACATGTTTTCCGCGGTCCTGGGGTGTCCTAATTCAAAAATTTCTAGTTCCGTGAAAGTTCCTCAGCGTTTCTCAAAGGCAACGAGTGATTACTAAAATTTTGACCCATTATTTGTGCAGATAATGATTTTGAATGAGTACATACGAGTAAACCCAGTTCTCTGCAAGCCTGACTGGACTGACGGAGGTACAGTATCGCTTGACTAATTTATGAAGACGGCAGCCAAGCTCCTGTCGGGAAAATGTGTTTATTGAAAAGCTTCTTTTCGAGTTATCTCGGCTCATAGCTTTAGTTTCTTTTACTTTCGGCGTGTAGTTCAAATGATGTCAATTCATTATAGGCTACTTCATGCTTATGAAATTCTTGTAGCTGAGGCTTGAAAATTTGTGAGACTTTACATGTAAGTGTCACTAAAGTACACGTGATGAACTAAATGCTTCTGAAAATTATTACAAAGAGTGACGATGGAGCCAGCGTCTTCATAAGTGAACTTTTCGTTGTCAAGCCAACGCTGTTGCCTTGATGAAGACAAGTGAATTTACCGAATCATTGCTTCCGGTGACGTTCTTTTTCAAAAAACTCCTTATCGCTTCAATTAAAACACCTCTCCAAGGTTCTGAACTTTAGTCTCGTTTAGTACTGAAGTTCTGTAAGAAAACTTTGTGTGCCGTCATAACAAAGCTGATTGAGTCAAGTGTGATGAGTCCTACTCGCGATTGTTGATAATTTTCGCATTGGTTCGGATTTTCTAGGTTCAACATTTGCTCGTTATGCCTTTACGTCAATTATGAGGTAAAGCTGTTTTTATTGACAAACACTTTCACACTAGGTATATGTCTGTATTTTATACAAAAACATGCAATTAAGAAAGTGCATTTTATTTGTGCCGATCGAGTTTTGTCTTAGTGAGAAATCAGTAAGCTTATCTTTCGTCTTTTCAGAAAACACGAACGAAATAAAAAAACAAAGGTTAACAAAACTTTACGAATGGCAAAATCGCTTAGGCGGCCATTGGACATGAAAAAGGCATGAGCGTATTCGGCTTGCATGCGAACTGGGAAAATAGGGTTGCAACCATCTCCCTCTCGATTTTTCGTCCTTTCCCTCTGTTTCGCTACGTCATCAGTGACGTCATGAAAAACTATTTTCTGTTCTTGATTTATTTCTAGCGAGATGCCCGGTAACCACCAGTGGTAAAAGCGGCGCTGCCGCTGCCGAGAGTGGATACATTAAAGGTATACGCAGTTCCCACACCCTGCTTGTACAGCATAACTTCACGCCGACGTTATATACAACGTTTCGAGTTGTACATCATTCCTTGATCACTGCGTATGTTTTACGTCACACCGAACTGTTCAGTTCCGCCTAAATAAGTGTGTCGTAAAATAAGGTGGCTGTAACAAAATGTGTCGCTAACGCAGATAGCTGGGCTCTTCGTTGCGTTCCTTCACTTCCGGAGTTTAGTTGCACGAAAGTCATTTTTTGTGCTCGGTCTTGTGGGAGTATCATTTCAATGCCGCGAACCCGCTACTTTTCTCTCGCGTAGTGTATCACATGCAGAGTGTGTTATGTCCTAAGATCTTTTAGACTCACCACTGTTCTGAAATATCTGTGCTGGATAAAAATGAGTTGAGCTCTTTTGCTGTTTAGCAAAGTTCGGAATTCAAATCGTGATATGGGTGAAGAAACTTCGCTAAAATAATCTCAGCTACAAAAATAGACTCTCGAACAAAATACTTGGATGCGTGTTATATGCTTTTGGTAATCTCACCAATTTTCTTCCTCCTTTTTATCTCTTTGATCAAGCAAAGAAGGTGTGGTGTGTCTGTAATTACACCTCCCGACAATATTCAGAAATACACGTTCGTTAGTACACTAAGCTATGTCCACGATTAAATACACTTTGACACAAGAATACATTTTCCCTTTACTCAGTGCGTTATGCCAGAGGCCAGCGCACTGTGTGATGTGGGTGCACATTAAAGAGCACCAGATGGTCAAAATTTTCGGAGCGCTCCAGTGCGGCGTTCCTCAGAGATTTTATCATGGTTCTGGGACGCTCAACGTCAAATATTATATCTATTTAGAAAAACTAAAGTACGAGGAGACACTACGTCGCACCACCAGCCTTCACCAACACACGCTCGGCGCACCCATTCCTTTTTGTTTTTCTTCACAGTTCAAGCCCATCATGTGACCTTTGAGGCAAACAGTACCGGAGAAGAACAGCTGCTATAGTTTCGGCTACAATGACTGCAGTGCCGGGGGCTTCACGTATTGTTTCCATGCTTTTTAGCTTAATTCATGTTGCGTGATAAATAGCCGACCGAGCATGTCTCCCGGAAAGCTTCTTTGCCTTTCCGTGTTGTTTCTCTCTCTCTCTCTCTCTTATTCTCTCGGTATGTCACTCTTTTTTTTTCCTGAATGTAAGCAACCATAGCACGCTTATGCTGTGTTCATTCTAGAGATCGTTGTACTAAATCATTTAAAAGCAAACAAAAATATGGTGCGTTATGCACTTAGCTAAATAAACGACAGAAATGAATGCAGACGCTCTCATCATTCTTCTATATTCTTATGCACCAAAGATAGCCAGACACACACACACAAAAATATTCACCAAGCATACCCAGGCGCAATAATCAATGGTGAAGATTTTGCGATTTCACAGTTTTGAAGATACATCAGCTTCAGTCAGAGAAACTTGATTGCTTCAGTGGGGTTCTTTTTTGTTGTGTTATAACTGTTTTGTTGTGGAGAGATTGAGGTCCATATTCTCTCGGCTACTCCATCAATAAGTTCTCCAATGAAAAATAATAATACTGATAGGTAACAAAAATGAACAATCAGCAGAAAAAAACATATTAGCACACTGAAACTAGTTGAAATAACATGTCCATGTACAGCTTGCTTGCAGCAGTTCACACTGGCATAAAATTTTCACACACACACCTTTCTAGTTCTACTATCAGTATATGCACTAACACACCATTTCATATACGTCACACCCTAGTTGTGTATCACAAGCGCTTATCCAGCCAGGTCGCCACTGAGAAGTCTGTCAGGAACATGTTCACCTTTTTCTGATGATGCATCTCAGGCCATGGTTTGAGTAATTTTTTTTTTTTCATGTTAAGGGCCATCCGTGCAAACTTGCTAGTTTCTTCTTCAATTTGTTTCTTTTGCGTGCATTACACACTACAAAAAATACGGCGAAAATTTTCTTCTGCGTGACCACAAAGGCATTCTGGGAACTCGGAACGATGTATTTGTGCAGGAAGCTGTTTGTGTATGCTACTACCTGCTTACAGTTACCGGACTATCTTGTAATCATAGTGATCATGCCATTTTGCCAAAGCGCAAGAACACTCCTATATCGAGCATTGTTTGCGTGCTAACTAAAATCAGGTTATCCCAATTATTACAAGAAAAGTATACTATATTTCAAACTGTGGTTTTGACATTGAATATGTGAAAATACTATATTATCTGCAGAAAAATATTTACAGCAGCTTTCATAAAATCGATGCATTCCAAATAAAGCAACAAAAACTACTACTGTGGTGACGATGACAACAGCAGAGAGTGAGAAAAAGGTTAAGTAAATGGCAGGTCAGCTTACCGGAAGGAAAGCATACGCCCTGCTAACTTTTACTAGGAAACAACTCACAGGGACAGAAAAGTAAGAGGAGAAAGAACGAGAGCAAAGATGAAAAGTACAATTTCCTGTAAGTCAAATGAACAAGTGTAGTCTGTCGTACATGTCTATTTCTTAACCTATATTTATACATTGTGGAATCGATGTGACCGATTTCATGGCAGTACGCTCACTGCCTTTGACTTCCTTCAGATGTTATTCATCATAGCGGCACGAGTGCGTCAGTAAACTTGTACCATGTGGCTTACACTTAAATCGCCAGGGAACGCCGCACTCAAATATTGCGAAGAGTGACTTGAAGTCATTGAAAGGACGAATGCAGTGTCCCAGATTGCTTTTTCAGCATACCGTCATTTCCACTTTCACGTAGCTATCGCAAGCACAAACAATCTTCTTACTTCAGGGTACGCTTGTTTCTCAGGGCGACATATCTGTCATGGCATTTGCGCTTTGCGTCAAGTGCGTCGTCTACGAGAAAACCAGACATCTGGAAGGCAGTGTCAGAGTCTGTCACATAGTGTCTAGGGAGTACAGCCTGGCCATGGTGGCTACAATCACTTGCAAGTCGAGATGCTCCCTTGATTGTTCACGTTTAGCTTTCTCCGCCCCTGTTATTGCGTGCTGGTAGCGAATTTCCCCGGGGACGAAGAGCTTGTCAACAAACTCTGATCGCCACAATATGCTTGCATAAAATGCGTGGTAAATCCAAAGAAAATAAAATACTGCAGGCTGAATTCCATTGATGTGTACTGAGCTTGATTTGTTCTCTAAGCACGAAGAGGTATTCTATGCTATAAACATGCTCACGATTCTTGGTGAACATAAAATGTGGTGTTAAAAGGTCGCACATGTACGCCCTGTGTCTAGAAGTATTTCAACAAGTACCTTTCAAGACATACTTTCCTGCGAACTTGTTGGCTCTTGCTGATGTTGCTGAAATATTTCTTGAAGCAATCACTTTAAAGTTAAAAAAAGAAGGAAGCGTTCCACCAAGTTCCTTTTTTTTTCTAATGAACGCATAGATCGTCAATGTACATAAGTTGCCTTTTCAGCCTCTTCGATGATTGATTCGAGCAGTAGTTTAATACTAACAACTTTTACTGCTAACAAGCACTTCCTTTTCTGGTTTAAATATACCTATAGACTGCCATAAAGTTTGATTCTATGCTTGTTGTGTTAGCAGACCAAGGATACCGAACAGTTGTGAGTTCAGATTTTTTAGAAGAAAAAGAAAGGAACAGGATGATTGCTACGGTTTACCGCGTTGTTAAATGTGGTACGATGTAAAATGAATTTTTCTGAACTTTTCTTTCCACCACATTATTATTATATATATATATATATATATATATATATATATATATATATATATATATATATATATATATATATATATATATAAATATGTGTGTGTGTGTGTGTGTGTGTGTGTGTTTGAATGCTGGAAAATTTTGATTTTTCGCTTTTGTGGTGATAAAATTATGGTATAATAATAAACTTGTCAATTGTTCATTTGCTAGTAAAATTCTTCTCCAATCTGTCAAATGGTTACCCGAGACACCCATTTATAGACCTATAGGGGCGCTTGGCCCAAGCCTAATGCAGCCAAGGTGAATATAAAAGAGAAAAAAGGGACATTCAATACCAACGACTTCCTCTTGGAAGTGGCACCGCTGCGTACAATCCGATCAAGCGGAAGCAGCCTTCGAACGGTGACTCACCATTGGCCTAATCCAGGCACGAGCTCCTTCATAGGTAAGCCTCGCGGTGCGACGTAAGAGATTTTGTTAATGACATCACCTGAGAGTGCCTGCTGCGCAGATCGTAGCCTATCCGTTAATCTTGTCACGCGGGGAAGCTTCCTGTCAAATGCCCTTCTATCCCTAATGTAAGAAATATCGTTCGCAGAGACAATATCTGCACTTAGTGTTTATATACGTGTCTATCATTGGATCCTTCGAAGCACCACTTAAGAAGAACTGATAGTTTCGTATGTGGGAAGCATAGTGGCTTTTGTGAGTGCACGAATGGTGAGTGCATTTCTTAGTCAGCTCGTCAATACGTTGCTACTTCTTTTTTTTTTCTAACATACAAGTCAGAGGTTATGTTCCTTCCTAAGGGCATTGTTTTTTTTTGGATGCACAATTTCAAAGTGCTTAATTTAAAATCAGATATAAGCAACTCATTACAAGAAGCCTCAGCGCTAACACCTGTCTAGTAGCTTTCGTTTCATCTCCTGCTCCACTTGATCGTGTGACTTCGATTAATCTAAATCTAAAGTTAGAGTATTCTAAATATTAGGTTACACAATTTGCTTTCCTTGTACATTGTGTAGAGAGTGTATTTTCTCTCTTTTTTATAAAAAGACCATACTATATAGTGTGTTCTACTTTTTACCTCTTTTTTGTACCTCATTATGCATTCCTTACGGTATTTTCGAAAATGTTACTGAAGCCTTTCCTGGTGCCCCGTCACGGTTGTTTACTGTTTAAAGTGGTCTCGGCTGGTGACCCGCAAGTCGCGATATTGAATCCCGGCTGCGGCGGCTGCATTTTTGATGGAGGCGAAAATGCTGTATGCCCTTGTGCTCGAATTTGCGTGCACGTTAAAGAACCCCAGATGGTCAAAATTTCCGGAGCCCGCCACTACGACGTCTCTCATAACCTAATGGTGGTTTTTGGACGTTGAACGTTCATATCAATCAATCAATTATTTTCTGGTGCTGTTTTGATTTTTGTAGTTTATATGTTTATATAGTATATATGTGCAGCTGACGCAAATCTTAGCTTTGCGCATGTTCTCATGAATGCCTGATATCTTAAAGACGCATATATATGCATGTAATTTTTGAACGTGAGACGACATATAACACTTCATGTGAAGTCTCTCGTTTGATGATTGATCATTTATATGAGGGGTTTAACGTCCCAAAACCACCATATGATTATGAGAGACGCCATAGTGGAGAGCTCCGGAAATTTCGACTACCTGGGATTCTTTAACGTGCCCCCAAATCTGGGCACACGGGCATACAACATTTCCGCCTCCATCGGAAATGCAGCCGCCGCAGCCGGGATTCGATCCCGCGAACTGTGGGTCAGCAGCCGAGTACCTCAGCCACTAGACCACCGCGGCGGGGCGAAAGTCTCTCTTTTCACGGTGTGTATAACTATCGAATCATAAAATGAAATCTGTTAATCTGGGCTAGGTTCACAAGGGCTCGTAAAGGAGTGCTTAAGTCTATTCTTTATGCCACTACTGTAGGGCTCTCTCCCGAATTCTCAAAGCAAAAACGATTCGTTACTTGAGTGAGTCATGCTTTCACTCTCGTCTTCTGAATTCGTGTCCTCTAGCTTACGTTCGCTGCATTGCACCTTCGATTTAAGAGATGAAGGACCAGTGAATTGGCTACTTTCGTGCTGATAAAATGTCTACATATTGCAAATGATCAGCTGGCACGCTGCAACTTGGTTTAAAATATGGTGAGCTCTGACATCCTCGCACACAGAGTGTCGCATATATAGTTTCGACATGTGGTTCTTTATTTTTGTTCACAAGCTCACTTAGCAAAGAGAAGTACACTTGTCGAAACGCTTATCCTCCCGACATTCCCAATTCGACTATCTGATTGCTTCAATCCTCTAGTTTTCGTTGAACGTATGACTTCTTTGGATGCGTGCATTGATATTAATTTAGACTATTGCGACGGCCATAAAACTCCTTACAAGTGACTCGTATTCATATGTTCGTTTAGTTTTTTTTTGTAAAAATATTATTTATTTTACACTGAAATAAACTCGCCGTAGCACGTTTATTTCAGAAAACATTCCGTAGAAGAGGCAAGTTGTAAGAGATGCATTCTTGATTTCAAACAGCGCTCTGAGTGCCATTCGAAAACGCTACTTTTCGCATAAAGGTGTCATAGCTTTTTCGAATTCCCTGCAACTCTTTCACATTGAAACGTGAAGCGCGAACTGAACAAACAGTGAAAATTGCTTAGTCAATCTCCTAGTGGCCGCATAACCCGTACTTTGTTGTCGGAATTATTCATCTCAGATACGTATAGCCTGTCTCTGCCTTGAATATTTAACAACATGGCGAAGTGCGTTCTCATATCTTACATGATTGATGTTGAGTTTGCGTTAACGGTAATGCAAGTCGGCATAAAACCAGATTTTCCTGTTTTTATTTCTCGCGCTTTTCTCAATAAAGCTTCAAGATATGTATCACATCACCTGGTGCGTTTTTTTTTTTAACTTGAGAGTATCAGAACAAGTTTTATACTTGCAAGGAGCAAGGAATGTTCAGATGAATCTTAGAGCCTCCTGTTTGTACCACGTTTTTTTTTTGAATAGCAACAAAAAATAATTAATGAATTTTTTTTTTTATTATTTATTTACAGAATACTGCAGGCTCACTTCAGAGCCCATGCAGGAGTGGAAATGAGCACTTGTAAAAAAAAAATCACAAGCAATCAGCAGTCAAGGCACACAAAATTAATAAATGTACGCATGACAATTAATATTCAACAGCAATTTTCACCACATAAATTGGTAACAATTCGTGACCAAATTAAGTATATTTACACAAAACTATACACACCAATACATATTCGCAATAAACATATGGCGCAGCGATAGGAGCATTTTGGGGCTTAACGTTATGAAGTGATAAAATCAAAGTGTTCAATGTTCTGTAACGACTCAAACGGCAGAGCGTTCCAGTCTACAATGGTCCTAGGAAAAAAAGAGAACTTAAATGTGTTGGTACGTGTCTGGAATGGTGTTATTGACGCAGCATGGCGATTTCTAGTTTCTCGTGACGTCAGTGGTTGTATAAACGTAGAGGCATCTAGTGCGAAATGTTTGTGTTTTAACTGAAAAAGAAATTTTAATCTCAGAATTTTGCGACGAAGTTGGAGTTCTTGTATATTATTTTCTTTCATGATAGCTGTAGGGGAGTCTGTCATGCGGTACTTAGAAAATATAAACCTGATGCATTTACGTTGAATCATTTCTATGGCATGAATGTTTTTTCTAGTGTATGGGTCCCAAATGACGCACGCATACTCGAGAGTAGGTCTAATGATGGTATTATAGGCTAACAGCTTCACTGATGACGGGGCAAAACGAAGTTTGTACTTGAGAAAGCATAGCTTTCGGAAGGCGGATGCGCAAATGTTCGATACATGCATATTCCAACTTAGATTTTTGGTTATCGTTACGCCAAGGTACTTATACACACTGACCTCCTTGAGTACGTGAGTTTGTAGCGCATATGGAAAAGAAGAGAAGTTTTTCTTTCTAGTGATGTTCATGTACACTGTTTTGTCTGAGTTTAGCTTCATATCCCATTGCTTACACCACTGGTAAACGTTATCAAGGCAGGTATTTAAAAGCTGTTGATCATTCATGGTAACTATTTCCTTGTACAGCACGCAATCATCGGCAAATAGCCTTATTCCGACATATTCAGGTACAACTTCAACAATATCATTTATATAGATTAAAAAAAGTAGGGGCCCTAAAACACTTCCCTGAGGAACACCTGATGTAACCTGAAGTTTGGATGAACAGTGACCATTTATATCAACAAATTGTGTTCGATTTGACAAGTACGCGGATACCCAATTTACAATAAACTCTGGAAGGCCAATATTTTTAAGTTTGAAAATCAGTTTATTGTGGGGAACTAAATCAAAAGCCTTCCTAAAGTCTAAGAAAATAACATCAATTTGCCCGGATTTATCAAGAACAGATGCGAAAGTATGTATGACTGTGACCAGTTGAGTAACAGTGGACAAACCTTTTCTGAACCCATGTTGAAATGGGGTTAATATATTGTTCTCATTAAGAAAATTAGTGATGTAGTTAGCTATGACGTGCTCGAGAAGCTTACAACAAGAACAAGTAATAGATATAGGGCGATAATTTGTAATCAATAATTTATCTCCTGATTTGAATATTGGTACAATTCGCGCTATTTTCCAATCTATCGGAACAGAAGAAGAAGACAGGGAGGCGCGGAAAATGATCACAAGGAATTTAGCAACCATCTCAGCGTATCGACGCAGAAACGCGTTGTGAATGTTATCGGGACCAGGCGAAGCTTTAGTCTTTAAATTCAGAATCATAGATACAACACCAGATAGGGACACGATGTCTGCGTCGAGATAAGGAGAGGTAGCAGAAGCCCGTGCGCTGTCGCAATCTTTTTGGAAAACGCTTTGAAAGTACTCATTGAAATGTGTCGCTATGCTTGTTTCATCTGCAACGATTGTATCATTGTGAATTATTTGAAGAGTACCTTCTTTCTTGCGAGATAATTGCGACCAGAATTTATCAGGAGCCGTCCGTATGAAGTCTGGTAGAGTGTGTTGAAAATAAAATTGCTTAGCACATCGGATAGACTGGTTTAAAAGTGTCTGGTTTGTGTGAATAGTTGTCTGAGATGCGCGGTGACGTCGTAATCGTTTTAGTTTCCTTTTTTGATGCAAGATGTCACGGGTGATCCACGGATTTTTTTTCGCGATCCTTTTCATTTTATTTGGCACAAAATGATCTATACAGTATAGACATAACCTTTTAAATGTCTCCCATAGCTCAGAAACATCAGACCCACCAAAATTGCTCAAGTTTATGTCAAGAAAGTCTAAGACGCTTTCATCCGCTGCATGAAGGTAATCTTTGACTACGACAGTTTTAGAAGGAGCACTTTTCTTTGTCAAGAAGTGACATACGCACTTCACCATATAGTGGTCTGAAAGACCAGGTTCAATTGTCACAGAAAAGTCGGTCATGCATCGGCTCAAAAAAACAAGATCTAATATAGAAGAGGAACTACCCTGAACACGAGTAGGTTGTCTAACCACCTGTTCCAAATTACAGCACATCAATAAGTCCAGTACACTGTGAACATGGGCACTGGGTTCATTAGAAGCAAACGGGTTCTCCCAATTTACACCAGGAAGGTTGAAATCACCAGCAATAATTATTTTTTGTTGTCTAAAACCCAAGACGTGATCACATAAATCCTGCAAAAACTCCGGTGGAGCATCGGGACGGCGATAAATGGCTACTAGTACTAAGGAAAAGCCCCAGCATGACAATTTCAAGGTAATAGTTTCATGGTTATTGATTTGTTTTGAAAGTGCTGCTGAAATGTTTTGTTTAATCAGGACGGCAACGCCACCTCCTTTTGAACTTCTATCTCGACGAAATACTTGGTACGAAGGCGGAAATATACTGTTGTCGTGAACTTCACTTCGGAGCCAAGTTTCAGTGATCACAACAACATGAGGGCTGTATCCCAAGATTAAAGCTTCAAGATTATCACTTTTGTTCACAATGCTACGCGCATTGATATTTAAGAGGCGCAGTTCCTCAAGGCGAGAAGGTATCTGTCAATCCCTGGAGGAAACTTTTCGCCGAGTAACCAGTTCTACCCTCGAATGTGTGACATCATCCCATACGTATAGTTCGTTATCTATTCGCAGTTTATCATGCAGAAGAATCACTTTCTTGCCCTGTTTTTTTTCCTCTTTGGCACTTTGCCATAAAAGCTTGCGTTTCCTTAGAGTATCCACCGAATAGTCATTCTGAATGGAAATTTTTGTTCCCTTTAACTTTCGTGCATTTTTAAGAACTTCCTGCTTTTCGTTATAATTTTGAAAGGATACAATTACTGGCCTCATTTTACCCGGCTTTCCAATGCGGTGGATTCTTGCAACAGAGCTGCATCTTACGTTTAGCTTGTCCCAAAAAAGGTTGTCAATCACCTCAGCGCGAAGAGTTGTCTCAGTTTCAGTGCTGCCCTCCTGAATGCCAAACAAAACCAGGTTTGAACGCCTGCTCCTATCATCAATGTCAGCTACCTTCGCTTGTAGCGATTTGACCGCCTGTTCTAGGCCATCTATTCGATCGATATGCATTCCAAATTCGAGAAAACGCTTGTTAAGGTCTGAAATCATTTTTTCCATGTTGGACTGCTGATCCCTCAAAGTAGCCATCTCTGTGACCAACTTATTTTGGCCTTCTAGCAGTTTAGTCAATAAGGCTTCAGTGCTCGGCCCAGGGTTCAACTCAACATCCCCACATAACAAAAGTTTGCATGCACAAAAAACATTGCATAAAATTTCAAGACACTGGCGTGGGCATGGCAGGACCAGGAGGCCACGATAGTCACTTTTGATAGAGCTATAATAAACACTAACCTGCATAACGCAGAGGAACGGCTTATTAGGCAGCATGGCGAGGCCTGGTCCGCCACACCCACTGAAGTTGAAGCGATGCGGCATGGCTCTTATAAAGGCGTCTGAAGGAGTCACGTGGTATGGCGGGTTGATAACGTGAGGCCAGTAGCACTGACGATGCGGTGCAAATCGTACTGTTGGATCCGCGCGTGCATCGAATTGAGTCCCGTCCGGCTGAATCCCGACCGACTGAAGAGCGGCCAACTGCGCCAGTAGGACTGTTGGATCCGCGCGTGCATCGAATTGAGTCCCGTCCGGCTGAATCCCGACCGACTGAAGAGCGGCCAACTGCGCCAGTAGGACCTGCATAACGCAGAGGAACGGCTTATTAGGCAGCATGGCGAGGCCTGGTCCGCCACACCCACTGAAGTTGAAGCGATGCGGCATGGCTCTTATAAAGGCGTCTGAAGGAGTCACGTGGTATGGCGGGTTGATAACGTGAGGCCAGTAGCACTGACGATGCGGTGCAAATCGTACTGTTGGATCCGCGCGTGCATCGAATTGAGTCCCGTCCGGCTGAATCCCGACCGACTGAAGAGCGGCCAACTGCGCCAGTAGGACTGTTGGATCCGCGCGTGCATCGAATTGAGTCCCGTCCGGCTGAATCCCGACCGACTGAAGAGCGGCCAACTGCGCCAGTAGGACCTGCATAACGCAGAGGAACGGCTTATTAGGCAGCATGAATCTGGAATTAATGAAGTTAATTTGCCAGTTCCGACGCCTTGTGGAAATCGGTTTGATGCTAAGCAGTATAGGCGACAAGACTCCCGTGTTTTTGTGAGTCTAGTCGTTGTGCGCCCATCGGAACTTAGCAGGCACCAGAGTTACCAGAACCACTTATAATAAGCTTATTTGTTTCTTCATTTAATTTTTGTTTTTTGCCAAGCCGCTTGTAGTATTTCGCAGCCGCTTTTCTTGTTATTTTTTGGAGGACCAGGGCTTATTTGTATTGTCTCAGCAAATATAGTTCTTTTAGTCGTCATCGCGTTTACTAATGACGTGTTTGTAGTTCACTGAATAGATGTGTGTATAGCTCTCCATCAAGGGGGGCCAAGGTTCCTCTCAGAGCGCTTACTCGTCCTACTAAATAAACGTATGAGGCTGATTTCGCGCCCTCTCACCCTTTCTAACGTGCGCTCACCAATGGTTGAGTGTTCAAGTCAAACATATATGCGTAGAGGTAACTAACAAACAACGCTGGCAAACGCGCCTTCAACCAACTGGAGACTGCCCTGGAGTTTCGCTGTACAAGATAGACGATTTTTAAAACTTTCCTTTGTACCTGAGTCAAATTTTTATTAATTATTAATATATTTTTATAGCAGGGGAAAATTCATTAGGTTTCCGCTTCGTAAGTACTTGTCTTGCGGAGATTATTCGCTTGTTTGATAGGCCGTATCTGACAACACTGCCACACACGTCGGCTACACTCGGTGCCTGTATCGTGACAGCACACACTCTGGACAACCGAGGCTTATCTTAATTTGAAGAAAATCTTCATTCCTAGAGGTGACTTATCACTTGTCGGGAAGCGTTTACGTTATTCTCTGCGAGCGTGCTCACGCGTCTCGTATCTGTATTTTATTGCTGCTATTCAATACCCTAACTGTGGTTTTTGAAAGTCTGTTGTTGTGAGTTGCAAGTCCTCCATTCACATGTCTGCAGTTTTTTCAAGCACGAGTACTGACGCATGGAGCACAAAGCGCCCGCGTTGTTTTTCATTTCTGAATTGAAAAGCAGTACTTTAAGCGTCCCGTTCGTAGCTTTGTGCTCTTGGAGTACCAACCTTGTGATGTTATCGTTTATATATTAAACATCTATGAAGCACTATGAAGAACTCGGTCGTGGAGGGCGCCATGATTCTCGCCATTTCCTATTTCAGCCAGTGCACTCCCTGAGATAGACCTCAAACTGTCGTTTAAATTCTGGGGTATTTTCGGTGCTGACATTCACAAAGCAGGCCTTCGCATTAGGAAGGCAAAAGCGATTTTCGTCTTAGAACATTTGCTCGAAAGGCGCTCTTGAGAATATCTGCATGAGTAAAACTGTTAAATACAAGTGTTTTACCCAATTACAGCTTGCATGTTCTAGACACAAGCACTTTAACGCACGTTCGTTTTTGTCGGAGTTGTGTAATCCACTGTCTTTGCTGAGCTTACCTTAATCGTTGCTTCAGGACTGTGTTGTCGAACCTTATTAAATAATTTTGCAAGTTGAAAACCGACATGTCTGTTTTCCTTAGCGTAGGTCATATGATAGTCATTTTTCACAATGATATGTATGTCACTAAATCTACACTTATACCCAACGTGACAAATTTTCACTATGAGGAGCAACTTCAACAGCCCAGTCTTTCTAAGATGTTTTTTTCGGCATTTGTATCAACCTAAACATATAGTGCAAAAATCGGGTGATACTTGCACTTGGAACCGTATAAATGACTATAAATTGTTGTCAGACGACGGCCGATGTCATGAATAGCTTCTATGTTTACTTTTCAAAGCATAGCTCTTATGCACCCTTTTTTTGCGTTGAGTGGCGTGACTGACGTCGAAACCGATAGTGCAATCGAGGATGACAGAGATTTAACGCGAAATCTGCCGATATCACGAGCCACTGGCCTCTAACTTCGCTCGTACACATGCTCGTGCACATGCAGGGGCGGGAGGTGAGCAGCGGCTGGCTTTGCTAGTGATTACTCGGCTGTGGGCGTATCGCTTGGTTCGCTATGCCTGTGATGCATAGAGTGGTGTACCCAGCACTCGAGCATTAGCAGTTTCTCTAGCAACATGCAATGAATACTACATTGCTGACATTAGGATAGCCAGAGCGTCACGGACAGATCCCGTTGTCCAATCATTAAACGTGCATCTGTTCTTTTAGAGCACAGCTTTTGTGCGCCCGTTCTTGCGTTGAGTGCTGTTGTCGTAGCCGATGGAATGAACAAGAACGAAAGAAAGCGAAGGTGGAGCATAAGGCCGTCACACTACGCTTCGTCTGCGGCGGTTGATGAGAGATGGGCTACAGAAAACTGTTGACGCCAGTGATGCTGGTCATGGCTTTCTCTATTCAATGTGAACCGTGCACGCACATACAAAATATTCTTAGCCAGTTCCTGCCGAATAATGAGTCACGCAACTGATAGAAACTGATGCAAGTGCGTTGTCTACCGCGACCGCTAAGTTAGCTGGAGAAAAGACTCAACGTTGTTATCGCCGGAATCCACAGGTGCGCGCCGCCGTGAAAGAAGCATATGCCTCAACTTATCGCAAAGCCTGAACACTCAAACAGTGGCGCTCAGAACTTGCGTTAGGCAGGATAGTATATGTCAGTGAATTTTATTCTCTTTTCTCATGCTGTCACGAAGTTACTTTGTTGTACAGAGTGAACTGCAGATTATCGGTACCACGACTAGGCGTATGAAAAACAACATTCTAAAGATCTTCTGGTACATGCTTTCTTTGTTTCGGTTGGTCTGTACCTTAAAAAATCGGGGGGGGGGGGATAATTATTATCATAATCGTTTCCTTCAGCTGAAGGACGTATTGGAGCATATTTGGGCAGTAACACTTGTAAGTAATTGCGCGAACGAATTCATCAAACAAAGTATACATGCAACCACGAGACTTTACGGTAACCATTTCCGCTTCGAAAGTACAAGGCCTTGTCTCTCAAAGAACTGCTCCTCAAAAAGATATTACGGTCTTCCCCTGTGCACATTTCATCGATTTGCGTTTCTTTCGTGGCTTCTCAATTTTAATTAAAGCCACTTGGGCATTGCATCCTGACTTTGACGTGCGATAACTTTCAAACGCAACATCCCGCTTTAAAGTAATCACCATTGAGAATAGTGACAGAACCATGCCGGTCGTTCAAAACGCCCGGCGTAATTCAAATGTCAAGCAGCAAGAACGCGCCCGTGGCAGCGTACAGGCGAATTTGGGCTTCTTTCTGACAGGCTCCTTCCAAAGCCACAGCCTCGTTTCCTCCAAAGCGAGCGGTAGACAAAGGGAATTCAGAAAAGGCGGCTGCTCCCGCGAACCGGTTGGCACGCAAGGGTTGATAGCGCCGCTCCTCCCGAGCGTCCCGAAACGAAACAGGTGAGAAGGGAAAAATAGCGGAGAGAGAAAAAGGGAGGATCGGGGAACTCTACCCTCGATCATCATTCTCCTCCTCTCCACTTCTCCCCAGAGTCCCGCGTGGCGGCTGCCGTCAGGGGCGGCACGGCGCTTCACGGATTCGGCACCGCACGCCTCCGCGCGCGTGAAGCCCGCTCGATGCTGTTCTCGCCCGAGTCCCGCCGAGGACCCCGCACGGGACGCCGACGGCCGTCGTCTTGCGCTCGTCGATGCCGCCGCAATGCCAGCGGCATGCCAGTGCCCGCGCGCCACTCTCATCAGCTCGGAGCCTCCTAACGGATACCGTGAACCACGTGCTGCTACTAAGAAGTTGCGACCGGAAGACCAACCTTCCAAGAAATGTGCGCCTCGGCTAGACGTCCGCATCCAAGAAATGCTCCGGCATGTTCGATCTCGCAAGCTCCCAAATGCGGGAAAAGAAGCGCTTCGAAGTTGTGACACGCTTGCGTGGTGATTGCCCGCACGCCGCTCTCGTGGAGAACGTCACGTTTGTTTGTCGACGCCTCGAAGGAACAAAAAAAGGGAAGTGGGAAACAAGGCCCCACATTTTCACAATTCTCGATCCCTTTGCGAGTGTTTCGGTACGCCGGCATTCCTCGACAAATTTTACCACTTTAATATCCGACGCTTCTTAATGCTTCTCGCGGAATGTGTACCGTCTGTACGTTCGCGAAAACACACCCCTAGCACTCGCGCGTTGATGTGTTGAAACAGAAAGCCACTCTACTGCTTCCTGTTTCCAATAGAAGAAACGCAAGCCCCGTGGGATGCAAGCTGCACCGCACATTACCCGCCCTTTGGAGTGCACAAGTGCGTGTCGTGCTGGTTCAGAGACTGAGCGGTATCGCCTACGTGGATGGCTCGTCGTGGTCTCACCGGGCTGTTAACGGTGCACTGATCCCAGGAGTTAGCACCGATATCTCAAGGTATTGTAAGAACAGTTTTAGTCAGAGAAAAAAAAATGCCATTTTTTTTACCAAATCATACTAGTACAACCTGAAGGAGTATGTACGGGAATCGTTACAAAACTTATCGGCAGCGAGGTCAGCGCTTTTCTTAACTTTAGTGTGAGCAAACGTCTGAAACAAGGTAAGATGCTGATAAGAAGGAAACATGCCTTCCACATGTAAATTACTCGAAAACAGTTTTCTATCTATCTATCTATCTATCTATCTATCTATCTATCTATCTATATATCTATCTATCTATCTATCTATCTATCTATCGATCTATCTATCTATCTCCTCACAGAACGGTTTATAGCCATAGTTTATGGCATCATATTGTAGACTATACACCAAAAAATTATAACTAGTCTTTCGCAACGCAAGCGCATTTTTATGCTAGCCGAATCGAATTTTCTAACGAGGCAGAGTGGAATCAGGCACATGTTATTATTGAGAAGCCTAAATAATAAATTTGGCATAATAACGGGCCTTTCAAAGGGTGTATAATCAGAACCTAATTTGTATGAAGTTGAAGAGATTAGCTGGTTTTTTCGAGCTTTCTTTGTACACGTGCACAAATAATGAGGAGACGGGGCATTCATTTTGAATAACGATTCATTAGCTCTCATGATATTATTGAAGTATGCCGGTCATAATTGTTATTGTTGCAATATGCTACAATAAGGCTGGCTTTACATTTTTGCGTAAAATGTTTCTGGGTATGCTTGAGTGCTCACACATTAAGGCTCAATAACATGTCAGATCGTTTCACTGATCTAAAGACTTAGTAATCTTTATTAACGAAGTTGCTCGTCCCATAGCCTGTTCCTTAAAAAACAATTTACTGCTTTTGAGGCTTGCTTGTGTCTATATAGAACGATGTAGAGAAACTACATTGAGTCTTTCTTTCAAAGAAGCGCGAAAGGAGAGGCTTTCTTTTTTTTTACTTTTTTGCGGAGTAGCGCGAAGACCCGATCCCTAATTTTTTCTCCATGTTATTGCCATTTTTTTTACGCTGCCCTTTTCGTGGCACTTCAAGGCGTCTCCCAAAGATCATTAGGATAACTTTAAGCTGAGCTGCCCTGAGATGTTTTAGTAAAAATGAGTAAGGCTACTAGATCGGGCTGCAATAGAGGCCCTACCTCATTATCAATATCACACAGTGCTCTTTCAAAGACTTCTCTTTAATGAGAGTTGTCTCGAAGGAGTTTATTGGCGTCATATCTACTACTCATGATCTTGCATGGTCTAGTAATACTGCGGTAGCGTGTTTTAATGCCTTACAACAACTAAGATATCTAGGTCACACTTAGCAGAGTGCCCGGAAAGTAACCAAAATTGCAATAGGTTTATATATATATATATATATATATATATATATATATATATATATATATATATATATATATATATATATATATATATATATATATATATATATATATATATATATATATATATATATATATATATATATATAAACAAGTGGATAATTAAGGCCTCGTTTTTCAGTGTTTTCACACAGTATTAATGAAGTCTAACAGACAATAATGCCAAGGAAAATATAGGAAAGGTTACTATACCAAATTGTAAAGGTGAATGTGAAGAAAGAAAAGTGAGTGAAAAGATAACTTGCCGTGGGCAGGAACCAACCTCATATATATATATATATATATATATATATATATATATATATATATGCGCACAGGATGCACCTATTCACCTTCAAGGTAGTGTCGGTGGGATATTTCTCCTGTGCGTTGTTGAACAATAAAGATCCGCAGCGTGCGCTTCACCTGAACGTGGACTGCGGGTCTCTGTGCCCTGTCCAATCGGAGTATTTTATCTCTCACTGCCCATTAGCAGTGATTGGCATTTCGCAGTAGGAAACAACGGTTCATCATAGCGGGCTTAGCACCTACCCAGGTTTCTCTCCTGCACAACGCCGCGATGAGCGTCAGCGTCAACGGTGCTGTCAGTGTAAGCGTTAACGGCGACTGCTTCGCATCTAGACATTATTGCCTTTACCGGGAGATGGTGTCAGTTTTCGAGATTAGTGCTTTTTTTTTGAGGATGCGCATTGGAACATGAATATTATCATCGCCCTCGTCTGTGCCCCGCCGCGGTGTTCTAGTGGCTAAGGTACCCGGATGCCGACTCGCAGGTCGCGAAATCGAATCCCGGCTGCGACGGCTGCATTTCCGATGGAGGCGGAAATGTTGTAGGCCCGTGTGCTCAGATTAGGGTGCACGTTAAAGAAGCCCAGGTGATCAAAATTTCCGGAGCCCTCCACAACGGCGTCACTCATAATCATATGGTGCTTTTGGGGCGTTATATTCCACATATCATTCAATCAGTCCTCGTCCGTCCTTCTAGCCTAATAATTAGTATAAGGCAACTAAATTTGTCACGAATGCAGTCAGCTTAGTGTCACTTGATAAGACAGATGCTTGGGCTATTTGGTGGTTGGGAATCAACATATTTGCACAGTGCAAGACTACGAGTAGTGACGACGTAACTACAGAAGAAGAAGCGCTCTTTCTGTCCTTGTCTCTTCTTTTGTAGTTACGTCGTAACTACTCGTAGTCTTGCGCTGTGCAAATATGTTGACACCTTAGTGTCCTTCCTTATCTCCGGCCTTCTGCCTGATAACATTAATGAAGAACATGGTCAAGACCTTAAATTTGGAATTTCTCGTGAGCCTTGAATTCGTCTGGCTTGAGAAAGGAGCGTTTGCAACGCTGTCTTCAACAAACCAGCCTAAACAAAAAAAAAGAAATTTATGGGGGAGACCGAAAGCAGGAGATCGTTCTTTTTCTTGCACTTTCAAGAGAACCAGGGTAGCGGAGAAGCGGCTTTAGGAACAGAGGCTGTAGCTTCGGTGAAGTCGCGTCGGAAGGAACTTCTTTTTTCGGCTTGAATCAGACATTTATTCCAGCAACACATGGCGTACATCGCACTGTGCACATCCGGCACAAGCATCATTACGTTTGTTCCCGCCAAACTCTGGCACGTGGAAAATTGCCGCCGCCGCCGCTTCGCAGAGACGCGATGGGAAAAGGAAGGTAGTGAGTAAAGAACGAAGGAACCTGTAGGAACGAGTTGAGTCGAAAGTGGGAACGGGGGAAGAGAATTCTGCTTCGTATCTGCTTATGAAGAGTGTTGGCAAGGTGGTTTTACGGCGGTATGTGCGGAAATCTGGTTACTTTTTTGTCTTTGTATCCGTTCTTAAGGCGTAAAGCCCAGCGCCTACCATGAGAAGACACAAGTTGGTTTACTTGCAATTGGATGTACGGGGAGACTGGTTTAAGCGTTACGGAGTCGGCTTACTCTTTGATAGAAGCTTAACTACCCCTCTTTGGAAGTAAACTAGCGGGGAATCACTTGGCAAGCACCGCTTCTTGGCACGGCATTCGAACGCTGGCTCTCACTTTATTGCTCCGTCTCTTAGGCAGTCGTAAAAACAGTCGTATACGAAGCGCAGTAGAGCCACCACCCTCGAATCGAAGCGTATAACGCTATGGGATATCTATACGGTTCCTGTTCCGCTTCCGCAGTGATCGTAAGGGCATACATGAACGCGGATGGGTCGTGAATAGCAAAAAGCGGGTCCGACACGGAAGCGAGCGGAAGTTATGGCTCCCTGGTTTTAGTATAGCTCTTATGTTTTTTTATAGTTGTTGCTGTTACATCTGTTCTTGTTGTTTTCTACCCTGAAGTGGTAACAATGACCGTTTGCGCGAAGCTGTTGTGCGTATCGTCGGTTTGCGTGAGTTTATGTCAGTGCGGGAAAGCTTATGAGAATTCGTGTGACATGCACTTGCGATGTGTTCCCGAATTTTCGTGTTCGTCCACGTTAGAGATCTGGCAAAAATAGTTTTATTTCAACACAGAGATAAAACTTTTGGTATGTTTCAAACAGTGCGTAATGCAGGGATGCGGAAATATTGATGGCTTCTTCAAAAAAACAGCAAGAAAAGTTATTCTTTAACTCTAAATGGGAGCATAACAACATTAACAACCTTCTGAGACGGTTTGTCTCGCCATCCCGCTGTGGTGGTCTAAAGATTGTGGCACTCGGCAGCTAACGCCAAGCTTGCGGATCTACGGCTGCATTTTTTGATGGAGGCGAAACTGTTTGAAGCCCGTGTACTTAAATTTGGGTGCATGTTAAAAAAAAAACCCAGGTGGACGAAATTTCCGGAGCCTTCCACTACAGGCTCCCTCATAGTCATATCGTGGTTTTGTGACATTAAATCATCGATAATATTATTAAAAAAATACTAGCCTGGCTGGCTCGCAATTTTCTTTTTTTTAAATTCAGTTCTCACCACTTTCCTGTAAACGATATTACGTCACACTGGCAGTGAACACGTCGTTAATTATACAAAAGTATGGGGCACCTGTTGTTGAAAGAGTAAAAGGTAACACGATTATTGTTGTAAGAGAGAGAGAGAGAGAGAGCGAGAAATGGAGAGTAGAGGCAGCGAGTTGTGTGAAAAAACTACAATATGATTACGAGGTGCGCTATAAAAGAGGGCTCTCCATGTTCACACCATCTGGGGTTGTCTAACTTGCAGAGATTGCCCTGTGCCATGGCATTTAGCATTTTGTCACCTTCGGAACGCACCCACCGTGCTATGAACCAAACCATCGACTTGATAACTGATAAGTCAAGATAACTAGATAAGTTAGTTGAAAATGCAAATTAGGACAAAGTTTCGCAATACTTATAAAGGTTCAAGGTTCACACCACCCATTAAGCAATGAGAATATTCCATGCGAATGAATATTTCGGAGAAGCTAGTCATTTCGAACCCTGAGTGTGAAATCTGGAATGAAAAAAAAAGCGTATCACCGCCCATTAAGCGACAGGAATATTCCATACGGATTAACATTTCGTAGAGCATCATCAAAGCGACATCTTGTGTAGGGCTTTAGATATAGGCACCATGTTTTTTTTTTAACGAACATAGGCGTAACTGAGTGCACGCAGTCTAGACGTTGCCTTTTAGTTTCCATTGCCATTAAGAAAGTATCACCTACAATGTACTCTTAGTACCGGCGCTATCAACGGGACCCTATGAATGATTACTTTTAATGCGTTCTATAACTGAACCTTGAACATCTTACTTAGTCCATTAAGTTGCAACCACGTGAGAAGCCGACAACTTAAGGGTCATTCGCGAGGTACCTTTATTCAGCGATACCCGTATGAGTTACTTATTACACAGCTATAAATTTTATCGCAAACATGGTCATTAGTGAGCATATCGAAAACGTAAAAGCAGAGCCTTTTTTTTTCTCTTTCGTCATTCAATGGTAATAGAAGCTTTTCGCCACAAAACGTGTTCAGTGTTGAATTAAATCAAGGGAGCGAGCAGAGATGACGTAAAAATGACAAGAAGGCCTCTTTTCTTGAAAAAAAAATACGCAGATATTGTAATAGAGTTTTCTGCGTGAGCTTATTGTGGGGAAAATTAATAATTTCAAGGTCACTATTTGAGCAAATACTTCACTCTAGCACCACGTTCCTTTATCTCTGTTTAAATTCTCCGGACCAGTTTTTTTTTTGTTTCAGCTAAACCAACAAAATAATTTTAGGTGATAAGAAAAAATGCAAGATGTAGTTTTAAAGCGAAGCATTGAACACGCCTTTTTGAAGGCAGGCATAGTAAATGGTCGCAATTACCTTTTATAAAAGTAAAAACAAATATACATAAAATACCAAACCAGTACTAAATAAGTTTAATGCAGTTTAATAAACAAGAGTTTGAAAGTTCCTGTTCACAGAGAGAGCTGGTCCACCCAAATCATCTTCGCTTTGACGTACAGCCGTAAGCGCGCTTATCTTGAACACTCCGCCACGTGGTATCGAGCCACTTAGGCTGACGCCAGCGCCGTTAAGCGTTGGACATGGCATGTTTCCTACAACAAACAATAGATGGCTAGCGGGTCAGTTTTAATGGTGAATTTTTTTCCCCTTCTGTCTCACCAGCAGGTCAAATACACTCCAATTGCAGGTCTGTTTTGTATACGTTTTACTCGTGCCACGTTCTGACGCGCACCCATAAAATTTGTTGCCATATGCCTATGTCTCGGCAATGAATCCTTGCATGTGCCAGCTCATGCACACTTCGAGTTTTAAGTAACAGCTGGCCCTCAAAAGAATTAACATGTTGACGGCTGTACAATCAAAGCAAAGAAATAATGCTGACGGATGTACAATCGAGTGCGATGTGAAAGTCATCGCGCGAACGTTGACCAAGAATCAAAACAGCACCATGGTTGTAAAGTAAGGGGTCGTGGTGTTCCGCCGCTGCCACCACTGTTGCGAAGTGCGGAGTCATAGCTTTGGCGTACAGCTGAGGGTACAAACGGGTCTAGGTATCCCGGCTCTGTCACTAATCTTTCTGGAGTCGTACTTCTCTGGTGCACATCTGTAGGATACTGGCAGTGATATCCCACACCTTATCCCCATTGCTGAAAACTTGCTGAAAGAAAAGGACAGCGTGTCGTAGTGAGCCACAAGGCTCTACAATCAAGCCAACGAAGCCGAGGTCAGAATTTCGCTCAGAATCTGAAGAAAGAGACAAGTGTTTGCGAAACGATAACATATGTATGACAGGTAAAACCGTACGGCTGTAAATTTTCTGCCAGCATAACAGACAGCTAGAGCGACTTGCTGAATAGAGGCCAGTACTCACTTATATAGTCATTACCTCATGGTTTTCCGTCCCTTCCATGCCCTTTACATTTTCCTCCCACTTCAGCGATATCCTCCAACGTTGGGTTGGTGTTGACGATTTTTCGTGAAGCAAACATGAAACTGCATGACACTGTCGAAGACAGTCTGATCAGCACGGGAACGAAGACTGGGGAATCATAGCTGCGTATGTGGGACGTTATCAATCCGTCGTTACCTGGCACAGCATGGAAGACGGACCCGTTCCTATGGGACTGCAGCGCAATGTTGTTGGTGAGAAAACATGATTTCGCCCAAATTCTGGTGACAAATTGATCTTCCCGTAGAAAGGTGGGTTGCAAGAGGGCAACAACAGTGGCATAGCAGTGGGTAAACCAATACCTACGTATATCGCCTTTTCGACTTCTTTCCGCTAAGCGTAGCGCGCCAGCAATCTTAGCAGCTGTATATTCTGCGTCGTTTCAAAAGTAGTAAAGCCACAAGGACGGAGAGAAGTGACGGGTGCACAGTGATCTGTGTGCTCTCTTTCACTATTTATGATGCTTTACTCTTGGGATCCACTTGAAATAGTTGACTTTATTAAATGGGCGAACGTACCAACTAGCTCCGAACCTCACGTTATTTCAGGTCTATTTTATTTATTCAGTAAGAAGCATAGCAACGTAAATGTAGCGCGGAAAGACACGGACAAGAATGTTAGCTTATGGTTCACCCTTTCTTGTCCGTGTCCTTCCGCGCTACATTCACGTTTCTATGGATCAGTACCAACCCGCTCGCCTCTCCGTTATCTTCAATAAGAAGCAACTGACATAAGAGTATAAAACGCATGTCGATGGGATGTTCATGTACGGAGACTGAACCTCACACGAAAAAGAACAAATCCCGTTGGACAAACATGGCGAAAAGAAACAGCTTCCAACCGGAAACATAGCGCTGACGAATCGAACGTGGAACCGGCAATTCAATGATACACGCTACTCAGCTTAAAACAAAGAAACAAAATAACCGCATGCAGATGTTTTTTGCGTATATATCATAAGAAGTAATCTTCAAAATACATGCAACTTTTATGCCTCTCACGCACAGCCATAAGGCAAAGTTCCTATACAACAAAAAAACCCTGCCACAAATTGTTTTTGACATTTTTGTTGGTATTTCTACAAAACCATTCAAACGACACCTGGTAAATTAGTGTAAATCGAAGAGGCAGGGGAGGGGGTAGCTAAGGTGGCGGGGTTAATAATGACTCATCGGTGCTCGTTGTAAGTCGTATGGAACTGTGGAGACCGATATCTATGCATTCAGAGATCTCGCATCATTAATCAATAATGCCAGATGTTAATGTGATTAGCAGAAAGGACGGATAGTGTAGGCAGTTTGAAAAAAGAAACATCTGAAAACTAGTGGGTCATTGGTAAACTAGAGCAAAGCCCTTACTCATTATTAGTTTTCTGGTCTTGTGCAATTTTGTCACCTGCTGTGTAATTATAGATAGTTTCCAGCTTCATTCTCAAAACATGTAGCGAACCCCAGGGCGAAAAACCGAAAAATGGTTATCCGATAAAGAAACGATAGAAAGTATTGTCACTTAATTGTTTGTAGAGCAAAGTAGCGAAATCAAGGATTCCGAAGTTCTCCAAAGAATTCGATTCTTGTCTTAAGTCATTGCCTTCAGTGCTTATGTTTGACAGATGTGTTCAGGTACCAGAAATTATTCCAATTTACTTCTATGATCAAATTTGCACTCAAAAGTAGAGTGCTAAAGCGCTGTGTTAGGGGTAGTGCTTTATCTCCTATAAGTCTAAGCTCTTTATGAGTTAAATTGGGTTTTCGTGTTTTTATGAATATATTTTTTTCAAATAATTCAGAAAAGTTTGATATCACTGTTTACTTATCGGACAGCGTGAATACGTCATGGTATACTCCTATCCACATTACTTTACTTACTGAATTAACGAATCGGGGGTGGTAGAGTAAAAAACGGCTCGTGGTTTTTTTTTCTTTGTTAAACACAACCTGTTGGTTTGATTAGTTTCTTGGTTTCAAACCTCATGGTGTCATTAAGTTGTGCTTATTGAAAAAGCTTAGCGTTCCCCAGTAACTTTTTATCTCTGTGTTTTTCTTTCTGCTAGCTTATCTTTCGATGCAATTTGGGACGCGAACTTCAGTGCTGTTAAATGAATGATTTTGTGCCTATAGATATGTTTTCCTGTCAAGGCTACACTACAATACGTTTTGTATATTACACCATAAGTCTTAAATGCGGAATATGGGACGCTTTAAGTTCTTGCCCTTCTCTACTTGCTTTGAGCTTTGTATGAAAGGAGTTCAACGATGCCATATGAGTGCATCAATATCTGCGAAACAACACGTATAAAAATAGAAATAAATGAAGAATGCAGAGGCTAATAAGAAAACAGGTTGGCAGCTAGGAATTCTTGAAATATTGATACTTAGAAATTTTCGTTGTTTGTTCTGATTGGTATAACATGAAGAAGAAAGGAAGCCACCTCGTTGAAAAGATGTAACAGGGGTCACTTTATTGCCCAGAGCACCGTTGCAACGCGTTCATTGCTGGCCGTTCTAAATCAGTCAAATCCAAGACACGCGCCGCACACACATCCTCCTCCTTTTCTTCTAATAGTTAACATAAGATACTCGGCAAGTGCTTGATGCTACTAGATATCTCACAGAGATTACTTAGTAACGTTAGGATGCACCAATGATGACCACGAAAACTAAAGTGTTCCAAGATTATTGACTTGAAAGCTGGCAGAGGTTCAGCAAGAAGACGAGCCAATCTATTAGGGTGATTTTCATTCAGATCTGAAAAGCACCAACACACGTACACATGAATAGAAAGCTAAAAAAAACTGGCACAACAGCTGCAGGCATTTCTTTTTTTTTTTCATCCTCTACGTGCAGGTGTTCTGGTACGGTTCCACCTCTGTTTGCAACCATTCTAGTCCACGCAATTGAGGACAACTCTATAGAATATGACGCCATGATCTCTGATGGCCATATGAACGGAGCAGTTAAGCTGTAACTAACGGTGCTGATTTTTCTACATATTCGATCTTTAATGAGGTTCATTTTGCATCAGAAAAGAAGTCATGTTAATAACGCTTCTCGTGTGTGTCATCACTTGACATGCACAATGTAAACATACCCGCTCGTGGGCATTGCTGTCTTGATTACCTGAAATAGCTCAGTCAGCCACTTCAGAGTGACGTGGTTACCAATCTTCCTTTTAATACCGAAAACACGCGACAACCTTGATGGAAAGCAGAAAAAAACTAACATGTCTTTTCAAATAATAAATGTACAGCTTTTCTGAGTGAACTGTTGTAGACATTTATAGCCACACAAGTTAACGCTAAATAAATGCTCAATTAAGCTGTTATCAAGTTAAAAATGCAGGCTTGCAAAGTAATGGTGTTGATTCTCACCCCAGTCAGGGTGCAAACTTACAAATTTTCAGCCCGGTAGCTCAGTTACGATGGCCCTTGTTTTCGAGCACAATGTTACGAGTTTTACTTGTATCCGCGTCGACAGCAGCTCCACGAGATAAAGCTAAACGTTGTTGTGCTACTGTAGGTCGGTACGCTGGTTAATCAACAACAAATGATCAAAGTTAACTAGCATATTTTTTCTGATGGGTTCTTCAGAAGTTCACGGCCCACCATGTAATTCGCAATTGTTAACCTCCATAGCTTCACTTTTGAACACCATAATGCCTCCTAAATACAGAGGAAGAGAATGACTGCTCATCCTTGTGCTCGTCCCAAGCGAGTAACAAGAACGCACACATACAAACAGCAAAACCAATTAGCTAGGAAGTGCAGAATTAATTTCTTCACATTCCCTTAGTGTCGAATGCCAAATTAGCGACAACTTATAAAAAAACATGCTAATTGCACATTACTGGCACAAAAAAGATAAATAAAAATTGATTTAGATCAGGCGCAAAATCAGCTGAGAAAAAGCTTTAAATGTGGTCAGTGGCAAGATATAATGAGTGTGACTGCTCGAGGACAGTGCCTTGAAATATTGTTCACTGCGGCCTTGCTTGAGAATGAGAAGTGGTCTACTGTAGCACCGTCTCTAAAGTTAAAAACCGCTAGACAAGCACGCCGAGAGAACCAAGTAAGGAAATTAGAAGAATTAAAACTTGGTTGTAAGGAGAGTGTTTTAGGATAAAAGTCTAAAAGGTTTAGACAAAACTAAAATCAAGAAGTATGCATTGAATACCGCACAGGCCCGTCAACCGAACGAGCTCTCCCTCTGTCTCTCTAGAAATAGAGCTTTCCGATTCATCAGCCTTGAATATAGTGTTTTCATGGAAAGAACAAAAAAGCGAGCCAAAGGATAGGGAGTTTGACGAAAGGGCCATAAGAATGCAAGAAAGCACGGGAGCCTTCGCGCATGTACGTGGCACCATTCACCACCGACCACATTCGATATTCCGTTTTCTGCGTGTAAAGTAGCCTCCTCGCCGCCGTACTTTGTCGTCCGTCGTCTCTTTTTTTTTCCGCTACCTTCTTTTCCTTTCTCTTCCTTTTCTTTTTTTTGCGCATATTTCATGCTTGATATTCTGCTCCCTTTTTCCCGTCTCGCGCTGCAGTCTATTGTCGATCCTTGTCTTTTTATTTTTATTTTTCCAAAAATGACTGTACAAATGACTGTACGGTGGTATAGGTATTGATCCTTGTAGTCTCATCATTGATCCCTGTCATACATTCATGTACTTTGATTCCGAGTTTCTCGCGGTGATTTTGAAAATGCGACAAAGTGGCCAAAGTAACCACAAGAACTATTGAAGAGAATTGAGCATGTTTCAATGGAGAGGCTATCTACACGAATTCTCGGGTTGTATGCAAACGTGGTCGGCCCGGATCATTAATTTGCTGTCGGGCTGAATGAGGCACGGGGGCCTTTTTGAGCAGTGGAAGCCGCGGAACAAGAGGCGCAACGACCGCATCTGCGTCTGCCTCTCCTGAACTTTTTTTTTTAATTTAATCCGTTAATTCCCTCTCACCTACACAAACCCAGGATATTTCAGTTTGGGTGTCACCCGAACTCCTCTTCACTGGACGTCTTTCAACGAATCATTTTAATTCAAGCGGAACCAGCATGCGTTGCTTGTGTATATGCGAGATTCTATTGAGGTTGAGTAAAGACTGGGTGGCTGTTCTAACAGCGACTAGAGCGCAATGTGCAATACTAGGTGGCATTGGTACTGCAGTTAATCGTCGTCACCCAGAACAAACCATCATTTGTGGATACTAGCAGAGGCTGATCATATTTAGGCTGCATTAGCCGACACTAGGTGTGTTCGCAGTTATGACAGGTGTTGTAGTATACTGAATAGAAAAGTAAGCACAGGACCGGGTTAACTGGTGGAACATGGGAGAGGCCTTTGTCCTGCAGTGGTCGTAATCAGCCTGATGATAATAATAATGATTATGATGAATAGAATGCTCTATTAAGCCCAGATCATTCGAGTAGCTGAACACGTCTGCATAACGTCTGAGTCAACTGATGCCTCCTTGCTTTTTGTATGAGAAAGATAATGAAAAAAAGTGAAACATATTCTTTCAACTTTTTCCGTGTTAGATTCTATGAAATACTAAACTTAACATCGAGCGCGTTACGGATTGTCCATTTCAGGGAAGACTTGCGTATCGGCGAGATCTAAGCATTCCGCACAGCCGCCATTTCGTTCGGACTACAATGCTGCTTGCAGTTTCTTTGTCTGGTGCCTATTTTCTGTTTATATTGTATTTTCTCTTTGTCTGATGCTTTTATTCGTATTTGTCAACTGTCTGCATCCTGTCTCTGACGCTGTCTTCACGAAACTGCATTTTTTGCTGCCTACTGTGCGTATGGAAACCAAACCACAAAGCCACATGGTTATGCTCTATAGACTGCATTTCACCGGTGATGCTTGATTGATTGATTGATATGTGGGGTTTAACGTCCCAAAACCACCATAAGATTATGAGAGACGCCGTAGTGGAGGGCTCCGGAAATTTCGACCACCTGGGGTTCTTTAACGTGCACCCAAATCTGCCCCCCCCCCCCCCCCAGTGATGCTTTGGCAATCATGAACTGACATAAGGCAATGGCGAGCCAACATCAGTGAATGCTAACCGGTGTTTGTAGTATGATTGCATGTATACGGTAAGCCATAGCCGCACATTGCTCTATCACCGCTTCATCATCATTCTTCGTTTAAAAAAATCTAAGGGGTGTACAATATTCTCTTTCGCAGGTTATTAGGCGGAAACCATCGACCAATAATACCAATGCCAGTGAATAGCTGGATCTCTTTACAATGATGTTTTATTTGTTGAAAGTAGCTATGGCAGTGATGGTTTATGCTTTTTCCGATGAATATATTCAGGTAGTAGCATGTTTTCCTATCGCGCGACTCGCTACTCGACAATGTCGTGAGCTCGGACATCATAGCAGTAGCGTGAATGGTGCTATGCCTATGTGCTGGTTCCGCCTATACACGCTTGTCTAGTGACGTGATCGCGGTCGTAAAAGGCAAGTGTAACCTTCCTCTAACAAATGTGTTACGCCCTCAGTGTGCAGTTGCAGTATGCAGAAAACATACTCTGGCTCCAGCAAACACCACAACGGAATTACCGATTTGCTTGCGCAGAGGAGAGAGGGAGAGGGGGGGTTCTTCTCGGTGGATAAGTGACTAAGGAACTCAGCTGTTGAACTAAAGATCGCTGGTTCAATTCCGGCCGTGACGGTCACATTTCGGTGGACGCAAAATGGGAGAAGCCCTTGTACTGGTGCGTTGTCAGTGCGCGTGAAAAAAGCACAAGACAGCGTCTCTCGTAATCACATCGTGGTATTGGTATGTAAAACCCCGCGTACTATTACTAGAGGAAGTTAAGGTGGGAGCAACTTTTGGCTTAGCGACCCACACTTCATTCATTGAGGTGGAAGGAAAAACTAAGACAAAAAAACAAGTTTCGGTTCTCATGCAACGATGAGAATGAAACTGTCACGTGCTGTTCACAAAAGTCTTCCACTGGTCCTTCGCTTTCCAGAGTAAATTTTAGCACGTGAACAGTTGTCTTAATGCAACATCAGTGGTCCTTCGTCGCGCAATCGTCAGGCCAACGTAGCCATAACGCTGCACGAGAATAAATTGCTTGAAAGATCGGACAGAGTAAAAGGCATTGGCCAGAATTCGGCGCTGGCACGTGAGAGGGCACACGCTACCTTTCTTCAGCCTTCCCCTTGCGCACGCCTACGGAATCTTACAAGACAGAAGAGAAACAAAGGTTAAAAACACAAGCACTTGGTGCACACAAAGTTAGAACTAGTTGGTTAGTCACAACCTACAAGCATTGCAATATGAAAGAAAGAAACATTTGAAAACTTGCACAATGCACATACCTTCCTAAGTATAGGCTGGACTTTGTCTACAACTGCGAGGCTCCGTCGTGCGGCTTTAATGGAAAAACTGCGTGGCTTACAGACAAATGAGACTTTATAAATATAAGACAGTTCTGTACATAACATTCACAGTACATTTCATTGTAAAAAAACTAGTAATAATTAACACGTATTTTCTTTCAGGTCGTACGTGTCTAACATTACTAGATCCAATTACATTGCGAAATGACGCGTAGAGGCTTTACTATATGCAAGAGCAATCCTCTATTTTTGTCAGAGAGGTGAAAAAGGAAGCCTTTCTGTGTTTCCGCGGCACCAGTCATGATCTAATCTGCATTCTTAATATACGACAGATTAGAACTTTGATCCTAATTTGCCCCAACACAAATGATGCACTTGCATTAATATTCTATTCGTTTTTCGCACGAACACCAAAAGACAGAGAGCAAGACTTTCGGTGTAGGACTTACGAACACATTGTCTAAAGTTCACGTGAATAGTTTACATCAAAAGTTTCTATCAATGTCAATAGTTTACGTCAAAAGAAAGCAAGCAAGCAAGAAAGCAAGAAGGAAAGCAAAAAAGAAAGCAAGGAAGAACACACAGATAACGGCGTTGATGGTCTGTCGTTCAATGTTACGTGCTTGTTAAGGTGACGTCTAACCAAACCTAACGTAATAAAATTACACCGAGTAAAGGTAGTTGTATTCAAAGCTGCAATCAAAGATCAAGTGTGTGCTAACATCAGTTGGCACTTCGTGCCGAATTCCAAATTTTCAGTACACTGCGATCCGCAGATATGCAAATTAAAAGATTTCAATCTAAACCAGGTATCCTAAATGTTTGTTTTGGAGTGTCTGTATGCGTTCTAGTGAGCTCACAGTTTGATGCATCGCTTGAAACGCCTCCAAGGAGGCGGAGGCGTTTTTATGTCGTCTAGCTCACAATTTATACAGAAGCGCTACACAATCAAGTGCAGAAAAAAAAATTTGACGTTTCACGTTTTGTATATTATGCTGCCACTACATGCTGAATGGAATGTCAAGCATTTTTTGAGCCCTAGTCACGGACGGGGCAGCGCATCATGTGAATAGGGTTTAGGATTTCAGCAGTGCACCTCGTTATTTAAAAATGTCATGCCTTTCGCAACAATTCCGAGAAGGTGCACCCGACACTGTAGCTGCTTACTCTTCGTTTTCGTCTTACCGTGTTCTCCTCCCGACAAGTTCCTTTCAAGTCCTCAGCGCGTTGAGGATTTCGAGCTAAACCAGCGACGGTCAAATGCATGTACCCGGTCGGGGTGAAAGCAGGCGAGTGTTCTAAATCCTTTCACTTGCCATTGAATTGCTGTCCTTTTGAGATTTGACACTTGACATTTGATAACGAAATGCTTTAGCACACACGCGCTTTTTGAAGTAAAGCCCAGTGCCGGCGAACAATGAGCGAACCACTTTGGGAAATGTTGAAAGAGGCGTCATTGTTGACGTCGAGTCCTGAAGACTTCACAGTCATTGTAGAAATTGTGGATACATTTGTATTATTATTATTCGTCAAACGTACGTGCTTTATAATCTATTCAGTGCACATTTCTCCTAAAGAAATATTCGCGCCTCATGTTGAATCTATAAGAAGCTGAATCACAGCCTATACAACCGAAGTCTCAGTGACAAATTTAAATATAATAAATGGCCTTTGGTAAATTTTAATAATAATTTATGGTGTTTTACGCACCGGGACCACGGTAGAATTACGTCACACGCTGTAGTGAAGAGCTCCGAAAATTTTAACCACGTGGTGCTTAACGTGCACCTGCCTAAAGGTTAGAGCTCGGGAAGCAGCACGAAACGGCTACGCCAACAACAAGCCGTTTTTGCGAGTTGATGGCCCGAGAAGCAGGGGCCTCAACTTCAGAAACATAACGAATATACTTAACACCTGCGTTGCTACTCATTTACATGTGTGAGCGGGTGATGCCACTATAGCGATTTACAGTAAGAACGATTCCTAGTGTTTCGCCCACTCGGCATGATTCACTTCGTGAAGAGGCATTGTGCTTTTATCTCTCTCTCTCTCTCTCTCTCTCTCTCTCTCTATATATATATATATATATATATATATATATATATATATATATACGCATGACATGCTTTTCCCCGTCATTAATTTCTCGTACTTTGACCTCAAATGAGGTTCACTTTGACAAACGCGCGAGAAACAAAGCCGTTTGACTTAGGGGAGCTTGAATAGAATTCTAAGAACAAATTTCATTTCTCGTTTAGTAAGCAAACTTGGATCACGCTAGTATTTCGAAAACTTGTCACAGAGTACGAAACACTCGCCAGTAGATTGTAATACGAATTTTTGTGCGCAGTTTATGTGTCAGCATTGCTTCACGTCGCACGTTCATAATGTTAAGCCTCTATTCATGTCTCAAACGCAGGAACGAATAGATGTCGGCCTCAGAGCGATTGGAACCTTAAGTACTTGTGGAGAACCAGAATGTAATTATGAATTCAAAACACAGAAATGGATTCTTGGCTGGGAAGCGAGATGGCTATCTTTATGTGAACCAGTGGAGCTATGGGTTATTCGTCAAGCCTTCATTCCTTACTTGTCACGTGAAAAATATTTAACACGTACGGCACTGATTTTAAGCGTATGCATTCGATTCTACGTGAAAGCTCGCAGGGTCTGGAGTCCCAGTGACCTGTTGACCTAGGAGACAGTGCTGGCCAGCAGTCACCTGAGCTCTCGATTGCCGGCTGTTACGACGCCCCCTATCGTAGCTAAACATATGCTGATCGATGAAAGGAAGCCATAGTGAGCTGCTGTTATGTGCAGTTGCGGTTTGCACTCTCTGGAAGCACAGAATTGGTGGCTGCGGAGGACACCTGCTTCACCGTTCTTGTGCCTTGAGTATCGCAAATGAAGTAGTTGAACAATATATTTACTCGTTATCTCTACCTTCACACAGTGAATTCAGTGGTGCATAGTCTTGGTCGATCGTAGATGAAGAAGCGTACTAGCACCGATAGAAATTAAATAGTACAATACACTGGCCGCGTTGGCGCACTTCCACTTACAGGAAACCCTGTTGGCAGGTCGACTCCAGAGATACCACAGCAGTAGGCACCAAATGCGCTTTCACATGCAGCGTTTATTGGTTTTGTGGGTGTAGGCAAATGGTGTTTATCTCTCTGTACCTTTTTACATTCCAACTGTTCTCTCGCTTAGAAGTGTGGCAGTTTGGGCTAGTTGGTATGACATGACGATAGTTATAGCGCGAGAACAGAACGACGACAAAGAGACAAGAAGGACACGAGCGCTCGAGTCCTTCTTGTCTGTTTGCCGTCGTTCTGTTCTCATGCTATAACTAACGTCATGTTTCCTCGTGCCTGTCTTTAGCATAGAATTATAGAACAGATTTTTTTTGTTTTGATTACTCTAGCCTGGGTTTTGTCTCATCACTGTCTTGCTTTCCTTGTGATGTAAAAACAGCGCAAAAATATAGACAAGGACTGAGCAAGAGATCACAGAGTGCTGAATTCGTAACTAAGATTTATTGCAAGGAACACACTCATATATATGAAGCCGAGAACCTAATCACACACCATGGTGTCTACGCAGCATAGTAGACAGGGTACAAAAAATACCTAAAACCCAATCATAGTGAAATGTGACACGCCATGATGTACCGGTTAACCTCTGGTTAACCTCCCGGTCCTTCATATTTCCCCGCTCTCTCTCTATCTCTCTCTCTCTTCATCTTGAGAGGGAAGTTCGGCTGATGTTGATGCTGAAAAAGTCAATTTTTGTAACTTCTCTGTATTCGATGCTCCAGCTAAAACCATTTTCCATACTTTGTTGTCTCTTCAAGAAATTCTTTTCAAGTTCGAGAGGAGAAAAGAAGAAAGCCGCAAATGAAGCGTGACAAAACCAATTGTGAGTTTAACAAATAAAACAAAATATATCAGAAGAGTCAGGCTGAGGACAACAGGGGCACTTTTTCAATTGAATTGTAACGAAGTCATCTCGAGAACCGCCCGAAACAAACTCTGCAGCGATTGACATGAAACAAAGTTTCTTGCTGTGAACCCGTTGAAGAAAAGAATACGTCGCAGGAGGAAAAGAGCTGCTTGTTTGCTTCCAGAGTCGGATGACTGCTGCTGGAGCTGCACCTTCGTTGTTGCTGATGCAAAGTTGCGAGTCCGATTATCGGCGTTCGACAGCCGTTCACTAACTACGAAGGCTTTGCCGGTTGTATCAACAGTCAACGGGTGCTTGGAGATACTGCTGACTCCGCTAATGCTGTTTGTCCATCAAACACTCACAGATGTCTCCCACATGTCGGGTCCGAGACAAAGCTGCCTGCAACTCGCTTTTGTCGAAGTCTGCTTTTACTTTGTTTTTTATCGTCCAATTTCTTTTCATTCGAAGCTAACCATGACAAGTGCGAGGTCACCACTGCTGATCGCCAATAACAAATGTGGCAAAGAGTTTGCAAGCTGACGAGTGCAGATCACTGAGACTGTACCGTAGAATGAAGCATCCTGCCTCTAATTTTAGAAGTTGGAGAAGTTTATGTTTCAAGCGACAAGTTGGAATAGTAAGAGAAACAGAAATAATATGCATGCGTTGTGTATACTGGACACAATATGAGACATGTCAGAATACGCGCTCTTATAAAAGCCTTACAGAAACTTACAATGTTCACCTAGCAGTATTATACAATTGAGTGAATTGTAATGGAATAATTGGAAGCGCAAACCAATGGGACACAAGAGAAGCGACAAACAAGCGCCAATTATTCCATTATGAGTTTGTACCAACTAGCCCACCAGTCAACCCTACTGAGTGAATTGTATTTTACTTTTACTTTTGTCTTATAATTATTTCCATTTCAAAGTTTTTGAACTTTCCCGTCACTACGTTAATCCAAAATCCGGATACCAAAATATGTGCTCATTACGAAAAACATACCTCCGCATATGTCTTAATTTTTTGTTTTATTTTCAATGTATAAAACTTTTATGCTCTGCTAATTTTGCTCGGGATGACGTTAAAACCCCGACAACATTGGACCTTGACAAGCTGACGGCATAAACATAAATTTTGCCGCAAGAATATTAACAAGTACGTTCAGTAATGGCGTGTATTATACGCAAGTGGAAACACTGTGCTTGTAGCAGAGAAAGTCGGTGTACGCGAGTGAATCACACGACATAACTGCGAAGCACATTTGAGGTCCTAAAGCGCGCGCCGGATGCACTGTGTTTGGAACTACAAATCCTTTTTACGAGAGCACCCACGATGAACCCGTGAACGGCATTACAGCAAGGACATTCCCGCATCTCGTAACGCTCAGTTTTTGTTCTTAATATTTTTCGGATAAGAAGGTGCGTTACTGTAGCACGCTAAGCTCAACACAGCGGAGGAATCTGCACGTAATCAGGAGGGATGCGCTGTCTGTTTCGTGCACGATACTCCAGAGACGCATCTATATAATTCAGCAGAGAGGCAACAGCGCGGACTATTTTTCGGCGCTGCGCTCAAGCGTTTCTTCTCGGCTCGCGGGCCCTTCACAAAAGCGTACAGGTGTTCCCAGCCCTCGCTTAATCTCTATCGGGTGTACGCTCAACAAAAGGAATGTTATTAAGGGAAGTATATACGGTCTCCTGAAAGAACACCACGTTTACTTTTCTGCGCGCCACTCACCACTCGCCACTCGGCGACATGCACGACTCATCGGGAACTGGAGACCGGCAAACTCATTTATGTAGGTACGGACGATTAAGAATAAACGAAAGAGTAAGAGGTATGTGTGGGATTACGTGTATCTTAGATTCCGGTGTCACTGTGCCGTTACACTCAACACTAAACCGGAGTGGTTGTATAACCGTAGCTGCGTTTCACCCGTGAAAGTCCTCCAAGTAAAATTCAGTTGTGTTTTTTTCTTGTCGTTTGCATTTACTGAAGTATCTCATTATATAAGTCTCTGCTTCAGCACGGGTTTCTTTAAGACGACTCTTACACATCAAGTAGACTTTATGCTCTAGATTAAAGCTTGGTTTGGTAATTTTTTTTTCTGCCCCTAGTCGTTTCATAAGGTTATAGTGGCACTTCGCTAAACGAAGTACCAGTATTTTAAAAACAAACGTTCAATATAAAGTAATATATCAATCATAATTGTTACAGAATTATATAAAGCAGCTATAAAAACACAAATCCTTTTTACTAGTCGGCGACTTCAACCTACACATTGTGGACCTTAGGAGCTCGCTCGCTTTGTTTTTGTTGTCGACTATCACTCTCCGCTGTGATGGTGCATAGAAAACCGTTCCTTTAGTGAAGCATATGTGTGTTTTGGAATAAAAGAAGGTTCCACAATAAACTAATATTAGTCATGTTTTTGTGACAGAATAATATAAACCGCGTACAAGCGGAAACCCTTTCTATTAGTCGGTGAGTTTAAAGTAGACATTATGGACATTAGCACCTGGCATTGTTGTCGACACTATGTCGCTTTATGTCACTCAGTTTACAATATATGAGCCAACCCTCGGGTAACGCAAGGTTACTCACCCATACGATACCCAGCGCTTCGGGTAAATGAGTGGATATTTTTCACCTTCTCCGTGGTCTGACCTGCAACCCCTTTCCCCAACGCGAGCAACACCGACCCACGACTTTTGCGAGGGTACATGAACACTAGCCTCGAAGTTCTGTGCAACAACGAGCTTAGTGTGCAAGGTGTTTCTACGTGATAATATCGCCCTTTCCTCCAGCCCACGCAATAAGAAAGAATTAAGCGTAGCAGGAGTCCTCTTAACGAAGAAACTTGCTACATCAGCAACAAGTCCGAGAACAACTCTTGCAGAAAGCAACGTATTACACTATATCACAGAAGCCACAGTAATCCTACCAGCCTCCACACAACCTCCAAGACCCGTCTACCATAGAAGTCAGAGTAGTTCGTTGAAGTTTGGGAAAGGTTGTGTTTTTGTGTTGCGTTAATACGCTTTTGCAGCTGAGTAACGCAAATGTTACTTACCTTCAAAACGTATTTGCCTAATTGATTACATGTATTTAATTACTCAGTTACTTTTTCTGGAGCCGTAATTGACCGCTGTAATGAATAACGTTTTCAAGAAAGTAATTTTAATTGTAATCAGTTGGTTATTTTCTATAACGTGTACAAGTCTGCTCAAAACTTAGCCTGCTGTTGTGTTGGCGCCTATCATTCCCATATGTACCCAAAACGCCGCCGGCATCGTTACATGTGGCTTTCGTGCTCGTGTATTATGAAGAAAATCCTAAAACAGCATTATTTCCGTCTACCTGTATCAATACAAGGCAAACTAATTTTAATACCATATTTTCTCGCCCGAACACTTAGAGGAAAACGAGCAGTTTGAAACAGACAGGACAGTGACAGCGATGTGACCTTTATTTAATTATTCACAGGAAAATGATGATGCGACGCCTGACTATTTCCATCAGGTCTGTGCTTCTACCTAAGACGGAAATGAAAATAACTGAAATTAAAGCGAAGCCAAATACGGGATAGCGCTGGTGTTCTGTCTTTTCTTCTTTCTTCTCGTATCATGTTCGTAGTATAGGAATATATTAGTAGGTAAAATTAGGCATGCGCAGATGATTTCAGATATTGTGTGACAAGAGCTACCACGTAATTTTTAAAATAACGTCGCTGCGTCTTCTTTTTTCTTCCCTTTCTGGCTTTGATGTCTTTGCTTGTTCACTATAAAATCAACTTCGTGTGCGTGGGCCTTTCGTGAAGAGCATCTTGCAATAATAGTCTCGTTGCCGAAGCGCGCGAAGGTACTGTCACATCTTGTTTTTCTTTGGCACTGCTGAAGAAGAAGAATAGCAAACTATTCTTCTTGTGGCTGATGGTTGTCCCCAAGTGAACAATGTCTTCGGCACAGAATTTCTTTTTAGCTGCCACAGTTTTTGTGACTTCTGTCTCTTTTGTATCTTTAACATAGTTGGATTGATGAAATAATCAGTCATGGACGACTAAAAAACCTGTTTTACGTTTAAAGAGGGAATAGAATGCCATAAAAAACAGAACCACAGAAACGAAAGAATGCGCGTGGTACGACCACAAAGTTTGGGCGCTCCTTTTCTTTAACGTGTTGATTTACGATGGCGTCTACTTACAATCGCGTCTAGAGGAATGAATCAGCTAGGACTGCAGTATTTTATAAAGGAACCGAGCATTATGTGAAAAGTTTAGGTTCACATTCTGGAAAATATATTTTAGACCTACGAGAAAATGCCTTGCTATTCTTTACAATACAGTAGGTGCTGCGTCGGAAGCGGCAACATTGTAGCCTCCACTCTCTCGGATCGTATATAGCCGCGTTTTAGTGCAGCTATAATACGTCGTTCCATCTTCTTTATCTGACTTAACGGGAAATTTCAACATCGCTGCTTGTTCAAGGCGAGACAGGCATAATGATCAAAAAGCTCACAGACTCCCTAAGTAATCACCTTAGAGCGCTCGAAGCAAAGAAAATCTTCCCCTTTTTCTTCTCGGTAGATGTTTTGACGTCAGTATGACGTCACAAACTATGGCAATTTGTGGCGTTATGATAACGTTGTCCTACATTGAGGTAATGTTAATTTCAATACACCTACTCACACAAACATTCATTTGAGTACTATGTGACTTTTTATCGACGTTTAGCACATGCATTTTTTTATTTCGGGCGTTCACGCCAACATTTTTTGAGGCGCTTGTAGCTTTTGCTTCAATGATCAAGCACTTTGTCCTCGATGGTCGCCTGCTATTCCTCGAATAAAAGTGGATCCCGTAGCTGCACATCTTCGCCAGCACTATCAGCGTTCGCTTGCCTGCAGTGTTAGTTAGCCGCGTGAGGGACGTGTAACGGCATTCAACGAAGATGTGGCGGACATACTTTCTTTTGTCGATGATTCCCACGCCAGTGCGTTCCAACATTCTCACATGACTCGCACTATAGCTCCCCTTCCATTGCTGCTGCAGCTATAACAATCTTGTGCTACGAATACAGCAACGACGCCCCACCTTCTCACCACAGGGATGACGTTGCCAAGCAACCGCATCAGTGGAAGAAGCACATATCTTACACTCGTTGATAGCTATATGGGCCCTCTTTTCTCTGAAAGGATAGTCGTGGGTCTCTTGCAGAAAATACCGACTACCTCACCACTGGCCTAACGAGAAGAGATCGGCAGAGAAAAGAATAGAACAAGCGAAAATGGTTCGTTGTGTGCCGGGCTTTTGCGAGAAAGGGTTCCTTACAAGGTGAAGCATTCATGTCCTAAAAGCAGGAAGTGGACACACCCCGCAGTGAGCGCATTGAGATGCGTCCAAACGGCGCCATCAGTACCTCGTATTATCACTTCCCTCTCTCTCCCCCAACCCCTCTTAGTCGGCCATGCGAACTAAGATAGTAAAAAAAGGCAGATCGCTGGAACTTTTCTTGATAGCTCTGACTAACCCGTACGTCAACTTGTTGCTTTTTTTCGTAGGAGAAAACAAGAAACATTAACGGCAAAAGACAATTACCTGTAGATTACTCAGAATGCACGTTAAGTAAATAAATCGAGGTTTCAAACAATATAACTGAGAGTGCCACATGTATAAAAGAAAAGAAAACTGGCTTATTTTTCTTTACTATAACTGTGCCACTTTCATTCGACCTAAATAATAAAGATGAATTCTTGGATAGTGCTTTTAGGCTTATGCCAACGCAGTGAAGCAAATACCTGACTGAACCAGTATTTCGAGGCTTTCTCGCTTTATCGGGTCCACAATGAGGGTGCTACACCCTTGCTATTTGAGCCTTGGCTTCATTTATTGCTTGCGTGTGGTTGTCAGCTTAATTTTAGTAATATTACTGATATCTTCAAACTTTGACGTCACACATTCGAAACTCTATTGTCATTCTTTTTTGATGACTCTCAACTCTGCGTAAGGAAGATAATCAATCACGTAGTCAGTTTTTTGTTCTTTTTTTTTAGAAGGGGTGGGGGGCATGCAGAGAAGCCTACAGGCAGAGATACCTGGGAAAGCATAGGGGACATTGTTTGTAGTTCTAATTATTTTCTAGTAAGAATTTAATCAATGAAAAAGAAACAAAGTGTACGAATAAACGATTGTATTCGGTAGCGAGTGAACCTACGATCTCTAACAGCGTGTTCGGTGCACAAATACCTGAGATATGAATGTAGTCGTTCTCCTGTCCGCATTATAGTGTTTCACACGCGTATATCTTGAGTGCATTGGACAGCATCAGCTGCATTTTTTATTCCTACTAAAGACAAGTTTATCTTATCTTTCAATTTATTTATTTTAGGGGCAACGACATGGTTACTGCACTACAGATAAAAACTACGCATAGTGTCATCAAAGTTTTCCTTGACTTTTCTGTTTGTCGGCTTTACTATACCACACAGCCTTACGTTTGAGACACGCAGGTGTGAGAACTCACTGACGTTACCTCTATTTACACATGTTCTAGCACACAGGGAAAAACATATAAAATTAAACTAAGGAAAAGTGTCAAAAAGCAAATCTTGCACTGAAACGGCTACGAAGAACTAGCCGGGAGCAGAGGTTGGCACACTCCACAAGAATGCGCCGTTGTCAAAGATCCTAAAGCGTGGCACAGTAAAGCCGCTCAAGCCGCACTTGAAAATGAAGCCCTTGTCTCTTACTCGCATGTTTTACATCATCATCATTACCACCACCACCACCATCATCATCATCATCATCAGCCTGACTACGTCCCCTGCAGGACAAAGGCCTCTCCCATGTTACGACAGTCCTATATATTACATAGCAAGATAAACAAGTTGTATCTCTCGCGTATGCCCTTTTTTGAGGCCATTCTCTTAATAGTCTACGCAGACTCATATCTCAGGAACTGTAGTCGTTCTAATGGCGACGAAGTTGAACAGAAAAGCGAACAACAAGTCACTATTTTACGACTAACGAGTAAGCCAATGGGGCTTCTTTACAACCCTATATATCAATGCAGCGACTGTCAGGTGTAGGATCGATGTAAACGTAAACAAGAAAATACTTTATGGAGCCTTGGTCTTCACCCAAAAAGTACAATGCAATAGCATAATCGAGCCGCGTTTGCGTCGGGGCCTCGATCGCTTGCCTAGCTTGAGTTCTTGACGAACACATCACCCGTGCAGTGACTTAAGACACATCTGTGCACTTAACATTGACCGTTTTAAGCTTTCGTGGTGTGCATTCCTGTTGCAAGTACAATAGCAGTGTCTATGTATCGTAAAGCATGATTTTTGGATGCGAAGCAGCTCTTAGACTCACGTGTGTAACGCTGTACGTCCGTACGTCCGTACAAACGTGCCGCAACGCATTCCCCTCGCCGCAGGTGTTGAAGCGTACCAAGTACGTCATGCCGCAGTTGCGCATTGACGTCACGCGCCCCTCATACGCTTTCATTTCAGGTGCGCTCTGACGTCACTCTCTCCCTCTCCCGCCGCACGATCACTGCAGCGCCCGCAGCTTCCGGCTCCTCCACCCGCTCGCAACCCACACCCTCGATAAAAATGTCGCAACACAGTTCTCTCTCGATTCACCCTCTCTCGCCCGCAACGCTCGACCACACTTCGAGTGGAAACACTTTTTCGACTCATTTATCTGTGATAAAACATACACGAAACCCAACACACCTCCAGTGTTTTTGCGTTTCGAACAAACGTTTACTCGAGTGAACGCTACAGCGAGTTTTGCTACAAACAGTTCTTCCAGCACATGCGTCAACGTCCACTCCAACAGGGTCAACGCTGTGCACACCGCTACTGCTTCGCATACCATCAGGAATCCCTCCGGGAAGATCGTCCAACGTATTTCACGAATTAGTGAAGGAGCCCTACAATTCTAGAAAACAATGCGAGCACGTACATAGCCATGAACATTTTTGATGCGATTGCTGATTATGATAATTAATTAGGGGTGAATCCTTTATAATGGGTGGGTATTAAAACCACGCACTTGTTGCACACATCAGATGGGGTGCTTCTTGGTGCCATTTCGGGCTTTTTCTACACAACATTTTGTTTCATTTAGAAATACTGCTGTCACGGTAGACGAGACATAGCAGGAGTGGTTACATGAGTCTGTAAATTTATTTATTAGTAGGGAATAACGTCCCAAAACCACCATATGATTATGAAAGACGCCGTAGTGGAGGGCTCCGGAAATTTCGACCACCTGGGGTTCTTTAACGAGCCCCCAAACCTGAGTACACGGGCCTACTACATTCCCGCCTCCATCGTAAATGCAGCCGTCACAGCCGGGATTTGATCCCGTGACCTGCGGGTCAGCAGCAGAGTAGCTGAGCCACTAGATCACCGTGGCGGGGCATGAGTCTGTAAATTAAGCAACAATCATACAACGCATATTAAATGTATCACAACATGTAGTTCAGCTATTTTTCTACAAACTGTTTAACCGTTTTTCCAGGAAGGAACTGTTTCAAATGCTGATAACGCTAGTAAATATTAATTTTTATTACAATATACAAGTGGCCGAAAAGGAACACGGTAATAAGTGAGTGTTATAGGGGTTGTGAGCCCTAGAAGTTGTTTCTAGTTTTTTTATTATTTTTGTCGATTAGTAAAATGCAATTTTTTTTCTCGAGAGTTCTGCGTGCATACTTTATTTTAAAATTGTTAATATGTTCTCTTCTTCTTTTTTTCTTAGTGCTATATGACTATGTAACATTGATTTGAGGTGTAGTATGTGATTTTTATGTACCCTTTTATATTTGTATATGTCTTTTCCTGCTGCTGTGGTCGTCTGGGTGGCACGGCCTAGTCAGGCAATGTTTGCCTTTAGCCGTGTCTGCTCGGAGAATTTTGTAATTGCTCCGAATAAACAAACAAAGAAAGAAAGAAAGAAAGAAAGAACGAAAGGAAGAAAGAAAGAAAGAAAGAAAGAAAGAAAGAAAGAAAGGAAGGAAGAAAGAAAGAAAGAAAGAAATGAGGCACGCCTAGTGAAATGACTGAAAAAATTGTGTTCCGAATGTTAACATCATTCCTGGCACTACATGTCGCATCTATGGTGCTTTTTTTTTTGTAGAATGAGTTCCAAACACTGGCGTAGTGGCCTCGCAGATGACCTGGGTTCACTTAGGTCTCCATCACGACATTTATTTACCTTTTAATCTATCGCGAATTTTCGCTCTCTGACAATGACCGACGAAGACAAGGCAGTTTATGCGACACGGTCTTTCTAAAGATATGGCGTTAAAAACAAAATGGCAGTGACTTAGCTCTGATATTTCCAGTTATGTAAGTGAAGGCTTGTTTACTGGGTTATCCTTTTTTACCCTCGTGCCCGAAGCACAGTTTGACAGCCGAACAATATGGTTAGTCTTACGTTCCGTGCTACGTGCACTCATTACCATCGGTTTGTTAGTTTTCGGAGCCGTCGCCGAAGCCAAATGTGAGGCGTCGATCGCCGCCCCTAAAGCTCATCACTGTCGTTTTTCAGCATCCCTTCTTCGATGTTTAGTTCACGGAAATTTTCGTTGCACTCGTTTCAGCCTGCCACTTTGCGAGCTAGTACTGACGTTTCAGCTATAGCTCATCAGCAGGCAAAACGACCTTCACAGGATGGTCCTGCATAGGTTGCCGCCACGACCGCGTTAACAACTTCCGCACAGATAAACCAGTGCCCTCGCCTTTTTCCCTGCGTCACAGAACCGTAGCACTATGGCTGAATTGAAACCCGCCGGCCCTGTGGGGTACAAAGTTCTTCATAAACCAGAGAGCAATTGAGGATACGAAACAAAACAAGACCAGGGCAGAAGGTTCTGTCCTGGTCTCTTCAGTAGATAGTCAATGCTTGTCCTGACCTCATTCTGTCCCGTTTTCGCTCTGTGCAGATGCTCCTGGAGCCGTTTTTGTCTTTTGTCGGCTCGAAAGGCAGTCAAAGGCCTCTTGCGCTTTTTTAGGAATACGGGCCTATGTGAACGTCTTTACTTTAGTGAAGTCCTACCACTACATACGTGTCAGGCCATTTACGGACAATTTTTTTTTCTTTTTATCTTCTCGTTCCACCATATTTCTTCATTTCACTCCCCTTTCCCAATCCCACAGCGTAGAGTAGCTGTGGGAGCAAATGACGTGGTGCGAGCATCGCTCGCACCACGTCATCTAGTCTTCGCATCAAGACCACGCTGAGATATATAGCGAAACTTGCTCGACATGACCAGTAGAGCTTTCGCTTTAACCAAACATGGCTGAGCCTCCTGTCATAATACCGGGTAAAACACGAAAGTGAAAGGTGCCTTCACGAAGGTTATTGAGCGTTTATTCTGCATTGTTTCGCACAAGGGCTAAGGAATGACTGCTATAGCAACAAATTCTGAAATCACGCGAAGAAAGGCAATCAACTGAAAACTTGCAGCACACTCCTGAAGTAGAAAGCTCACACGAAAAGAACACATAAAGAATGGGTGCGAACAAACAACTGTCGCAGTTGGACACTTGAAGCGTGCTTCTCAAACGCCAAGAAAAACGCATGAAATGAGCGCAAGGGTATACACACGATGAGGGCAAACTGACAACACTATCTCGGCTTTAAGGTCCCGAAATGACGATATAATTATCAATTATGCCATTGTGGAGGGCTCCGGGAATTTCCACCACTTGCTGCTCTTTAACCTGCACCGGACCTAAGTACACGGACCAATGTAAACTGACAAGTGCCACAGTGTTAAAGCACCGCGCGTCTTTCGCAAATGAGGCCACTGCAGCGAGCCATGTGACCTTCATCTTCTCAGGAACTTCAATGTCATCAGAAAGCGTGCAAACCACCCTGATCGCGAGAGAAGTGCGCGCACATCGCAACGTGCGGAGCGACGACATTCAAAGCGCACCCTCACACCCATCGCGCCATCTCACCAATGATAACGAGAACCAGCTGTGGTTGCCGAGCTCGGAATACCACCGACAGTAAATGAAGGGAATAAATACCTCGCCATTTGTACTACAAAGAATGTACTGTTTGTGGTCGAGTGAATTCGCATCACGCGCTGTGGAGGGAGAGGTCATTGGTTCGACTTGCAATGACGAAATGTTTTCTTGTTTTTTCTTTGCCAGTTGTTGTGTACCTTTCGCAACGTCATCTTCAAGACGGAAATACGTGAGTGGAGCCTTGGTGGACCGCGGTTTAAACACTTTCGTGTTAAAAAAAAGGAATGGCTGCCACGCGCTTTCTGGCGCTACGCAAGTGTATGTATACCTCGGCCGCCCATCGCTTTAAACCATTACATCGTTTCTCTCATACCTTTCATACACTTCTTACACGCGGGCTTCCACAGCAGATGCTTTCACTGCTACCGACGTGAAAAACACAGCGAGCTCATTTGTCGGTTTATTTCGAAGAACTCACTCGCGTTGCGAAGCTTCCCTTGCCGTTCTGTTTTGTCCAATGTTTCTTTACCGAAAATCGAGAGTTGCTCACCGGAAGCCAAAGTCCACAGTACTGCTTTGCGAGATAGTTGGCAAATATCTCGAAAACATAAAAATGAGCACAGCGCCTCCGGCTGGAAGCGAGTGGTGCTCTCGAATCGATTCTTATCAACGTCTCCAGAAAACAAATCGGCGCTCGATGCGGCAGTAAAGCGGAAACACTGTTTTACATGGACGAAGCTGCACTTTGGGCTCCCGTCTCTTTCTGCTATTGCGCTTGCGCTGGTTGTTTCACTTTTATTTACACTTTTTATCAGTTGTTCTTCTTTATCTCAGCAGCTGTGGCGTCCTTCTGCTAGTCACTGATAAGTATGAGATTGTTGAAAGAAATTTGTTGCCGGGTTGCTTCGTTCATAATCCTAAATATTGGAGAGTGTGGAATAGACGTATGACAGAAAAATATATACTGATGGGCCGAACAAGCGTTTGTCTTACTCATCAATGTTCTCTTTTTATCTTGTGGCAAAGCAGTGATTTTCAGTGATTAGAGCCAAGCAGTTTGACCCGCAGGTCACAGGATTGAATCCCAGCTGTGGCGGCTGCATTTCCGATGGAGGCGGAAATGTTGTAGGCCCGTGTGCTTAGATTTGGGTGCACGTTAAAGAACCCCAAGTGGTCGAAATTGCCGGAGCCCTCCGCTACGGCGTCTCTCATAATCATATGCTGGTTTTGGGTTGTTAAACCCCAAATATTAATCAGTCAGTGTGAAACCGTTGTGGGTGATCTAAGACTTTCAACGATGGCTCAACTTATAGCAGGGAATGTATTGAGAGAAACTGTTCAGTCAAAACAAAAGATTGATATTCAACAGGCATTTCAAGAAACACGCGGTGACTGCTTCGTGTCTTGTTAGAGTAAGACACGTTACATTAGCATCCACAGTGTTGTCACCGTAGTTACACGAAAATAGCATATACTGTTGACAAGCGCTTGATAAAGCTGGTAGACTTTAGATTTGGTTTTTCAGAGCTTGGTTGGTACTCTGTTTGCAATAGCATTCGTAAAATGTATTAATTAATTGATTATTATATATTTATTTATTTATTTATTTATTTATTTATTTATTTATTTATTTATTTATTTATTCAGGACATTTAGAGAAGGAACTCATAAACTCTGCGCTCTTTCAAAGCGTGCCATGTCAACCTGCACCGAAATTCGACGCATATTACACGGAAATGCTAGGACGCAACATTCAAAGTAAGTTAATTTTAGAACTATCTACAGAAAGGAAACTACAGAGCTGAAGTGGTGAATTATCAGGTTATTAGACAACTTCGGTTCACAAGATTCTTGGCTTAAGCCTTTGTTTAAACTAAGTCATGTGTAACTAGAGTATTCAGAATCATAACCTCGTAAATAACTCTGGAGGTGACATGCCTGAATGAATTGATGTATTTTTTTTCTGAGCAGCATACTGAAAAAGTGTGACCAACGCTAATGATGGTACTAACCAACAAATATTTAAACGCTTACAAGCGTTACTGAAAGTGCCGGCAGAGAACAGAAAAAAAAGCGCAATCACCTCAGACAAATCATGATCCTTTTGCTTGAAAAAACGGTATAGACGGAAATCTAATAGGCTCTTCTGTTTTCACACAAACATGGCTTGTTGCTTGATACAAGAGTCTTAAGCTTCAAGGAAAATTGCTTTCTTGTGCAGGATTAAGTTCTCATGGGCGACTCTGGAGCTCGAGTTCTTGGCACATGCCGGCTGAGCACGTCCGCTTTGTCGACTATCGATATTTTAAAAACGCCGGAGGGAAGCAAGCGTAAAGCTTTTCAAAACATCGTCCAAATGGTCACCGCGCGTTGGAAAGCACCGCATTACTGGGCGAGCACCCCGGCGGCTCTTTGAGAATTAAGGCCATCCCTCCTTATTTCACTGGCGGTAGTGAACAAGGAGTGCAATAAAAACAAAGCGAGGAAAAGATTTATTTTGCTGGCAAAGTGAAATGGCATCAGAAGTTTAAACACAGCTAACCTTCAATATCGCAGGCTGCAGGTGTTCGCGGGCACCAAAGTGACTCTTCACTGTGCTTTAGGTGTTATGGCGATTGATTGCTGGTTCGATATCGGCTGTGGTGACCGCGTTTTTGTGGGCACGATGTGCTGATGACCCATGCACTGCACGATGTCAGTGGACGCTAAAGAACACCGGATGGTCGAAATTCGCAGAGCCCTCCACTACAGCGTGCCTCATAGTTCTACCGTGGTGAAGAAGCCCCTCCACGAGCCGCAGTGTGAAAGTAATAGAAAGAGACGGTAGATCCCGATTCATACCAGGAGTGGACGTCATGCAATGCATTTGGCGAGTGGTGGCCTGTATCATATTCTTCCTTATTATTTGAGTCAAGCGCTGGGAGTTTCAGCAATTTTTTTTGTCTACTGTGAGTAGTGGGGTAGGGTGGGGTAAATTGAAAACAATGGGCAAAATGCGACATTTTACTTTGCCGGTCTCTGTAGCTAATACAAAAACAACTTTTCTTTGTTTCTCTTTCCCAGCAATAAGTGCGTATTCTTATCTACTTTTTCATCTGTAAAAGTTGATGATCGCACGCTGCGTTCGCGCGGGAAAAAGTACGCGGCTGGCGTCAGTGTATTCTGACCTATCAAAAAGGGGCGAAATGAAACTGAACTGCGAACTACATAACACCCAAGCTTTAGTTAGTTTGATGTCCGTAAGCAAAGTGTTTTTTTTAAGTTCTGGCATGTGAGAGGGGCGAAACGCGAAAATAAAGGCATGCAATTACTTAGAGAGGCCTGGATATTTGAACTATGAACTTACACTCATTATATAGTATATTTGTTTATTTAGCAGGGTTTGTACTAGCAAGAGAAATGGTAGAGCTTCCTGGAATGAAAACGACATGAAAAATCACTGGTTGCCATTCAGGACATGACTCCCTTCATTCGCACTGCAACAAAGAGAAGTTTATTGACTTCCAACCAAGGATAAAGTACATGACAAAAATATCGAGCTTCACGACTACAAAGGGTGCATGTACAATCAGGAAAGCACCACTACCGAGGTACAATGTATGTGGGGGAATGTACCCCTCTATTTACTGTACAGCGCGTGGTGCTCCAGCAGGCTTAATCATGCGCGGCGGTAGGTCTTCTCAACACGCGGTGAGAACAAGTAGCGACTTAGCGCTGTGCAACTGTAGGTATTATTTCTTTTTTGTCGCCTGAAACAATGCTGCTTTCGTACACAGTAAGTGCATGCCCGGAGGTATAAAAGAGGCCTTCGATGTTTTTCAGTGTTCCCAAGGATGCTCTGAAAAGATGCATAAAAATGGCGAAATTTTCATGTCAAGTCGTTCACAAACAAGTCTTGGGATTCATCTTTAACTACGTTTCTACAATGCCCTAATTGAAAAAAATACAAGCGCTCTAAACTATTAAATAGTTAATCTGGCCCGGTGAACGAAGAGGCATAAAACAGCTAGGCAGTTCTGCATCAAAACGGCCAAAACATGCGAACAAAATTCATCAAATACATCCGATGAAGTTCAGGCGTTCAGCAGAAAAAGAGAATATTGGCACAAAGGAACAATGGCAGTCTTTGATCTGCAAGGAGTTTCGGAGCAACACAAGACCATGTTTTGTCTAGATTCAATGCATGGTTTCCAAGGACTGGGCTTCTTAAGACAGCCTAAAGGCCCACGCACTGAATTTCGAGTTTCTGTGTTGCAACAACTGAAGAAATGAAAGTTTTTTTCAAATTTTCTCAGTCTGCCCCATGCAACATCTCGTTTTTTCCCCTAAGGTTTGGACAAAATGAGACATCTGGAGCGCTTTTTTTAATTATCTTTAAGATAATACCTTGAATGGTGGCAACATGGCAATATTTATGTAGCACATACCTTGTATTGAAAGGAGAGTTTCTACAGTGATGTTTAATTGTAAGGAGCGAAATAATTGGCAATATTCACTATTTTAAAACTTTTGTCGCATTTTACCCCACCCTAGCCTACTGGGTATATCGCAGGAAGCCCGTAGTGATGAATTTTTTTTTCCTAGGGGTGCTGGGACACTTGGTGAACACCTTGACCATTTGAGGAAAGTGTCTATTTTCACGTAACTAGCTATTTGTGGAAGCAGCAGCACATAAGACAGGCAGTGGGATCCTAAGTTCATCTCCCCTTCCCTGTCTACAAGATTTATTGGGGGCTTATTAGGCACCTCGCCTACATTGACACCGATGGATATCCCATGCATGGTCCGGCGTAACGACGGTACTCACATTACAATGCATGTGTCTATAATATTGAAATGAACAGCTTGCTACGGTGCAGTGATGTAAGTATCATAATAAGTAGTTTTCACCGTTCTTCCAGCTTTGGCAATGGTTGACGATAGCTTAATGAGGTACAGGAGTTAATATCTAACGTATATTACGTTGCTGAAAAAGCCAATAAGGCCCATGGTACCCTCGGTTCACGCTGGTGTAATATGACACCAATATAAAGTTTTTCTCGTATGCTGTTTTAAGTGCTGGCTTATAGCTCTGGGGTAGAGTACTTCACTACCGCGCAGAATATCTGCGTTTGATACTGGCTCTTAATGTGCTTTCCTGTCTTTCCGCTACTCTGACCTTTGATGGATTGATTGATATGTGGGGTGTATAGCGTCCCAAAACCGCCACATGATTTTGAGAGACGCCGTAGTGGATGGAGTACTTCAGAAATTTCGACCACCTGGGGTTCTTTAACGTCCACCCAAATCTGAGCACACGGGCCTACAACATTTCCGCCTCCATCGGAAATGCAGCCGCTGTAGCCGGGACTTGAACCCGCGACCTGCTGGTCAGCAGCCGAGTACCTTAGCCACAAGACCAACGCGCCGGGCCTCAAGACAAGGAGACAGAGCGCCCCGACCTAGGCAGATAGATGGATGGATGGATGGATGGATGGATGGATGGATGGATGGATGGATGGATGGATGGATGGATGGATGGATGGATGGATGGATGGATGGATGGATGGATGGATGGATGGATGGATGGATGGATGGATGGATGGATGGATGGATGGATGGATTGATGGATGGATGGATGGATGGATGGATGGATGGATGGATGGATGGATGGATGGATGGATGGATGGATGGATGGATGGACGGATGGACGGACGGACGGACGGACGGACGGACAAGGACATCTATGAACTTCTTCAAATACGTTAGCTTGTGAGAGTACAGGGAAATATTATGGCTGGGAGTATGTAAAGCGCAGCGCATGACATTGACAATAAGAATGATCCAAATCATGCGCGATTCAAATAAAGCGATCATACAGTACCAGAACACGATTTTGAAAATCATAGTTTCACTCTATCGTTTGCCGACTTTTTGTTTCTGCTAAAAAGTTTCGCTGGGAAGTTCACATTTGTAGCTTCTTCATTATTTCAAAAAGTAAATTTCAAATTTAATGGCGATCGCGTGTTGAATTTTTTTTTGCAGCCGGTCCCTAGATGCCCACAGGTGGATAATAGGCTCCCGAACATATGATGACAGCATTAAAAATTTTTAAATATTTTCAGATGTTTCCTTTTTCTACGATTTCGGCAACAAAACACTCTAGAGAAAGCGTAATACCCTGCTGCTCGTTCTGGGCCTTGAACGTCGTGTTTAGGCAGTGACAAATGAACATCTAGGGAAATAGCTTTCTCTGTTTGTGTGGGACAGGAACACACGCAAAACTTTGTCAAGTAGCTTAATTTTCTTGCATTAATTCTGAGAGGAGGAGTAAAAAGAAATTTTCTGATGACAGGCAACACGGCAAGGAACACGGGCTTCCCACTGGAAATGGTTCGATATGTCTTCCAAGCTAAACTGGCAACTCGTTCAACAAACCACGCACGTGTGTCGGATAGACGGAAAGCAGCTCAAGCAAGATATATGTCAAACAATCTCTCCCAATAGCAAAGACATGCCGCGCATGACAAAAACAGGTGCACTTATTTATTCCGTGTTGAAAATGCTGGCACGTCGATTCAAGGCTATACTATGTTTTTTTTCTGAAAATTCTGGATTTCAATAAGCAGTCGCACAAACAATGCTCGTAAAGTACGCGGTACGCACACGTTTGCAAACTCTCGCCGCCGCCATATGAGAGAAACAATAAGGGGCTAGAGAAAAATAAATCCCTCCTTCAGTCCCCTTTTTATTTCAATAGCATGGCTCTCAACTCTCCAAATAATTCAGCAAGCAGCCTGATTCATTCAATCTATTCAACTGTTTGCATTGTTTTTTTCTTCTCGAGCGTTCATTCATAAGAATTTAAGATAACTACAAACTTGGCGCCCATGTCACGGGATGTTGTCGTTTCACTGCATTTAATTATTTGTTTATTTATTTATTGTTTTATTTATTTATTTATTTATTTATTTCTGCTCATCACATGGGCGTAGAGTATCGCCGTAAGGGCTTGTTTATGGTATTCAATATGCGTCGAATGGCAGCCTTCGTAATAGCTTCTACGTGGCAGCTAAGCCGTATAAAGTGCAAGCCGAGGCAAAGTCTTATAACGCTTCTCTGAATTTTGTCACGCTGAACGGCACTCTAAGAGTTGCACTTGGTACGATGAAAAAATTTCGCTGGGTCGTAACTCAGTTACGCCTGGGTAAGGTAATGTTATTCTTATTGTTTAGCTTGGCTTTCTGTACAATTATACTGTTCTCAAAGGAAGGAAGGAAGCAACAAAAGGCAGAAGGCAGGGAGGTAAACGAGAAACACATCTGGTTGGCTACCCTTCACTGAGGGATGAGGGAAGGAGACAAGAAATATGAGAAAGAGGGAAGAGAAAGAAAGGGAAAAGAAGTGAGAGGCTGGCAGTAATTTCACTTCAGCGTGTAGAAGTTCACTGCAGGTTAGAGGCGTTCACACAAACCAGTCTTTCTCAAGAAACACAGCAGGGCTTTCACTGCCTTGTGGGCTGTCGAGGGATGTGGACGCTGCTGTAATATCACCTGCACAGAAAGCGTGCGGCTCGTTCTTCTTCCGTATGCTCGGCTAACTGCCTCCTCTTGGTTTCGTTGTGATCAATTAAGCCTGGCTCTTTCAGTCCTTCCGACCCACTTTCCATATGGGCCGACGCATCTCACCGAGCCAACCCTTCTATATTTGATGCAATGCTGGCTCCTCTAAGTCGTAAGGTGGTTTCACCAGCTCCTCCTCTGACGTCATGCTAGATGGCGCGGCAAATGGTTCTGCCAGCTCTGGTGGTTGCTAGGCAATAGATCAGCTTGCGTTGTGGCCACTGGCCACGATGAAATGGTGCGAATGCGGCCAGTTTAATTCTCGCTACAAAAACTTGGAGCACGAGGTGTTACGAGGGCCAACGCTTCGAGTGGTCAGGTCTTCTACAATGTAGCAACGACCTACGCATGCGTTGTGCCAGCTTTATTTATATTTATGTTCAGTTTGGCATTACTTTTTTGTTGGATTATGGAGAATACATCCTCATTACGTTAATGATCACAGAGTCTACTGGTTCGGCTGCTGACCCGCAGGTCGCGGGTTCAAATCCCGGCTGCGGCGGCTGCATTTCCGATGGAGGCGGAAATGTTGTAGGCCCGTGTGCTCAGATTTGGGTGCACGTTAAAGAACCCCAGGTGGTCGAAATTTCCGGAGCCCTCCACTACAGCGTCTCTCCTAATCATATGGTGGTTTTGAGACGTTAAACCCTACAAATCAATCAATCAAATCAGAGTCTACTGGTAATGATGCTTGACTGCGGACGCGAAAATCACGGAATCGCATCCCGGCCAGAGTTGCTGATTTCGATATATACGTGAAACGAGAAGCTCATCTGCTTAGATTTACGTACACATTCAAAGAACCTCACGAGTTGAAAATTCCGGAGACCTCCAGTGCGTTGTCTCATAATCATATCGAGGTTATACGATTTAAAACTCCAGAAGTTATGATTATTATTAGAGGCGTCTTGCGTAGAGCCTGAAAAGCTAGCCTATATATTACTGATGTCATTCTCTTGACAGAAATAAAATTAGATGACGGTGTCCTCTCAGATTCGAACCCGGAATGCTTTTGCGCTATAAAGATTTTTCTGCAGGTCCATAAAAGGAGAGTTTAAAGGAAAACTCGTCATTCTCAGAGTGTGTGAACTTCTGCTACGATTATATACGGCTATAAAGGAATCTAAATTGAATATTCCATAAGAAAACGATCATTTTTCTCTCATTATAATGTCATAATGTGATGGTAGACTGCTTCCATTCATTCACATTTGCATACTTACAGGCCGGCTTTTGTACAGAATATTATGAGGCCAAGAAAGTGGGGCACATCTGGCGTTTACAGCGAAGGCAAGCTTATGTCAGTTCAGGCTATACTATGGAAAAAAATTGCCGAAATGATGCTTTCCTCGTGCACTGTGTGTCTAGAGAAAATGATAGCACACAAGCACAGAGTGCATGAACAGTACGGAAACGCCAGGCAGTAATTAGTTGGCTTTGTCGTATAACTCCCAAAGGCACACTCTGCATAGCGCTTGCCACATGGCTGAGTACTTTGATGGCGTTATGTTTGAAGTACTGTTGACGCGTTGCCCATCCAGTGCAATCAATCTGAGCTTTTTCTTATGCAGGAGCATTTCACTCTCATTGTTCTTATTTTGTCTTTACATCGTTGCTCTCTATGTTGACTCGAACATTGGGGCTTGTTCGCTGCTGTTTTCTCAATTCACAAATGTGCTGCAAGCTAAAAAATGTTTGAGCGAGAATTTTCTTGATCCATGTTCTTTGTTCGACGTCTATCTATTGTTATCCACATCACTATCGCGCATTTCGCGTTGTTATTTTAGCGAAAGTAACCTAAGCTGACTAAAGTTGGGGCTCGCACGACGACAATATTTAGCCTAAGGTATTATGACTATATAGCCATAGCCGGTGCGGAAAGGCGCGCGAGCATTCCGTAAGACGGAACGCCCATGCGTTTTTTCAGTTTGGCTGTGCTCTAGCAATGTACCTGATTGTCTGCCTTATAGTTTTATAATTTTCTATTTTAGCAATCATGTTGCACCAATGCATGATGTTTGCAAAACAGGATGAATGGCGCGACTCCTGTCTGCTTGTTTTCAGCTATGCCTTTAGTCTTATGTCCACTCCTGTTGATACGCTCACACTTAAAGCACTGTTGTGTTTTCTCAAAGACTCCGGCCTGTTTCATCGTTTGTGATGTGAAACTGTTACACGTCGGCCCAGTCAGTGATCTTTTTTCTCCTCCTCTATAACTTTTCTTGCCCCTCTCCCCTTCCCCAGTGCAGGGTAGCCTACCGGGGCTCAGCCCTGGTTAACCTCCCTGCCTTTCTCTTTGTGTTCTCTCTTTCCCTCTTTAAGCGCACTGGCATTCATGTGGTATCTCAGTATTTACTGATCATCGCAAGTTGCGGAGGTTTTTGTACCTTGACCTTCCTCCGCAAATTTATTTGCGGGAACCTCTTGAGAAAATACCTCGTTTGTACCTTTAGTAAAATATTTTTTACTAGATTACTGCCATTGATAGCTTGTATTTCGGTATACAGGAATCAAATGCGCCCCGTAGAGCACCGATAATCTCAGATATCGGCGATAAAAAAACATTGGCACCGTGACCGAAAAAGCTATCATACGCTAATGCCCTCCTAAATAGACTCACCAAGTACGCCTGAAACCTCAGATGGAGCTTTTTGAAGTCGGGTAGAGTTTGAGTCTAGCTTAGTCCACTTGAGGAAGCTTATGGTGAGTATAAATTCGGCTGAGTCTGATTGATGAAAATTTCTGTGAGTCTTACTCAGAGTGAGTCCCCAGCGCAAGATAAATACCTGGGTGTATCTGAGTGAGCTTCTCTTTTCTTGCTATCTGTGCACTTTAGTAATGGTGAATCATGCTAGATTTATTTTGTCTGCGTTTTTTTTTGTTACCTTAATCTTGGTTGGAACACAACTCACAAAAGTTGATGCTTTCATGCGCCCATTTTTTGTTTATCCTTGAAGTCTTTCCTTGTGCTTCTTACACTCTCCTTTCCATGTCTTGGATTTGTTAAGTGCGAGTATATCTAGTCCTCCTTATTGTGCCAGAATTCACTGAGGTGAGCCTAAGTTTTTAAAGCACTTGGCTTGCACACTATCGAGTGAGACCATCATTCGCTCTCTTGTTTTAGCGTGACTAGTTTGCAGAGCTTTCGACTAAATGGTCCAGAAGAAATGACCCACCACGCGCCGCGTGAATCGAACAGCCGACCGAGGCGGCGTTAAAAAGGCTTCGCCAGAGTAAGTGACCGCTGCACCACTTATACCCTTATAGAAGCAACCAGGTTAATCTTCTTCCCGCTTTCACGAGTTTTAAGCTGAACGAAAAAGAAAGGATGTAGCTTTTAGTATCTTACGGAAAAAGCAAAACCCGGTAAACCTTATGGTCCTATAGCTTCACAAACTTAAAGCTACGCACTTGTTTGATAGTTTTTCTATCACCTTTCATTTTGTTAGGTATAAATATTGGTTCTCTCTTGAAAAATTTACGAGCACCGTCATCGTAAAGTTCTGGCTGAACATATCGGCTATTAATCTGGAGTAAGGCAGACATGTGGGCGAGATGGTATGTATTCCTAATATTACTTTTTTAGCATGCACACAATACCGAAAAAGAGAGGGACCGACGAGCGCTAACTCTCAACTAATTTATTTTGATTGATTCATTGATATGTGGGGTTTAACGTCCCAAAACCACCATATGATTATGAAAGACGCCGTAGTGGATGGCTCCGGAAATTTCGACCACCTGGGGTTCTTTAACGTGCACCCAAATCTGAGCACACGGGCCTACAACATTTCCGCCTTCATCAGAAATCCAGCCGCCGCAGCCGGAATTCGATCCCGCGACCTGCGGGTCAGCAGCCGAGTACCTTAGCCACTAGACCACCGTGGCGGGGCAACGAAACTAATTTATTTTGAAAGGAACAAAACATATAAGTACCTGCGAATCAGCATACCGCATGTGCAAGTCATGTGAAAGGCAAATATAAAAAGATATGGCTAAACAGAATTTAAAACACTGTACTTTCTATCTGTTAGAGCCACCGACGGTTAACTGACGCATTTGCTTATACACATATTTATAAGGAAGGCTTCTGTAAGTTCATGTGATAGTTTATCTCTGTAGTGAGATAATCAGGGTGAACAGTGGAAGTCCCTCAGACTGGCTGGCCGATGTTTCTATAGGAGGGCCTATTTTTTAAGGCACCGTGTCACCCTTGGCGTGTTAGTTTTAAACGGGTTAGTGGTGACGTCATCTCCTGGTGGTGGCGCGTGTTCCTTTTGATAATCGCCGTCTATATTTTAATTTATTTGTGTGTGAGAAGAAAATACATGTATCTTGAGACACGGGATTACAATGATATGATTTACAATAATCTCGTAAGTGTGGATATGTTTGTTTTCTTAGTGAGTTAGCATGCTCTTTTAGTCTAGTATTCATGCTGTGGCCAGTCTGTCCTATGTACACATTTCCACAGAATATATTGATATCAGATATACCACCTTTCCTCGGCATTTCATGAACTTTAATTCTTCTTTTAGGCAACAGTTACATTTTATTTTTCCTGTTTTTTGAACTTTTTGCCAATGGCCTGAGACAAATGTAGCGCCTAAGTAGGGCGCGGAAAACAACATCAATGCCATACATCCCGGCAAATTTTTTTATTCCGTGAGAAAGCTTATGAATGTAAGGCAGAACCACACACTGATTTTAATCTTTGCTGAAGCGGTTCTTTCTAGGTGAAGCCCACATGTCCTTTACTATTTTTGTAACTTTGTCAACAGCTTTGGTGATAGCCTCCCTCTGGTAATCCTCGGTAGGTTTTTCGGAACAGGCTATCACCACAACGGAACTTATCCGGAACTTATCAACAGAGGTGTTGACAAAGTTATATGGTTGCTGTAGAGGCAGAACTTGAAAAGAGAGTTACAACTTCTATTTTATCACATTTTGTCGCCCAGTCTTTGTATATACAAAGTAAGGCTGTCTACTATGGCATCTCGAGGTATGTGTCGGGAGTGTATGTGTTCATTGTCGTTTCCGGAGTGCCCGGTCTTAGTAAAGAAAAGTGTACTTCTCAAAAAATTATCAGAGGAAGAGCGCAATATTTAATGAACTAATAATTTTACGGAGACCCTTGTATCTGCATTTTCTCTAAAAGCAGCGGCAGCATGGGCGTTTTTGGGGTGTAAATTGCCAAGATGAGCTAAAGGCCGGAGGCTAAAATCAATGGAACTGAGGACGGGGAAACACGGATGACGACTCCTCCGGGAATGTTTTCTCGAAGACACTGCTACCCCTCAGGGAGAGTCCAGAGAGAAGCAATTCGCACGGAACTGTACGACGAACGGCCCATTGTGTCTCTTCCTTTTTTTTTCTCTCCTGATGTATAGATTCGTCCGTATTACAACAGCCGTGCTATCTGCGACAACGATATCCACGTTTCTTTATTTGTGTGCCCTCTAATGTTACCTTTTCTGCCACGATTGCGGAGCTGTGCTTTCGCTAGTACTACTTTTTGAAAGCAGGTCTTGTATGTAAGGCGGGATGCACACTTCGTGAAAACAAGGAGAGGCGAACGAAAAGTTGGCGGGCACTTGAGCTTTGCTGTACGTAGAACGTGATAGCGAAGTCGGGTGCGGTGATCATAGCCTTATGAATCGCTGGCCTGGCTTCGGTTCTTGGTGAATGCCTCAGCCGTACCGCAAAAAACAAAAAACAAAACGAACGTCTGTGCGCATTACTTTAAGCCATTTCAAACTATCCTGGAAGGCCTGCTGCAAGTGCAGTTACGAAGTGCCCCTTTGCGCGGATCCTTTTGTGAATTACCGAAGGGTCCACTACACGTACGTAAGGGAACATGAGAACCTACGCCGCTGCTCACTTTGCTGACACTTTTGCTGATGATGATAGTTAAACGTGTCTGAGCATTTTGTATTGGGTGTGTCTTTAAAACGTCCGCTCGTTCCACAAAGCGCATATTTTGACGCCTGGCTCGATTCTACGCTTTTTTCCAAGAAATTCTACATGCGTTAAATAGACCTCTCTCACTATATAACCTTCATTTAGTGTTTTTTAAAACACTTTGTATCCACTGTGTGGCTCTGCGCTAGAACAACTGCGTACCTACGCCAGGCCTGTGTTCAATTCTTGCTTCTGAAAAAATTTATTGGTATTTTTTCTTTCGTCACTGCCTAGAAAAAGCTGATTATAGACAAAGCTGGTCATAGACAAAGCTGATTCCTCACTCACAACCAACGATACCGACACCGACACCAGAATTTCTTTCGAACGATCTCTCTAACGCGATCAGGTTAAAACGACCGCCTAATAGTGATGCGTGACTTTGGAGGAGCGAAAGAACGTTTTCTTCAATTGCTCAAGTACAGGGATAAACGGTGGTGCAAACAGAGTATTCTAGAAAGAACGCGGTGCAAACTTAAAGCGATGTCGTTAACAAGCTCGTTTAGAAGAAATTTCAGTGTCAGCGTTGGAATGGGCATCTTTCGTTGTGACCGAAAAATTGTCTTATTCATGATGAAAAAACTGAGCAAGATGCTAACAAAATAAATAATGAAATGTCTGGCTAAATGAAAATCTTGTTTGGGCCGTTGGCGTGGCAAGTAGGTGTTGTATTACAGAGCAATGCTATTGCTTGCAACTGCTTCGGAAAAAAAAAACACCATATGAATGTCACGTAGGTGGAGGAGTCTTCTGAACACATGTAATATTGCGTGATAGAAGCGAAGAATCACGGCAGGTACCAAAACAGGCGAATGGCGCAAAGAGTGGGTGTTTTAAAGGTCCACCCATTACAAAGCACTCAGACATAGTCCATCATCAACAGCAGTAGAAACATGAACAAAGGGAACTGCTCTGTAAGTTTTTGTTCTGCCCTATCGCGTAGTGGTGTCGGTAGTAGACCCTTTGCTGATCCTTAAAAGAAATATTTCGGCACTTATCCACTGCACTTGTATTGGGCATTGCAAGACAGCTTTGAAGCCCATGTTATTCACACATTCGTTTGTTTCCTTACCGCATGGTTGAGGCATACATCTAGAGCTGAAGCTAGGTTGTCAGTTGAGAAGGCATTGCACACAGTGCTCGATTACGCTATCGCGTTCTACTCTTGAAGGCAAAGGTCAAGCGATTTTAACTTGTTATCTTCTTTTTTTAGCTGACTTGCGGAAAAGAACGATGTCATGATAAGATTTGTTTTTCATAGATATTTCCTCGGTCCTTCATTGCAGGTGCTCAATATTGTTGCAAAGGGAGAGCGTATTCTTAGTGGGGGCAAGCAAGCTGAAGGTACGTAAGAGGTTAAAGCTGACCAGAAGTATAATTTCACACAAAGGCAACACAATCAGTACACAGAGGCGGCAAAGAAGCTGACTCTACTGAAGTTTCACAGTAAATTCAACTGAGATGAAAACTGCGCAAAAACAGCTGGGACGAAGTAACAATGAGCACACAACACAAGCGCTGACGAACAACTGTGTGTAAATTTGTTACACCGGAAATATATAGGAAAGAAGACTAAAACCATCACGTGGACATAAATTTCCAGGTGGCGCTTGTGTTGTGTGCTCATTCTTTCTTCGTCCCGTTTTTGCCCTGCTTCCCCCTTGGTATCATGTACCAACTGGCCCTTCAAGACACCCTTCAATAAATACAACTTTTTCTTGAGCATACCTAAGCCACTACAGGCATCAATTTATGGATTGAAACAAAAGCGGTCTAGTACAATTAGTGCTGTCCGAATGTATTAGGCTTTTTTAAAGCTTGGAACATGATGGCGCCCTACACTCGAGTTCAACAGAAAAAAAAATGACAATGTAAACGGTGAAACGTCAGAACGGAGCATAATGGCATCGTAACAAACTTTTGTTCACGCAGTTTAGGGCGTAATTTATTTATTTATGATCATCTTGCATAGGGAATGTCAAAAAGACACATATTGTCGCTTTGTGTGCTGAACAGCAGTCTGGCGCGAGCACACTGTAAACTGTTTGTTTCACAGTTTTATCGCTTCCGTTTCACTCTAGTTTCGCGATCTTGTGTACTGCGCACAGGTCGAGGCCAGTTACCCTTACGCTGGCTGGCCAGGAGCATTTCCCTGATGTGTGTCGACACACACGCTGCTCCCATACAAGCAAGAAAAGTAGGGGAGAAAGCAGGGAGGAAACAGCACCGGCGCCACGACATCAACAGCGCGAGCAATGGCCTGCTGCTTTTAGGAAGAATCGCAGCAGCAACAGAAGCGTCATTCGTGAGGAACAGGGCAATGATGGAAAGACGGGAAACGTGGAAGCGACAGGCGTGGCCTTACACAGTAGGCTGCAGCAACGTTGGCGACGGGCAAGTCACCCGACATGTTTGCTGCGTGTCTTCCGCGTCCGCTTCGTTCAGCCACGCACTGACGGACCAGCATGGCCACCGAAGCGTGCGAGAGACAGCACCGAGCGGCAGCGCATTGATCTGTAGTGCTGAGTAGTGTTGCACGTCGAAGCGTTAAAAGGGGAAGGGGGGTCATGTCTTTTCTACGATATTTCTTTAGGCATTGTCTGATGAAAGCTCATGTCATGTCATCTTTTATTTGTGTGATTTTGCAACGTGTAAGGTCACAACCACCATGTATACACCTCATATGGAAACTTTCTCCGGAATGACTTCTTTTCTATATATTTGTTTTTTTTTCAGAATCGCAAAGTATCGCGTGAGCAAGTTTGAGCCCGTTTTGTTTATGGACTAAAGAAAGAAAGTGCGTGATTTTCTTTGTTTAACAAACATTGGAAGTCCTCACGTGTTCCCATCTGTGCGGTGGCTTATACGGTTTTTCACTTTTTGAGCCATGGAAAGTCACCAATAATTTTATCTGTTTTTCCCCCAAATGCCAGAAAATGAACACATTTTGTTATAGGGCCCAATAGTTTTCCAAAATGATCTCCTGCAGTAAACTCTTTCGTGCGAAACACTGGTTCATTCATGAGTGTGCGTATGCACATACGTACAGCCATGGCCACGCCTGTGTACCGGTTTTTGCTCTGCGGGTCAAAACCCTGAGGAACTTTCAGGCTATAAATTGGTGTAACAGGAGCATTCGTGGTGTAGTTGTCAGGCTGGGCACGTCAGAGCCCGATACTGCCTCAAGGTTTTGCCCCGCAGAGTGAAAACCGGCTGCTCGCGTGCCGTACACAGAAGTTACCGTGACTGTACTTCTGTGTTTGTGCTCACGTGAATGGGCGTGCGTCATTTATCGGATTTCTTTCTGATTCCAGTTAGCTTTCCGATGCACTTGAGAATATGCACACAGTAAAAAACGAAGTCGATAGCGGGTACCCTCTTTCATCTTTTGGAATAATTATCCATCATGTACCAGAAGCCAATGTGTACATACTTACCGGGAAAGACCTTAATCTTCCTCGAGTACTGGGAAACTTTTCAATTCTAGATCAGGTCCACACAACCTGATTTACTGAGATATCCGCAGACAGAGAAAAAAGGATGATTGCTTGATAGAAGTATTTCAGGTACGCGCAGTATATAATGAAATTGCAATAGCATATTGATGATTATCCCGGCTGCGGTGGCTGCATTTCGGATGGAGGCGGAAATGTTGTAGGCCCGTGTGCCCAGGTTTGGGTGCACGTTAAAGAACCCCAGGTGGTCGAAATTTCCGGAGCCCTCCACTACGGCGTGTCTCACAATCATATGGTGGTTTTGGGACGTTAAACCTCACATATAAATCAATCAATCAGCATATTAATGATTAGTTGAACGTTTACCTGGAGATCAATGAAACGTGCAAGGCATTTAACTTCACTAATCATTAGAAATTTTACAAAGCTACTATACTTTAAGGCAGTTGACAGCCGGCCTCATCAAAGCCTTACGCCTACGATGGCGCAACATAGACGTTTATATTGGGTGTGAGGGTAACAATTTTTTTTTTACATGGCAGTGTTTTATGATGGGGTGTACCTCAATTTCACTGACGTATTTCTGTACCGTATATGATGTTGAAAGGGCACTAAATGGATGCGGCGGCTGCATTTTCGATAGAGGCGAGATTGCTGTAGGCCCTGTTGGGACTCCGGGTCCTGCCGGTCTCGTTTTCGGTAGCTGGCCCCGTCGCAGGATCCATCGTCCAACAATTCAGCGAGAAGAAGCGCCCGAACGAACAACAGAGATTTATTTACATGTGGAGAAGTGGTCAACTGACCCAAAGAGAGAAGAGTGCGTGTGATACAAAACGTCTTCGGCATTTTATAGCGCCGCGCCGTTGACACTGGGCGCCCCGTCCGCATCGTCAGCCAATACGGTGTCTCCGGCACCTCGGCCACGAGAGAGGGGGAAACACACCTCACAACACATGGAGTGGCCCAACCTAACACGAGGTCCATATATGGTCACGGCGCCCTAAAATGTTACCAAACATGGTCACGAACGCACAGCAGACCCCGGAGCTCTCCCGGTGAGGAGGAACCCGAATGGGGAGGTGGGGGTGGTCGCCACCTTCGGTCAAGAACCGGTTCTCCCCCAAACTCTTCCTGCTTGGCTCCCCAGGGCCGGTCGTAACAGTCTCTCGCGCGGGGGGGGGGGGGTGAAGATCTCGATGGGCTGAGGTTTGCAGCCATTGTCCGGAGAGATCAGCGCCGCCAGTCGGTTTGGTGACGACCGTCTTTGATGAAGTAGAGGGCAACACCTGCTTCATTGAGGGCTCAACAGACATCACATACGCACATGAAAACACAACTACTCAGCCGGTGAGCGCCGGACAATTCCGCCAAACTCCACCAGGCAATTTTCCCCTTTAACTGATATTAAAGGAAATACACAATTTATTCAAAATGTTACTCACACTTTAAGGTGACACAAAACAACAACACTGGAAGCACACCGAACCCGAAACCCTGGATAGCCGTGTCTTCAACGTTTTCAAACAAGTACACCTAAAAGAGTAAAAAAAAACAGTCACTAGCTCTTGTCTAGGTCAGGAAAAAAAATGCCAGAGTTCTCGAGACATCCTCTCGCGTCAGGGGCATCGACTTAAGCCATCAGCGTTGCCATGGAGTACACCCTTTTTGTAGCGTATTTCAAACGTATATTGTTGCAAAACGAGGCTCCAACGCAGCAGGCGGTCGTTCTTAGAGGACATGGTCTGTAGCCAGGTGAGAGGACAGTGGTCCACTTCCACAATGAACTTGCTTCCGGCAATATAACAAGCCAGTTTCTGGACTGCCCAAACCAAGCACGCACATTCCTTTTCGCTAGCGCTGTAAACCTGCTCGCGAAGAGTGAGTTTCCGGCTAACATAGAGGACGGGATGCTCTTGATCCCCCTCATCCCTTTGACTAAGAACTGCCCCCATGCCTCTATCACTAGCGTCGCATTGGACTATAAAAGGCCTCGAGTAGTCCGGTGAACTAAGCACAGGTTGGCTCTTAACACTCGCTTCATCACGGAGTGAAGCTTTTCTATCGAGTTCGACTGCGGATGGTACACTGAACTACGCAATAATTTCACGCCACACCACTCTAGAAAGGTTGTCGTTAAGGCACTCGTGAAAATGGTGCCCTGGTTTGATTGTATCTCGGCAGGAAAGCCTACCCGGGCAAACACGGATAGAAGTGCGTTCACTACTTCGACGGAACTTAGCTCTTTTAGCGGGACCGCCTCTGGAAATTTAGTAGCTGGGCAGATTAAGGTCAGGATGTGACGGTAGCCTGAAGTTGTCTTGGGCAAGGGACCTACTGTGTCAATTACCAACCGACGAAAGGGCTCAGTGATTACGGGTACCAGCTTCATTAGAAATTTCGCCTTATCTCCCGGCTTACCCACTCGCTGACACACATCGCAAGATTTTACAAACCTCTCTACATCTTTAAAGCATCCAGGCCAGTAGTATTCCTGTAAAAGACGATTTTTCGTCTTCTTTACGCCTAAGTGGCCTGACCATGATTCTCCATGCACCAAACTAAGCAAATCCTGACGATACGCCTGAGGTACGACTACCTGGTCAAACTCCACTCCTCGCCTATCTAGATATTTTCGATAGAGTATGCCGCTCCTCTCTTGGAATCTCACATTTCGTTTGGCGATTCCCTCTTTCGAACTGTCCTGGAATTGCTTAAGCGTCGGGTTCCCCTTTTGTTCGGTTATTAATGAAGCGGGACTCACCTGCAGCAGCCGACTGAAATTATGCGAAGTTGGCATGACACACAACTCTTTTGTATTTCCTAGTACCTGGAATGTGTCACCCTCTGTGCTATCCTCTGTACTACCAGGAATCGGCTTGGGAGCAACGGAATTTTCTATTTGCTCGGTCAACGAGGCGTAATTGACCCCTTCCAATTCGGGAGGAGGTTCATCGTCGCCTTTAGGAATGGTTGCTTTCGCGACTACGGCTTCTGCAGCCTGTTCTCGCACAAGTCGATTTGTTACCGTGGTGTCCAACTCGCAACCAGGCCCGTTGTCGATTTGAGGCTTGTTTGCCTCAGTGAATGTTGCTCTTGCAGCCAGCGCACGTGCCTTCGATCTAGTCAGTGCCTGCACTATGCCTTCTCCCAACGTTAGACCTTTCTCCTTTAGCATTTGATCTGACTTATTTGAAAATAAGTAAGGATACTGAGGGGGTAGATATGGCGATACCGCGGCTTCCGTTTCCAACGTACCAAATGCGCCTTTAAGGACAACTTTAGCTACTGGGAGGCACTGACTGTTTGCTTCTACGGCTTGTCTAATCCAGGCACAGTCTCCTGAATACTGTCCGGACTGAACAAAAGACGGATGAACTACGTCCATAGTGGCTGCGGAGTCTCTAAGAACCCGACACTGCTTGCCGTTCACGGTAAGGTCGTACATATAGGGCTCTAACAACTTCATGTTCTCGTCGGCTTCATTTATTGATAAAAAAGCCACCTTTTCTTTCGGGCAGTGTTTCGCGAAGTGCCCTGTTTCGTGACAATTGAAACAAGCAGCCGGTTTTCTCGCCTCAAATTTCCTTTTGCTTGCCTCTGCCGACGCCCCATGGTTAGATGAATTGTTTTCCTCACACTTTTGTGCGAGACTTGTCGGTTGTTTTCTAAACGGCGCCTTATTCAGTAGTAGGAATTTTTCCCTTTTAGGCTCGCTGTTTGCCCCGAGGGCGCGGCGCGTAACGAATTCTTCAGCGAGCTCTGCGGCTTTCGTTACTGTGTTCACGTCTGGTCTATCCTGCACCCAGAACCTCACCTTTTCTGGTAACCTTCGATAGAATTGTTCCAGACCGATACACTGGAGCACCTTGTCATGATTCCCATACGCCTTTGCCTCTTTGAGCCACTCCCCCATGTTGGCCATTAACTTGTAAGCAAACTCCGGGTATGAATCATTGTTCTCTTTTACGGCGTTGCGAAATTTTTGTCTGAAACCTTCCACTGACAACCTGTATTTCTTGAGAAGGCTCGACTTTACCTCACTGTACTCGTCAGCTTCCTCTTTCGTGAGGCGCGCGATTACTTCTGAGGCCTCCCCCGGAAGTAGGGACAACAAGCGTTGAGGCCACGTATCCTGGCTGAAACCTTGCCTTTCACAAGTTCTCTCAAAGTTGACGAGGAACAGCCCAATGTCCTCCCCTAGCTTGTACGATCTCATTAGGTCCGTCATTTTGAACCTGACCCGCTCTGTGGTACCGGATGCCTCGCTGCCTCCTGTTCTACTATTATGGCTAATCTCTAGCTCGAGGCGCTTCATTTCAAGCTCGTGCTTTCGCCTCTTATCTGCCTCGGCTTCTGCCGCTTTCCTTTCGGCCTCGGCCGCGGCCGCCTTTCTTTCGGCCTCGGCCGCTTGCCTCTCCTGAATCTCCTCGACACATTCTGACAGCTCGTCATCCTCCGCCCCCAATGCGAGAATCGCCTCTATCAGCTCTGGCTTTCATTGAGAGTCCGACACCTCCAGATTCAACTCCCTTGCAAGAAGCAACAACATGGACTTTCGCAGGGATTTCAGATTCATGGCTGCCTCCAGTACCGCTGTCTCTGTTCCACAAAGATTCCTGTCCTGCAACTAATTAACCTTGACGGCAACGACAGCTCTAGATACCTGTCTTGCCTCAAGTTTTCCGTTAACTTAGTCTACAAATAAAGCTTCAAAAGCTCTTACACGGAATCCTGCCCTGTCACTGTTAACCTTGACGCCACTGACAGAAAGAGCTTAACCAATCTATCACACAATTTCTGCCTGACGCAAGTTACCTGTTAACCCAATGACCAAGACAGCCCCTCTCTACCAGCTTTTACTTAACACATAGAGTAAATGCCTGGTAAAATTTAACAGAGAAAGCCGGCACTCACCCAGTTCGCAGTCACGTCTCCGGCGTCGTGCCTCTCAGAAGTGCCGTTCGATTCCCTCTGGAAGTCGATGAGCTCGTGTCCTCCTTCTCCTGTCGTCCCGTTGTTGAACTTCGGGCTCACTCCGTCCAGTGGTCGCTTTCGGGGTTATCGGCATCCCGCCGCTGCCATCCAGTTGTTGGGACTCCGGGTCCTGCCGGTCTCGTTTTCGGTAGCTGGCCCCGTCGCAGGATCCATCGTCCAACAATTCAGCGAGAAGAAGCGCCCGAACGAACAACAGAGATTTATTTACATGTGGAGAAGTGGTCAACTGACCCAAAGAGAGAAGAGTGCGTGTGATACAAAACGTCTTCGGCATTTTATAGCGCCGCGCCGTTGACACTGGGCGCCCCGTCCGCATCGTCAGCCAATACGGTGTCTCCGGCACCTCGGCCACGAGAGAGGGGGAAACACACCTCACAACACATGGAGTGGCCCAACCTAACACGAGGTCCATATATGGTCACGGTGCCCTAAAATGTTACCAAACATGGTCACGAACGCACAGCAGACCCCGGAGCTCTCCCGGCGAGGAGGAACCCGAATGGGGAGGTGGGGATGGCCGCCACCGTCGGTCAAGAACCGGTTCTCCCCCAAACTCTTCCTGCTTGGCTCCCCAGGGCCGGTCGTAACAGCCCGTGTGCTCAGATTCGGGTGCACGTTAAAAACCCCCATGTGGTCAAAATTTCCAGAGCTCTCTTCTACGGCGTCTCTCATAATCACATGGTGGTTTTGGGACGTTAAACTTGATATAATAATGAACCAATAAATCAAAAAGACACTAACTGATGCGCAAAACGAAAGCTAGACGGATTAGTGCCATTATTGGGAATCCTTAACATGTCGAAACCACTACCTGTTGGTCGCGGCTACCTTCACTTGCCCTCACGGGGCTGTCAGCGTTTTGCTTGCTACGCCACGCCTGCAGTGCTTGTGGGGTCTGCGTAGCATTGGAGCGCAGGAAGTTTCTGTGCAACATGTAAAGAATATTGCATTACTAAAACTGCGAATAGCAAGAACTTGAAGCAACATGAAGCTGCGCTCAAAGTTAGCGTTAGGGAGTATCTTATGAATCAGTCTATTTTTATTTCATCGTTAACCGTAAGCCGCACTAATTGCTCGATTCTGAAACGGAACACTTGGTGTGAAAACTAAAATCACTGGTACATTCGTTACGTATTGGTATTTTATAAGTTGTTTTGTGCCATTAACTATCACTGCCATTAACAGTCAACATTGTTCCTTGACTTCGAACGCGAGCATGCTACAGATGGGTACCACAACCAGTTTGTAAAAAAATAAATAGTTTGATAATAAAATAAAGCAAGGCACCCAAACATGGACACACGTAAAGAGAACAAGATATCACATACGCTATCAGATGAAGAGGCTGAATCATTTAGAAACAAAAGCAGACCCAAAACTTACGAGCGCGTGGGCGGGTATGGTAGTTTCACGTGTCGCTGTAGCACAGGCGGAATTCTACGTAAGTGATAATTGTTTATGCATTTCACTTGTTATTTATATTACAGCCATCAGCTCTTTAACACGAACGCTTCGCCGCGTGTCCTGCAGCAGTTTGATTGACGCTGACACCACGTACAATTGGGTTCTGTTGCCAAGATGCTAACCATACGTGCCGACATACTATCCAAGCCTATCGAAGTATTATCTCAGCAAAAGAGCCCAGCACTACGCGGCTGGCATCAATCAAGCTAGCCCTATTCACGCATTGAAGTGTTCATGTTGATTGATTGATTGATTTGTGGGGTTTAACGTCCCAAAACCACCATATGATTACGAGAGACGCCGTAGTGGAGGGCTCCGGAAATTTCGACCACCTGGGGTTCTTTAACGTGCCCCCAAATCTGAGCACACGGGCCTACAACATTTCCGCCTCCATCGGAAATGCAGCCGCCGCAGTCGGGATTCAAACCCGCGACCTGCGGTTCAGCAGCCGAGTACCTTAGCCACTAGACCACCGCGGCGGGGCAAGTGTTCAGTCAAAGGTGATGACGGCTGTACTTAATAGAAGGCTGGCTCACGCTTAAGTGGCCACCCTTCGATCAGATAAGCGTCGCCATGCAAAGATAGAACGAGCATCCATAATAAAGTCTGGATCGACGTTTGCATGTATCATGAAACACAAAAATTTAGACCGATGAATTTGAGAACAGTGCGTGTTTACAGGTCGCAAAATTTTAAAAAAAAAGTGTCTCCCACCGTTTTACGTCTTACCATTATTACTTATATTAGGGGCTTAGCGTCCTATAAGCACGATATCATTACGCCATTACGAGAGGTGTCGCAGAGTAGGACTCTGGAACTTTCAACAATTCGATGTTCTTAAACATATACTGTTTTCGGGGCTTGTTCCAGCTCCAGTGGCTTCATTTCGGCTCCATTGGAATGCCACTGCCTCGGCATGGGATGCAACCTGCGACATTTGGCTCAGCAACCGAGCACCACAACTACTGCTCTATCGCGGCAAATAACCTCACTATTACATTATAATAAGGTGTAATCTTGGTGTTCGTACTTTTTTCTTTTCACGGCTTGCTAGGTTTGTTGTTCTCCAGCCTAATCTTTTTTTCCCTTGCTTCTTGCAGGTGGCCATGGGGAATGAACAGCCCCTGAGGCATCGCTGACGACAGAACCACTTGTGGCTGGTAAGTGAGCACATGTGGCGTCGATATCTATGCTGTGTAAGTTGCAAATTATTTGTACCGACTCGACGTAGCATGCAAGGAGTGAACGACATCAGAAATGGAACTTGTCCTACATCCCCTCTTCCCCTTCATTTGACTAATGCGCGTAAACAATTCCTTCTGTAATTACGCTGTCTACACAGCGCTCAGGTATTGCCAAGTTAACCCGAATATCAAAGCGAGGTCGGTGGAGTGTCAAGTTCAATTTATTGTTCGAAAATCATATTTTTCAACATCTGCTTATTTCCGCTTATTTCACTTAACAAAGACAGCGCAACTAAGATGACGCGTTTCGCATTCTTGAGACTGAATGCTTGGAAATAGGGCTGGATATTTTAAACTTCTGGTTTTTTTTCTATTTAGTATGGCAAGAGAAGAAATACAATGGGAGAAGTGAGAGCGATAGTGAAGAACCTTTCGTGTTAGTCTGAAAGGCTAATTCCTTATGTGATGCTCTGAACTGAAGGTCATTACACAAGAGTTTGCTCAGTCAAAGATAAGGAGAAGAAAAGAAAGTAGAACAGCGGGTTGCCCGGAAGATCATAATGCATGCATGAGACGAAAAGTACCACAGAAGTACGCGAAAGTCCGTGCGGGCAGTAGTATGAAAGAAAGGCGCGCTCTTTTGTTCTAACTACCAGTCACATAATTTTGATGTTCTACAGCAAAAGCTGTTGTGAGATCACAAGAGTCGCGTGTGCCGCATGCAGTTGTCTGCCGTCGCCGCCACTGTCTGTAACCCCTATCACACAAAATATGAAAACAAACATAAATAAATGAAAGAACACCAAGGACACATAAAAAGTCAGACCCTGCCCTTCCTGCTTGCTAGCCTATTATTCTACAATAGAGCTACGTTGGTGCTTAAAACTCCGTTGCAAACTGGCCTTAGGCAGGTTCGATGTTGAGAAATGAATCGCGTTACTAATCTCGGTTGCGGCGGCTGCATTTCCGACGGAGGCGGAAATGTTGCAGGCCCATGTGCTCAGATTTGGGTGCACGTTAAAGAACCCCGGGTGGTCTAAATTTCCGGAGCCCTCCACTATGGCGTCTCTCATTTTCATATGGTGGTTTCGGGACCTTAAACTCCACATATCAATCAATCAATCACGTTACTACGAGTGATAAAGGGTTTTACAGCATTGAAAGAACAACTTGGTGTCACACAATGCTAATTGCATAACAAGTCGGTCGTCAATTGCTCCAATTTATAACAAAAGCTTCAGGCATAATTCTCCATAGTCGTGCGCCACAGCATCGTAAAACCGCCGAGTCTGCGTGGAACGCGCAGCACAGTCACAGCCAAAGCTGGAGGAGCGGCCTTTAGGAGCCTTTTGTAAACACCCTTTGGGTAACTGCTGCAAACACACTTACAGGGTACCCACTGCGCAATAAATAATCATAATTTTTCGGTATTGTCCAGGCACTCACTATGTTATCCTTTGTGATTCATCGGAGAAGTATGCCATGCGCTGCACACTTTCAAGGAATTTTGTGCAATTTTTCAATGCTGCGGCTGACGATGATGAAGAATTAAGCCTGAGCATGCAGGAAAGAAATGCTGAGGGGAGGCCCTATCGTATCCCAACTCATTGCGAAAAGTGTGGCGGAATTAACGTCAAATTTATGGGGCAAACAAAAAAATCACAGCATATCCACAGAGTGAGTGATGATTAGGGGGGCGAAGCGTTCGTCAGTCCGTCCGTGCCTTCGTGCGTCCATTCGTTCTTGCTTCCGTCCGCACATGCGTCTGTCCGTCTGTCCGGCCATGCGTCCGTCCGTACGTCCGTTCTTTCATATGCCCGTCCATCCGTGCGTCTGTTCGTGTGGCCGTCCCTCTGTCTTTCCGTCCATTCACCCTTCTGTCCGTCCGTCCATGCGTCCGCCCCTCTGTCTGTCTGTCCGTCCACGCGCCTATCAGTCCGTCCGTCCACCTGTATGTTCGCCCATACATCCATCCGTCCGTCTGTCTAGTGAACACACTAAGTACAGCCATCTCACATGTTTTCATCATGTATTCATCATATACAAGCGCCGCCTTCTAGCGGACATTCTAAGGACCGCTCTTTCGTGTATATGCCACGGATGGTTATGCCCTACAATGAGGGACGCACAAGCCACGCCATAAGGAGCTTCGCCCCTAAATGTATGGGGCAAACAAAGCAGCAGACGCTCTACGGTGCTCTCTCCACGCTGATTGGTTTCTGCGCGGATTTATAGTTCCGGAGTAAACTGAGCGTGTGTGTGTGTGTGTGTGTGTGTGTGTGTGTGTGTGTGTGTGTGTGTGTGTGTGTGTGTGTGTGTGTGTGTGTGTGTGTGTGTGTGTGTGTGTGTGTGTGTGTGTGTGTGTGTGTGTGTGTGTGTGTGTGTGTGCACATCTGTATGCGCGCGCGCACGAGGCAATGCGCTTCTGGTTCACTTAAAGAGAAGTTATGAAAATATCACGCGCATACATTGCATCTTTTGTGAACTGAGTGCTGATTCTCTTCAACGTGCACAAATACTATTTATAATAGTAATGACTTCGTATAAATGAGACGTGTCTGTATACAATCGATCTCTGTACAGCCGGCGCAGTGTACGAGTGCCAGTAGAGACAGCATGCTGTGTCCTCTCAGAAACCTCTTAAGACCAATCGGATTTCTTACTAGTTCGGTGCTTGTTTCACGAGTTTGAACTCTTTTCATTTCTCCATACGATTGTCAGCTCCGCAAAAGAAATGGCATTCACCTGTGGTCCGAACATAAAAAGTTTCTCTAAGAAAGAAAATCAGCAGGACGACGCAATGTTAATTCGAGCGCTGTTAGAGGGCCACAGCTTGCCGGAAACAACTGCCGAGTCGCAAAATCATCTCGAAGAATTTCTCAAAGACGAAGCTATTCGTCGTAAAGATTTCGTTCGGGCCAGACAGCTTGGTTCTGCAGCACTCTCAAGCGACGTTTACAGCGACGAGTCGTGATGAGGCAGCGCAAGCAATGCACGACCAACGCGGCGAGATTTATCGAGCCGGATCCAAACGCATGCCGTGGCGAATATCTGTGCAAGAACTCCCCTCAGTGTGTTAGTGCCACGTCAACGCTTGGCTGCATTTTTTTCTTTTAGATTTAGTTCTTTTCAATTGGCTATCAACGCTGAGAGAGCTCAAGTGTTGCGTAATGCAGGAAAACTGCCTTGCGGAATGGAGTGTCTGTTTGCTCTATATTCAAAGAAATTCTAGGTAAGAAAAAAAGTGCAAAAATGATTGTAAATATATTTGTCTTGCTTCTTTGTACCCCAGTGGTTTCTCCATAAACAGTATCAAATTATAATGACAAGTTTTTGCAGCGTATACCGTTCTGTTAAAGAAAGAGGCCGAGATTACCTGCTTCATGTTACCTGTTAAAGAAAACTTGTTTATTGCAATTTTATGGGCAATTTATAAGTTTCCTATGCATTGCACCTTCCCAACGTTCAAAGACGTGTCTCCAGCAGACGCTGTGATAGCGACTGCTTTACGTATTTTGGCACAGGGTATACAAGAAGTTTAGTTATTTGTACAATTTTCGTTTATAGTACCGAAGAGCCACGCATGCTTCAAGTTAGAAATTTGCTGCTGAAAAAAATGTTTTTTTCTTATATGGAAGTTACGAATTCGTTTAAATGTGGATATAACATTAAGTGTGTGTGTGTGTGTGTGTGTGTGTGTGTGTGTGTGTGTGTGTGTGTGTGTGTGTGTGTGTGTGTGTGTGTGTGTGTGTGTGTGAGAGAAATGCGTTTTTTTCCTTTTCCGTATTTAATGAATAGAGAATAAGGCCGCCAATTGTTGCCATCGCACTCCTATGAAAAAGGCAATTCACAATTAATATGAGTTGGCTTGCAAATTCACTCTCACACAGAGATAAGGATAGTACTTTTTGAAACGCTATTGGAATAACATTCTACTGCAGCACACCTTGCTCTATACGGCAACTTAATGCGTCATCGTAATAATTGTGGAGAGGGTAGTGCAATTGTTCTTCGTCACCACATGAGAGTGATGCCATGGCCCAAAGTTTCCCGAGCTTTGTAATTACAACTTGCCCTAAGCTTTGTAATTAAAACTTGCCGTAAAGGTGTTTACGCAAGATACTTTCGCTTCGGCGCTAACGTGAGTCCTTGCGGGGAAAGCGCCGGCTCCTATTTTAGGGAATTCCTTTAAAAATGCGCGGGTGGTTTCGCTGTTGCGATATATGTTAGGTTTGCGAACTCTCGAGTAAGCCGACGCGCTACCCTGTCTCACGCACCTCATCCCAGACATTTCACCCAACTTAGACAATTTCACGACCTATGGTTCCTCCTACATGCAAGCGCCCTACATAAACGCGGCGTCTTGTTTTTACGACTTTGGTGTTACGCTTGCCGGGCTTGTATACGATGTCAACCTATACGGTAAGCGGCATTCACGCCACCGGAAATTTTGCATAGCGTTACGCTTTACGTGACTGCCTTTGGGCTCTGCCGCCCGATGTGGCGATATATTCCTGTATTTTCAACCTCTGGGCAATTTCAGTCTCCTTAGAACGCCGAAATAGGCCATCAAAGCTGCAACGCCTGCCGCCGTTGAATGTTTGCTCGTTTCGTGCATAGTCTGACCCACGAAACGGTCGAAGCGCCATGAATTTTCGACGTGTGAAATGGCCTTCCCTTGCTCTAAAGTCATGTCATCAAGAAAGACATAATTTTTTTTTTCTTTTTTTCTTTTTTTTCATCTTCTCTTATATGACTCGTATGCAGGAACATGCAGCACAGCCGCTGGAAAATCGCAATTCGAAAAGGCCTAATAAATAGGCGAATATGATTCGTTATAGTGATGAGAATACAGCTTGCTTTGGAGAAACTTTGTGTACATTGACTACTCGTTATATGATTTCCAGAAACGTTGTCTCTCATTTTTTTAAATACCATTTGCCTGCAATCAAGATAGCTGGAAGTTGCTGCACGCATGCAACTGGTTTGTGCTTGTAAAGCATTATTGTAGAAAAGCCAGCCATATATACCCCAGGGCCAAAGAAAGAAGGCGGACGCACAGGGCGCTGTAACTAATGAATGTGCCTCTATATTGAAAAAAAGCAGTAAGCCAGGTAACCTCTCAATGCATCTGCAGTACGACAGTATCACCTACCACCTCACCAGGTGAAAGAAGGAATGAAAATATATCTTGTTTGCCATAGTTGCAGAATGATCAGTTCACCTATTTTACAATAGGTATACAGTGCGACTAGCGGCGAGAGCCTTGTCCGTGCCATTCCTGTTCCTGTCTGCGTTTCGCGTTTGTATTTCCGTCCATCATGTATCACTAACTTGCCCAGTCAACCACTTTCCCAAAACCGAATTCACGGCTTTCCGATCGACACGAGTGTTGGAGTTCATCGCATCTATGGCCTTTGAGATGGCGCGCCTGCAGGTTTCGGAGGCCACGAGCCACCAAAAATATTTCGGTGTGGCGCCATCGGAGTGTTCCCAGTGCGCAGGAGCAGAAGGCGCCCATGAAAAAGGTCCATTCTCTATCGCAACTGTCTCCTTGATACAATTCACGCAACACTGCTGATTAACGATGCACACAATACTGGAACTAACCTTACAAACTCTGGAACACACCGCTCGAACTGTGTCGTTAGCTTCAGCGTTGTGTGCTTCTCCCTTCTTTCTCGGGTCCCTTGACTTTACTGGCTTTTCTTTCAAGTAACACGAACCAATTGGCTCAGATAGCGGCTCTACTACATTGTAAACATTGCCCCACGTAATGCTTTTAAGCCCTTGTTAAGCATAAGAAAAAGAAAACTGTATCCATATACACATCTTGCTTAATAGGAATTGACATTAGAACACGCCTCTTTTAAAGTTTCTATCAGTATGTTTATGTAAACCTGCATTGTTGTCATTTGTGTGCAAGAACTGATTATTTAACGTTGGGCACTTACTGCATGGCTTCATAGAAAACGTGTTTTTTGTGTGTGTGTGTGTGTGTGTGATAAGGTTCGCACGCGATGCATATATGAACAGGTTGCAATGTGAAACAGTGGGTTTCTAACGAGAACTGATGGGCTATGGTTGGTGAGCCATGGCATGCGCAGCCCAAAAGGCACAAAGCACGCCCACATAAAAAAACGCAAACAGAAGCGCTGTACTGCAACTCAGTTGCAGTACAGCACCCGTGTTCACATCGTTTCAGATGTGTGCGTGTTTTGTGTAGTTGAAGTACAGTGGTTGTGCATGCGTCTATAAATGTATGTGTGTTTTGTGTATTTTCTTCACATCGCTTGTGTTTACGCCTTTTTATGTGTAAATGTTGTGTGCAGTTGCAGTGCACCATTTGTGTTTGCGTCGTTCGTGATCGCCACATATTGAAGAATTCGATGACGCTGGCAGATCTTATGTATTGTCCTATTTTAGAATTTAAATCCTTAATATACTATTATTGCCCTATCAGAGATCTCGTTGTGTTGACGCGTATATACAATAATTCTCCAGAGAACTAGACTATCTCTTGTTTAAGTCTGTCTGACACGTCATTCCTTGCGAAATATCTCGAAATAACTTACAGAAAACCGTTGCAGCCCTATACACTATACGACAATGCATTTCCCTTTCACATGCAGATAATTTTGCAAAGATTACCTAGAAAAGCGTTCAATCATGACGATAAAACAATCTTCATGTATTCTAATTATTCACTCTTGCAGACAATATTGATATTCCAATAGCTCTTTATTATAGAAGCAACGAGGTTGCGCCATTGACGATTGAAAAATTGTTTATGCAAATGTAATTCAGTACCTCCGAACACGACTCAGCTATATTTTCGAACGCATTTGGAACATTGTTTTAGACCTTTTCAGATGGAAGAATTTTCATCGGAGTGAACTTTCATGCATAGTGGATGAATGACAATGATAAGTCCTTCAGCAATCGGCCAAAGCAAAATAGCCGTGACTGAATGCTGAACAGATTGGGCGTCCACAGAGACCAATGTTTCTTACACCACGTACTCTAAAGTATTCTTCGCACCCGCAAAAAGCCTGCTTGGCTTGCTTTCAAAAAGTCAATACATTTCTACTTCAACGCCTATTGTAGAAATATCCTATGTTATCGCTACGCCGCTACAAAGTTCATGGCGAGCTTATTTATTAAGGGAGGGTCACTTTAGGTGGCCAGGCTGTTGTATTTTGTCGTGTTGCCATGATCGCTGGGCGTAACGCAGGTAAAACCACATGCAGCATATAGCCAGCTGCAGCACACTGAGAGCGCACCCGCGCCAAAGAAGTCGTCTTTGTCTTGCTCTTCGAATGCCTTGATGATAATTTTTATCATCAAGGCATTTGAAGACACCTCTAAAATGGTGCGTCTTCACTGATTCTAACCCAGCTCTGTATTGTATTCGAACTGCGCTACGTCGTGGGCCTCAAGACCAATTGTTGCTGGAAACAAGAGAATTGTCTCGACGAGTACTACAGAAAGGGCGTGATGTAACTTTTCAATAGTTATCAGGCCACTGCGGAATCATCGACAACGAGGGTGCCGACAATGCAACAAAGAACGCTCACGAGAATGGCATGATGGATCCCGTTCCACTGGGAAGAAGCGACGCAGCAGCAAGGATTAATATGCTAGCGCACGATGTCACCAGGTCCCTGTGGGACACGCCCGAATTTCTACACACCCATCTTCACCGTCTGGATCCATTCCGACGACGTTCCATTCTATTTGGGTTATCCAGATCTTAGACAACCGTTCTCTGCCGTATGTGGCTTGTGGTGTCTTACACGAACGCCTTTTCTTGCCGCATCGGATGGGCAGACAGTGAGTGCTGCGTGTGATCATTGCGGCGTTGACGAAACCATCGAACATCTTTTGTGTCAGTGTTCTCAGTACAACTGTCAGAAACACTCCATGTCAGCAGTGTTTGTACGCCTCGACGACCAGCCGCTTTCCTAAAAATTAATTTTGGAATGCCGGAAAGATCGGAACGCCGAAAAGCGACGAAGGCCCTTGTGAAGTTTATGCGATCGACCCGCCTCGTCAAACGTTTGTGACATTTAAGTGTGCGTGTGTATTTTCGCTTCCATCCCACTCTCTCTCTCTCTCGCTCCCTTTTACTTATTTTTCTGTCTGCTATTTCCCCTTCCACAGCGCAGGGTAGCACATCAGATACTTGCTTTGAGGTTAACCTCCCTGTCATTCTTCATACCATGTCTCTCTCTTTAACGTTAAAGAACCCCAGGTGGTCTAAATTTCCGGAGCCCTCCACTACGGCGTCTCTCATAATCATATAGTGGTTTTGGGACGTTAAACCCCACATATCAATCAATCAATCAATCTCTCTCTTTAACGCAAGTATTATTCTTCAAGCACCTTGATGGTGATATTACCGCAGGCCAAACTACATACTGCATGACCAACTGTAGTATACTAAGCACGCGCTTGCGTGGAGGAGTTTTTGGCTCTTGTTCTGCGAGCGCATTAAGGATGATATCAAGTGCAGAAGTTACTATACTATGGCTAGGTAAACACGACAACGCAAACGATGTATAAAAATTGAAAGATGACGCAAGCGAGGAATAGAACGAGAGAGAAGAAAAGAGAAAAGAGAGGATGAAGAATGGAAATAAAAAATATGAAGAGATAAAAACACAGGAGAAGCGGCGGGAAAAGACCAGGAAAGAACGAGGGGAAGGAAGAAGCGAAAGACCAAAGAGAAACAAAGAAAGCTGCCAAGGCCTGCAACTCCTTCAGGCTCGGCTACACTATAGTGCGAAGCTGCCTTAATTTTAAAGACGATAGTCTTTCTCGGACTACTTCGAGGCAAAAATTTTCATCTGTCTGTGTTTGTACGTTTGTCAGTTTGTCTACCGTAACGATACCCCAAACAGCCCTGAACGATTCTTGAAACAGCCAACCTCATCCGCCGCGCCCAGCAATATTGCTCAAGTTGATTCAGCGCTCATGCCTGTGCGGCTGTCATTTAAAAAGCAATTAGTGTGCATATCTCAGGCACCATAAGAACACGTCAGTATTTTGTATGTGTGTTTTTATACTAGAGAATACATGCATAAGTAATTCTAAGGACCGTAGCATTTATCACGCTGCGCTGACAGTGCAACGCGATGCTCAAAAAGGCAAGCGTTTCCAACGCTTTGCTAAGACGACACGGTGGTGGCACCTGCCGGTCGCTTTGCGTTCTACACATTATCGCCTCCAAAGACAGGCGCACGCCTTCCTTCGTTTTCGAAGATAACTGCCAGATAGCGCTCGTGTACAACATGCCTCGATGCGCTCGTTCGCCTTCGCTGCACGGATCGAAACTCTCTAACGCAGCGCGCCTCCAGAATACAATTCACCGATTTTCTCGCTCAGAACATCAAATAAACGTTTTTTTTTCATTCTCTCCAGGAGCAAGATTATGGTCTTTTGACGACATTTGCAGTGAAACATGCAGATACGGGGCCAATTTTTTATTCGGGTGTCTCCATTGTTACATAAATGCATTGAAACCATGACATAATGTAAAACACACACAACAGACACTTTTGATGTGGGCTTCTGCTGTTCCATACTTGTTTCCACTTCCACTGTTGTGCGCGAAAATGAACCAGTAGCAACTCGCCCAAAGTCAAACTTTTGTTTTAGACTTTTTGGCAAACGGCCCACAGATATCGCGTTACACTTTCTTGTAATTTACGTAGGCCAGCAAAAAAAAGTGGAGCAAGTTGGTTAATCAGTATGCCTACTAAGTATCGACCTTTTATTTTTTTCATTCCGCAAAGGAATAGGGATACCTACAAGAGGAAATTAATAACAGCTGCTCGCAGATTGGAGGTGGCATGCTGGTAAAGGCACAAGAATAGGTTTTGAAAAGAAGAAAGACCAATAGCGTGCAGTGCGGTGAGCCCTCAATGTACGTGTTTTCTTTGATTACGCACTGGTTACTTCGTGCTATAAAAAAATCAGGACAGCATGGTATAAATCGCAAAGAAGCCGTGTTGATCTATGAACGATACCGTAGAAAGCACTAGAGTGTACACTTGACCGAGACACTGGAAGACCATAACGTGGGCATTGTGCTGCACACAACTATACCCGAAGCCTGCATAAGCGTAGGCATGACAGGAATGAGGTCCGGGGAGACGGCGTGTGCGTGTATTTCTCGGCGACGCGTTCTCGTTCAGGCGTGTCTTTACGCGTTAATTACAACCGCAGGCGACGAAACCCGTACGAGGAGCAGCGTGCACGCCGTACATCACCAGTTTGTTTCTCCCCATTTCCGACCGCTCTGTTTATCGGCTTCCCATTTACCCACGGCACTCCGCGGACATCAAAGGAGGCCAGGAATTCCACCGGGAATCGATTCATTCTCTGCGCCAACATTTGTTGTCTTTATCTCTCTTTCCTACTTGGTGTTATCTATGCAAGAAGGGTTTGGAAAGCCTACTGTCGTAAAGATTCTCAGGTCGTGTACTTGCGCACGCGCGTTTTACGTCGTTGTCAAGGACGCCTGCGAATATGATCCTCGACGATTGCATTCTTTACTTTTTTTTTACTTTCGCCGGCTTAACGACTTCCTCTCAGGGCACCTGCATATGTGCGCATCGACATGTATAGTAACAACGAGTTCATCTACATTCTCCGTGATCTGACATCACCGTAATCTAAGGGGTGGTACCTCCGGTCTATTTCGTGAAGGCTATAGACGTCCTCTCAGTGGTGGCGTCTGACGTCCAAGCGTCCCACCGTTCGAGGTGAGTGGTTTGCAGCAGCCCGAAATGATTTGCCGACTGATACTCGAGGGTACCCGAGCGATTGCTTTCGTTGTGTCCTTCACGGAGCACATAGTAAACTACTGCTTATGGAGGACACGCTGCAATCAGACGCAATAGCACTGATGCGTAGCTGCAGAATCCGCTTCGACATGTTGTAGAAATTCAGTGCTTGGTACGTGACTCTAACATGTAGCATTACGAAGAAAGGCAAGACACGTTTGGTGCTCAGCAATTTTCTCTAGGCTAAGGTACTCGGCTGCTGACACGCTGGTCGCGGGAATGAATCCCGGCTGCGGCAGCTGCATTTTCGATGGGGGCGAAAATTCTGTAGGCTCGTGCGCTCAGATTTGGGTGCACGTTAAATAACTCCAGGTGGTCGAAATTTCCGGAGCCCTCCACTACGGCGTCTCTCATAATCATATGGTGGTCTTGGGACGTTACACTTTACATATCAATCAATCAATCAATCAATCAGTCAGTCAATCAATCAGTCAATCAATTTGCAATTTCCTCTAGTGCATGAAAAAAAAATAGAGTGAGGTTAACCTTACTTGCAGACTCAATCAAAACAAAACTATTGTAGCAAAACTGTCCGGAATCTCGATGATCGTACACTTTGCAATTTGTGGGCTGCCTTGGTTTTCACGTGATTGTGTTCTCTATGAAACAAAACCAAGAGCCTGATCTGAAATATTAGAAAGGTGGGAAGGTATTAAGGCGGGCTTTTGTGAGTGTGTGTTTATGTTTCTAATGCAAGCAAGCCAGAGAAGAAGTTACGAAAAAAATGAGGTGCTAGTATGTCATAACTAAGGGAAATTGGATGTAAAAGCACGAAATGCTAGTTCGTACAAGTTAAGCCACCTTTTTTTTTTAGTCTTCTTTGTTGTCATAGGTACCTCCTGTTACGTACGCATGGTCACTGCTCAATTTCGGAAAACAAGGATGACCAAGTAATTATAGGAAGAACATGGCAGTGATTACTTGATAGTGAGGGCCTCAATCATTGTGTTTCTGTAAGGTAATCGTGAAGAAAGACTACCGCTAAAGAAGAAGACAGGGTAATTCGGTGTCCAGGAATTGGCAACAAAATAAAACGACAACCTGCGTGACAAATTGCGTTTGTGAAAGATGGCGGGGCCCTCAACTTGCATTGAGGAGACTGCGTGACCATGCCTTTACTAAGGAAAAGATCTTCTGTCCATGGTCTCCAAGTGCGTCAGTCCAAAATTTTGAAGGTGACAGCACTAAGTGAGTGCCTACATGTGTAACACTGCACTGTGTGTTGTGTGTATGCTGTGCAATGAGCATCCCTTTTTTTTCTATTCTTCTCTCTCTCACTTCCTTATTTCTTTCTCCCCACGTTTAAGATAGCAAACTGAAAAAACTAGGCGTAGCCTGGTTAACCACCTTACATTTTGTGTACTCTTTCTGTCTCTTGACAACTTCCTCTTGCGTTTATGGTTTGTGTATGCAAAAAGAAAACCGCATGCCTTCTTTTATATCTCTTTTTTTTCTTCCATCTCCGATGACATAGCATCACTGTTGCCGCCATTTTCAACGCATGCTCAGATCCTCGCGATCCGCTATAATATGTACGCTATCTATTTAATATACAGACAAAAACTAGATGCGCGAAAGCAGTAATTTATTGTGTTACACAGAGCGTCAATGATGAATTTCTATATGGGACTGTCCCATCAAGCTAAAATATTTCCTGTTTGCCGCAGTATGCCTATAGGTGAATATGGTGATCGATCACATGTGTGTCGGCTCTTTCAAGGTCATGAAGAAAACATAATGAATACAACTTGATTCTCAGCACTCGCTACACCAACCAATTGCAGCGTGCACCACTTGTAGGTGATCAAACGCTCCGTTGCCAAATCTGTTGCCAAAAACAACTGTTGCCAAAAAAAAAACTAACCCACTACCCAAGGAACAGCTACGAGGTCCTTTATTCACATGTGTAATTTTTTTCGCATATTGAATCATTTTTACCAGTGAGAGAATGTACGAAGGTGTAAGAACTCCTCAATAGACAATAGAAATAGAAACCATGTGTAGGCCAAGAAGATTCATGTTAAGTTGTGCCATGACAAACAACTTGAATCTCGCAACGCTGGTACCAATGGCACGAATCGAAATTCCGGTAATAAGAGGCAGTAATTTATTTCATTATATATATATATATATATATATATATATGTGTGTGTGTGTGTGTGTGTGTGTGTGTGTGTGTGTGTGTGTGTGTGTGTGTGTGTGTGTGTGTGTGTGTGTGTGTGTGTGTGTGTGTGTGTGTGTGTGTGTGTGTGTGTGTGTGGAGTATCTCATAACGTTTTTGAAAACATAGCGGTCTTGCCTACTAAATCACTCGTGAATCGCTAATGCGAGCGGGGGAGTTGTAATGGTTGTAACTCAATCACTGGAAAATTTATATTCTATCTTCACGCGGGGCGGGGACTAAACATCACTTTGTGTAAATTCTTCAAAATGCCACGAAAAATAAAACCCTCCTTCTCACTCATAACACCACATTATTTTCAGTTACCGCCATTTTTCTGCTATATAATTAATGTAAGGTTGATGTGAATAAATGAACTAATAAATACGAATGCCGGCATGATTCTTAGAACGGCATCGAAAATAAGCGCGGAACTTTAGTGACCAGTGAGAATGAAAAATATTTATCGAAAATGCTTTCAACCGAGGAGAGTTTCTTCGATTCTATTTTTGTATACAATCCTCTATCGGAAGATTGATGAGTGAATTGCACGTACCAGGTTCAACAATCCGTTCCTCTGTGGAGACGTTGTGAATACATGGCCCTCTTTGTGCTGCGAAAAGCGTTACCCGACTGCAGATGAGAGTGAATCCGCATTATAAAGGAAACACGCGCAGTGACATGCACTTTATCTGAGCGTTGTGCGCTGATTCTGCGGGCTTCGGTGGGAGCGCAGTGCCTTGACGAAAGCACCCAAGAAAGGTCAAGTGGTAAGACCATAAAAAAGGTGGTCACTGTGGACGTGTATGCGGGAGTGCGCGCAACAAAGCATTTCCCAACACACGGCCACTCCAATCGTCCACGTAGAAGATGAACGGATCGCTGTGGCTGCTGTATAGAAGTCTCGGGAGACAGATGCCACTGGATGACGGGAGGGAAAAAGAATACAGGGAAGAGAGAGGAAATCGCGAAGAAAAGGGAGAAGACGAAGCCTGCCTCACCAGTTTTGTTCAGTGTCAGCAAAGGTGTAAGTAGTTTAGTCTATTTATAGAAGTATGATATTTCGTACAGATATGCGAACTTGCCAGTATCGCGTATACAATGGACAACTTCCCCAGGCTCCAATTACCGTGCACGCTGTCAGAATGGGGACCCTACTTCAAAAAAACTTTTTAAGTAGAAATTTATTTTAAACTATTTCGCTCTATTCACTGAGCCGGCATGCGCTCCTTATGATCTGTTAGGATGCTCGTCAGCCGGATGCCCAATTTGTAATACAGTGTACCCATAAGGGGTGCGTCGTCACATTCGTGGGACCCGTCGTGACGCTGCAATCACTAGCCAATCATGAGCGATTCTTAGACTAAGCCAGCTTTGTGTATTCTGCTGCTCGATTGTTTCTGCGAGCTCCAAGCTCACCGCGCCATGCACGGAATTAGTTTGAAGAGCTGCGCAGGCAAAGAACACCGAGACAGCGCTAGTCCCGATGCGTTCAAGCGCTTATCACGACGCCCGCACTTGTCTTCGCTTCTCCTGTCCGCTCATTGTTGTTGTCGGAACGCGGCGCTGGTTTCGATGCAATCCGTGCCATTGCGCCTTTGATAAACGATTGGCAAAGATTGATGTTTTATGTGGTTCAGATTTTCCTGGCCAGAGGGCGTTGCGCGCCACGGGACGCTTTGGGAATAAATGCGAAATGCACTCTTTCTACCCCGCTCCTCCTCCTCTCAGCTCTCTCTCTCTCTCTCTCTCTTAAATAAGGCTTTGGCGATCAGGGGACCAAACGAAATTCCAGAATGAAGATAGTGATTGCATGGTGGAATTCACTTACAACTGAATAGCTGCTGCCATAAGTCTGCTTCGCCCTGTTCCAGACACAAGGACGCCCTTCAGTGACCTCCACCAAAAAGAGTGAAATATTAGCCTTGGCAGTTTCAGCCGGGCGGTGTGATGGCATTCTTCTTATGTTCCCGGAAGGAAGACGAGTAGCGTACGGATCTTTTCGAAGGTGAAACGAGAACGAGATGCGGTGAATTAAGGGCATTGCCCTGTCTCACTTTGGAATTGTGTGAAATTGCTTTTTTTTGTTTTATCTCTCATTGTGCTCGTTTGTAATCCCATAAATGCCAAGTCACCAATTCTGGCGATATCAGAACCAAGACTTCATTCGGATTATTTTCTATCAGAAAAAAAGAAAAAAACTCGTTGCGAGAAACCCAATGTAAGTCGGGATTGGTAAATCGTTGCCTTTTCTTGAACTATTCTTTAATCACCACAATTTATGATGGGCCAAGGCGGTAGTAACTCTATCTTAGCTCTGATCCCAGAACTGTTTTTCTTTAAATTAGATGTACACATAGAATACCTGGCATCATCTCCTATATCATCATTATAATTTATTATCTGCACGGCCCTATGCTGCTAAGACTTAGCTTACAGCGCATAGCAATGATAGGATATCTTCAAAAAAGCTGACCCTCAAACAAGGCAGACACATATTGCACAAGAAATATTTTTTTTCTTGTGAAATATTTTTTTTCTAAGTGACAACGCTCTTGCACTTCTGAATTCATGCACCGATGTTCGATCCAATGACATGGCAACCTCATTTTGACTGGCGATTTCTCTTTCTTTCTACCTCCAACTTCTAAGCTCCCTTATTTTTTCTCCTCCGATTTAGGGTAGCATACCACTTTTAAGTGCAAAGCATTTCTTTGTGAACTTCGGCGACTTTGCGCGTATCTATCTATCTATCTATCTATCTATTTATCCATCTATCTATCTATCTATCTATCTATTTATCTATCTATCTATTTAGCCGCTTACTTCGGGGTGCTCTCGGGGTCACCCCCTTAACTTTACGTGAACCAAAATTAGCATAGGAGGGTAAGATAGTTTGACGAATATGACGCCCTGGTCAAGACATGAATAATGTCACAATCTCGTCGCGTACGTCTTCAAACACTTCCCGTCAGACAGTGGCACATACCCGCGGGTGGTTATGTGCCGCTTGCATGCGGGTATGTGCCACAGTTGATTGACGCTTAGTATCTACCCAGGAGCGACGAGAACACACTTGGGCAATTTTAACACGTGAACGTTAAGCAATACCCGACATTGGTAACGTCAATCCAACGAAGGCATGGAATAAACGCCAGTGTTAAGAAAAAAACCTGAAATAGGCAGCGTTGACCACCTGACAAATGCAAATAATAAGTTTCATGGTCCCAGCAGGAATCAAACTCAAGCATTCTGCGTGGCAGTGAAGCATTCTACCACAGAGCTACGTCAGGTCTCTGAACTGCTTTTCAAATAGACGCTAATCTTTATGAGGCGTCAGCAGTGGTTGCAGTGCTGCCTACCCAATTTTATAAACATTACATATGTACTCCTTTGGTACAGCCGTCACGGCGGGTAAATGTCAATTGTGGTTAGGTGCCATGCGCTGAAGTTGATTTATGTAACAGTGTCCAGGGCCAGCATTTTCACGAGCACCAGCGTTTCATATCAGCTTCTGGTGTTGCTAACACTCCTGTTGCAGTTGGCAAAGCTGTGCATGTGCTAACAACTGGTTTGGAACCATCTGCAACTCTTCAACATATGTCTGTGCTTGCAACATTTGTACATATATTTAGCGTCATTTCAGGACGTGTCGCTCAATAAAAAAATATAGCACGGCCACATTCCCTCCGCATGCTTCGCATAACATCGATTCCTAGGCACGTGGGATCTGCCGAATTTTTTCTAGGCCGTTTAAAACCTGTATCTTTCCTCCCTCTCCTGCTTTTTCCATCATGGGGGAGAAATGCTTCTACCGGCCAAATCAAAGCTTGAGTGGTAATAAATAACCTCAGGTGGTCAAAATTACTGCGTAATGCATGACTGTACAACGTGCTGCGCCATCAGTAGAAAGTCAAACACAAGAACTTTTCATTTTCGGGTGGTGAGTGAGATATCTCACCAAAATCTTTTTTCACATAGCAGTCAACTGCAGCCGGCAGCTGCGTAGCAATGTGTATTCGTTCAGAGAAATGCAACGAAAGTCACAATACAGTCACCTCTCGTCGTTCCTGGTGTTAAATGACTCGCGAAACTGCCACACACAAAAGTTTACGTCCACAATGGCGTTCGAGCGAGCGGCTCTGAAGCACAAGGACGGAACCGTGTTTTGTTTGGTCCTTGAATGTAAAGGTAAAAAAAAGTGAAGCAGTGGACTTCGCAACGTCCTAAGAAGTATAAGCTGAAGTATTAGACGGCGCAACATGCCAGTAGTTTCATGCTGGACAGTAAACAGTGAATGTCGTTGCTGTAAGTGCGGAGCACTTCAGGAGCCGAGCTTGTCCTCGTATGGTGTCGTCGGCTGGTGCGATGCAGGCAGTACACCATGCACAAAAATACGTATAAAAAAAGGGAAGCAAGCGAGAGCTAAAAAGAGAGAAAAAGAAAGAGAAAGACATGCATGCAAAGAAAGCAGTAAAAAGGGGGAAAAAGACAGAATGGAAAACAATAAAAGAGAAGGAGAAAAAACGAAGGAGAAAACCGAAGAGAAACAAGGAAGGCTGCCCAGCCTCGCACTTTTTTTAGGCTTGGCAGATCTAGGATGAACGTGCCTTAATTTCTTTTTTTTTCCACAGTCGGCGAACATTTCTTTGTTGTTGTTGCTTGTACAAAATAATTGGGCAATCATGTATGAGTATTTGTTGATTCTTTAGAAGACTGTGGTAAATAACGCGACAAAAAAACAGTAGCTTCACTTCATGGATTACCATATACAACGAAAAAAAAAACAGACTTCCGCCACTCAACTTTTTACACTTATCGTCCTTTCGCTCTGTTTTTCATTGTTCCTATCTTTTCTTGCTCTGCTGGCGCCTTCTTAAATGCATAGCAGCAATCTGGACATTTTCCTTCGAGTTAACCAACCTTCGTATCCACATTTATATATAGGTCTCTTAATTTCGAGCCCTTCCTCCACTCGTGCGATAAAACTAAAATGTGGGACAGCTTGTTTCACTTCATCGCGAAACTACATGGTGCACAGTAAACAAGGACAACATAGAAACCAACACGTAGACCAACGTAGACCACCCCACCGTAAGCTTCCATTTTGCGCTCCAGAAGTCTTCCTGTAAAAATTCCCTGTCATTTTTCTCGTCTCAGAGATTCAAGTCACAACTCAGAAAATGAAACGTAGGTTTATAATGTTCTTTATGCGGACCAACATATGTTGTGCATTATTTAACTCTTAATAACGTTACTATATATTTCATTTCTCTTGGACCCCCCTTCCTGCCCCGCCGCGGTGGTCTAGTGGCTAAGGTACTCGGCTGCTGACCCACTGGTCGCGGGATCAAGTCCCGGCTGCGACGGCTGCATTTCTGATGGAGGCGGAAATGCTGTAGGCCCATGTGCTCAGATGTGGGTGCGCGGTAAAGAACCCCAGGTGGTCAAAATTTCCGGAACCCTCCCCTACGGCATCTCTCATAATCATATGGTGGTATTGGGACGTTAAACACTACATATCAATCAATCCATCTCTTGTACCCCCTGACGTATAAATACAACCGATCGCATGCTTTCAGATCCGTCATTCGCAATGAACCATAGCAGGAAAATCACCGTTGAAGTGGTTTCATTTTTTTATTTACACGTCTTCGATAGGCTGTTGTCGCGGCAACGCGTTTACGTTGCTGCAGCGGTGTGGATCGCACACACACTTATTCGCAGCTTAAGTACCCTTGAGAAAAGACACGACAGTAGAAATTTCAACCACGTTTGTTTTTGCGATTTCGCAAAAACGGCGAAAGCGAGAAACTTACAAGAACATGGAATCAGTGAAATATGGTCGCTTCGACTTTTATTGATGCGTGTGACCAATTGAACACGCATCGACGGAATGGTGTTCGTATGACTCTTACGAAAAATCAAATTTTTGTACAATGGAGAAAAAGAAATAAGAATGTTTTCTCAATTTCTCGATATTTTTCCTTGGTGAATCCGCTAGATTGTCAAAAAATTGAGATTTGTTTGCACTTTCAGTGGATGTATCTGTACCCTGGTAAAATGTTAGATATTCAGGTACCGAAGAAAGGAACATGCTTTTTTATTGTATTTCTTGGTTTTACTTCCTGCGTCATCTTCACCACGTGAAAGCTGAAAGAAATGTAGAATAAATCAACCCACGTTTATTTCCTATTGTAGTGTGCCGAGGGTGTTGTGGTGGAAAAGGAGAGGGTGTTATATATCAGAAGGAAAGCTTATGGCGGCCTTCTCACTATTCAAGGACGTTCTAGAGGCAGCTAAGAGGGGGCCACTTGAATCGCGGAGGAACAAGAAAAGTGCTCACCACAACTCAACCACTTTAGAGGCGTGTGATACGGACTGGCCCATGTTGATTTGATTGATTTGTGGGGTTTAGCGTCCCAAGACAACCATATGATTATGTGAGACGCCGTTGTGGAGGGCTCCGGAAATTTCGACCACCTGGGGTTCTTTAACGTGCACCCAAATCTGAGCACATGGGCCTTCAACATTTCCGCCTCCATCTGAAATGCAGCCGCCACAGCCGGGATTCGATCCCGTGACCTGCGGGTCAGCAGCCAAGTACCTTAGCCACTAGACCACCGTGGTGGTGTGGACTGGCCCATGTGCAGCGAGGCGATCAAGGTCTCTGCTTTGGGGTGGCCACGGCACGAAGCATAGGTGTGATTTAGAGAAAAGCACCCAACACAGACTGCGCAGATAAGCATGACAATCGGATGTGGAGCAGAAACCATTTGCGAGTGGTGTGTCAACCCGGTGAAAATGGTGCAGCAAGAAATGAGTGTTTCTGTCTGAATTCTCCGGATGAGGACAGACTCTCGCCCGTGTGAATACTTTCGAGGAAAGTGACAGTGTCGAGAACGGCTGGCTCACTACTGTGAGGTAGACATTGTTTGGTCATACGTCTGTCTGCCATCCGATCTGCTAGCTTAGATGGATTAGTTAGGCGAGAAAAAATAGTATCAAAATAAATAGAGAAGTACACTAAATCACCTGATAGGCTTCTTTTCAATCCGTTGTTTTTGTTCATTGCTTCAGCTTATTATATTTCAGCAACAGCAAGCCGAGCTTTCATATTTGTTTACAGGGCCTAACATCAAGAATGACTTGTCCATGCAAGCACACGCAGGGGCTTATTTTTGTGGTATCTCTACGAAATGTTCATCACCGCAGATCATACTTATTGTCACCTGTAACGCGTACAGCCGCCCTTGAGAGTTAGCTGGAGTGAACAAACAGGATTTTTTCTGGACTGTCCTTATCACACGTTTGCCGCCAGTGTGACCCCGCCATAAACTGTGACGTAAACGAAGCTGCAGTCCTTGTGCCGACCGCATCGACAGTTGACAACATGACATCAAGATTTTGAATACCTGCTCAAAACATGGCTGCGAGAATAAGATAAGCTGGTTTGTAGTATTTCTTTAGCGCAAGACCACATTTACACCTCAATAATGTCCTCGGACATCCAACTCTGCAATGCTAGTCACTATCACTCTTGGAATGGCAGTTGTTGGAGAGCTTTCAATATAAACAGGCAGCTTTGCAATGCTTGTCATCATTACCTTTTGATTCGGAGATTCTGAAAAGCTTTTGATATAAATTGCTTTCATCTACATCAATATTTCTTTCCGTTGCGCCTGAACGAGAAGTTTTTGGCTTGCCGACAACTTCCTAGCAGGAACAGAAGGTCCGTGACCTTTCGGCGTCAGCCGCCCGCACTTCCGGTGTCCTCCTTCCTCGTGGACTATGCTGAAAGCGACCGGATCACGCCCTTGTTTGTGCCACACATGCGTAGTCGGAACGCTCGTCCTTGAGATTTCTCACTAGATATTCAGCATGCTCGCCATTATAAGATGGTTTATGCGATGTAGAGAAATGACAAGGAAAAAAAAAAGTAGCATGGATCAGCGGATGTGCCTGGGCAGTTTTCTTGCTATACACCGGATGCCCGAACGAACGCTACCTGTCAAGAGAGGAAGTGATATTTTCTCGACGTGCTGTTTCTTGCTTTTAAGAAAATAGACATTCTGAGCTCCGTGGTAGTAGCGGTCCAATGTGTATGCGTGGCATCGATATTACGCTCGTCTGCGTGACCTCCCTTAGGTTCCTGTTCTTGCTTATATTTTTCTCATGTAATTTCTGCTCCGTAGCTACGCCTTCTTTATATTATCTTCTTTGTAGGTATTTTCACTTTAGGCGTATTTCTACATTCGTTTAAGTATTGAAGAAATATGAAAAGTCCTTTCCGTAAAAAAAAAACTAACGTTGCTATTCTCTAAACGTTTTTTTACTGTTTCTAGTCACTCTCGGTTCCACACGAGTACAAATAAGTTTTATTTTTAAAGCTAAGCTTGTACCGATTTTGCCCCAATATAAACTAGTGGTACTGCTCTTGTGTACAAAAAATATAAAATACAAGTACGTTAGCCATGTCAGTGTGCACATCCGGTTGTGTGCCCTGTATTGAGGCAAGGGGACAAATTACGACGAATAAAAAGGAACGGGGAGAAAAAAGTGCACTAGTGGCGCACAAAGTTCAAAGTTGCGCACAAAACCTAACTGTTGTAGAAACATGTGTCTTTAAACTACTGCAGTAGTGTATCAGGAGATTGTACATATATGGCCTGAAGTACAGCCATACGCAAGAAAGCATGCCAACTTTTTCGGACCTAAATATCCAGCCATCTCTCTAGTAGGTTAAAGTAGGTTATCTCTAGCAGGCTACATTTAAAACTACACTCGCTTGCAGCTCGCTAGTGCTTGTTCGTCACAATAGCGGAATTTCCCGCCGAGCCATTCGAGCAAGGTCAAGTCCGCAACAAAGATCATCAACGGGGCGGTAGCGCTCAGGCTCGAAAAACTGTGGATTTTGGTCAAGCCGCATAATGCATTCTAAGAGTAGCGGAGCACCGTATTAAAATAAGAGAAATATTGCAATATGTGAAACAATCGAAGATGCCAGTTGCGTGCAGGAATGAGTTATCCGCTTTATAGCACTGAGCCGCTGGGTCAAAGCACATGCATCATTTCTTTTTTTCTTTTTTTTTTTGCTGCCTACGTTCTAGTGCGGATGAGAACGTAGCTTTTCCCGTTGAGGGACCATTTAGAAAAACAATTCAACTAGAGTTCACTTCCTCCGCCCGTGCTTGCTTTGTATATTATACCTTGCACTAAACAATTAATCCTGCTGTCGGACACACATAACTCCTTGTTAAACGCGCGACCACATAGATAGCATGTTCAAACACTGATGAATGTTATCTCTAGAAAAGAAAAGAAAGAAAGAAATACTATTTTTTTTTCGGTAAAGGAGCGGTACAGCATGGTTCGCACATCACGTAATACCTCAATCACGGCTTCATGACTTCTAAGCTCTCGCGATGAATTAATGAAATACTAGAGTGAGGGCATCTTATTCCTCAGTCAGAAAATTTATTTCGAAATGTTTGGTCAGCCCGTGAGGTTCTGTAAAGAATATTTTTCCATAGCCTCCAGTTTCTAGTACAAGCGTTTATGTCTCCAATGTCAGCTGGGGTAAGCTCTATAAGCGCGTTGCCGAAGCTTTATCACGTCGGGAAATCTTCGTATATATTTTTATGAATAACACTTCCTGCGCATGACGCAAAATTTAAATTAAGGGCTCGTTCTTTTTTTTGTGTGTTAGACACAACAATAATCAGAACTAACAGACGCTAATGCCAGGGAAAGTGTACGTAATAATATTAAAATTAGTTGTAATGCATAAGAGAAGATACAAATTGGGCGAAAAGCTAACTTGCCACCAGCAGGTATTAACGGAATGTCACTGGGAGAATTCAAGGGAACGTCGTGAGTGCCAGACCACTTGGAAAAAACATAGGTGATTATGGTAGAAATACGAAGTGTAGGAACAAAAAATAGTTGCTAGCAGGGTTTGTTAGCATTGTGAATTATGGAAAATGATGCCAAAGTACAACAAAAAGGTTCAGAAACCAAGAGCGTTGGCTATATTAGAGCAACTGCTTATGTTCGTTAAGCTCTGTGTATACGTGCATATATTATTCCTGTTTCTTAAGTAGGGCATCAAACCGGCATTCCTGGTCTGGTTAACATATCTACCTTTCCTTGTTTACCATTCCTCTCTTGCTTTTTAGCTGCTATATACTAACAACTAAGTGGCAAAGGGTAACCATCACCAAGCAATGGTGACAACTTCTTTATTTATTTATTTTTATTCCAATCGAAAATTGGTTCTGTAGCTGCGGCTTTTTTTAATAACTCATGCGATATGTTACAGCGTTGCTTTCGCACTTCAAATGAATTGTTGCCGAGAATTTGCACGCAGCCAGAATGTATGATAATTACTACATATAATTGCAATGTTCCCAATCATTTTCTCGTCAGGTGGTTCCTCGGGAAGCGTCTCACAGAATTAAATTGTTCGTCCTGTTTTGTTGTTTTCTAAAGCCACACATTTCGTCACACAGTCTTAAAGTATCTTTGTTTTTACGCTTGACTTACGAATGGGAAAATTATGTGGAGGATAATGGGGCCGTGCGTGACATCAGTCATTCAAAATAAATAAAGGGACGCTAGTGAAACGGCAAGGCAGAGAAAAGAAGTGGAGAGTGAAGATCCGACAGAAAGCTGCGAGGCACACTGGTTCCAGCATGGCCTTCAGCTCTGTTCCTCCTTGTGAGCTTATGTTCTTCGTCACGATGCCTTCTCTCCGAGTAGCGAACAAAACGCTTGTAGCCTTTCATCTGCAGCAAACTTTAGTTATACCCAGGACTTTTTTCTTGAGCCTGAGATAGTTTATTTTCTTCATTCAGCAAGCCTTCCTTTACAACTCCTCCCCCAAACTTACTACTTACACAAACTTGCAGGCTGCCCGTCCGTACTCGGCCTCCTTTCCATGCAGTGAGCCAAGAACACTCTTTGCCGCGCACTCCTCTCCATTCACGCATACTGCTTTGAAAGGTGTATTCTACTGAATATCTCAGCAGCAACGCGCATCTCGGACCACGGCTCCCCGAGGGGCACTTGGTTCTAGCGTTATGCAAAACAGACGGACCCGGCCGGTCGAGATCACCGGCTTCTCCCGGCAGTGCGATGCATACCGTCGCTGAGTACGCCTATTTCTACGGCCCCTACTTCTGCGCTCTTCAACACATACCGGAAAGGCCGTTTCGTTTGCCAACCTGCACCTCATGTTCCGAACTGTGCGAGCTCGCACTCGGAACTTTCGCTGCTTATGTAGTTTCCTGAGCACAAACCGGGTCGGTCTGCGGAAGACACCTCGGAAACGAACGTCGGCCATTCAGGGAGTACGCGTAAACACTTGGGTGGAAAGAAGAGCTGTGGGCGGGGTGGGATAAACGGGTAAAAGTCGGAAATGGAGCTGTGGGGAAATACGCTGTTTTCTGATTTCAGTATACGTAATTGGGCCTGCTTATTACATTTTTTACCGAAAATACATCTCTCAGATTTGTTATAAGTTTAAATACTTCGGGAACATCGTATAAGTAGCAATATTTTCGACTTTATATTTAATCGTGTTTAATTGGAACTGAAACGTTATCAACTAAGCCACTGTATTGATTGTATTAGAACACTGTATTGATTGGCTAAGCAGGGCCAATTATTTTTTTTCTAAATGTTATTCGATGTATTTCAGGACTATGTAATTTATTATTTATTTACTTGGTTTGAGTACATAGATAACACGAAGACAGAGGAAATAGCGAGAGAACAGGCTGAGAACGGCCACCTATAGGGGCACAAAGCCTGCCTGCTCCTTCGGATAGGGGAGGCATATAGTAAATGAGGGCAGAAACAAAAAGATAGAAGAAAAAACTTTTAAAAAAAAGGGGGGGGGGACACGCACACCGAAAAAAATTAAATGTAATAGAAGATCTAAAGCATGCATATGTCGCGAACTTGTCTTGAGTCAACTGCGTGATCTGGAAGCAAGTTTTAGGACCCTGTTTTTTTTTATCTACAAGAAGTTGTAATATTCGAGTTCTCTAGCATCGATTAGATTGCTCACAACATCACATTTATGTGGCAAATGTTCAAATGATGCGCTTCGGACATAATATACAGTACACCCTGGCTAAGTCGTTACTTGCATTCTCAATATATTTCGTGATTTCCGATAATATATTGTTAAATAATAGCTGTGAAAAAGGTGCCGCTACGGTTCCAAAACTTCAGACAGGTTCACTTCTTCGATTAAAGCGTAAATACAATACATGCACTTCCAAGACGTGTATAACTATAGCCGGAATACATGCTCGCACAAGTTCGGGAACTTTTATTCAATGACGACATGTAAGTGGTGGCATAAGACTCTCTTTCTGATGATGGAGTGAGTAAAGATGAATCCAATCATTTCCTTTTTCGGTTGCCAACGTGTGGCTATTTCGGGTGCGTGCACCGTGGAAAGTATACATACCTGACAAACAAGTGATAGTAATGCGCTTGTTCTACACCAACCTTTTTTCTAAATGTATACCAATTGATAAAAAGTGATATCGATGATCTTCACCACTGGAGCTTGGGTAGCCATTAATTAGGGCAAATCAACTGCGCCCCACCACGGTGGTCTAGTGGCTAAGGTACTCGTATGCTGACCCGAAGGTCGCGGGATCGAATCCCGGCTGCGGCGGCTGCATTTCCGATGGAGGCGGAAATGTTGTAGGCCCGTGTACTAAGATTTGGGTGCACGTTACAAAAACCCCAGGTGGTCTAAATTTCCGGAGCCCTTCACTACGGCGTCTCTCGTAATCATACGGTGGTTTTGGGACGTTAAACCCCACATATTAATTAGGGCAAATGAACTGCGACATCCTTTCTATGCCTACGCCTCGTGCTATGCCTCGCGAAACCGTTTCGCTGCTTCGCCCGCATCACTTCGCTTGCGGACGCATAAGCCTAGCGGAAGGCCGCTTCAAAGCCTGCATACGTCCGCGGGAAGCGGGTTCGCCAAACAGCGAATCCGCGCCGAGCGGCACGGTCACTCTCGCTTCTGAAGAAAAGTGTTTGCTCAGCTCTCCATCTACCTGCCCTCCACTCTCCTGCGGTGTGCACACGTTGTACGTCTACGTGTGCCCCTCTTGGAGGTTTTTGTATTGTTGTAGTTTGCCGTTTCACTTTTTTGTTCAGTGGGTGGGCTTTATTGTTTTCTTTCGTTTAACTGCGTGCATTTTTGTTTCGAGTGTAAGATGGCACGTACAAAAGGTGCGTTTCTTTGAACCGTCCCGAAAGCCGATGAGGCCCGAAAGGTGAGCGAGAACTTTATTTTACAAGACGGAGAAAGCACGTGTGCGAGACGTCGCGAAGGACGTAGTCCGTTTTGCCTTCGGATCAAAAAACTAACAAGAAAAAAAAAGAAACACTGGGGTATTACGAGTGCTTTCTTATCTCTCGCAATATTTCTCGTCGTGTAATTTTTGTTTACGATTTTCTACCTCTCGTCGGCATCGCGCCTGTGCCTCTTCTCGCCGGGACTCAGCTCTCTTCTCGCGCTGTTTCCGGCGTGTGTCGCCGCCGCGCGCTCTTGCCAGCTGTAAGGTGCGTACTTGCTGCTGCATCAGATGAAGCTGCTGATGCGGTCCTTTGCTGCATCACCGATTGCGCGCATCTCTAGACTCCACACTTTTTCCATCTCGTATTCCCCTCCCTCTCCTCTTCCTGTACAGCTTCTGCGGGTATCCTGCCTCCTCCTAAAACCCTCACCCACCACCTTCCTCTACACTCCTGTCGTCTACTTCCACACTCGCAATCCCCTCTTCTCGTGCCTCCATAAATCTCATCCTTGGCGAGTGAGCAAAAGGGGCGTCGGCATCAACGCACGCATGACGCGTGTATTTTTGAGCCGCCCGTCGCAGCCGTCGTCACCACCACCACTGGCGTGGTGGTTGCCTAATTCTGCGTCGTCCAAGTGAGCAGGACGACGACGCCTTCGCTGGCGATTGCTTTCAGGTGGTTGAGCGGCATAGTGCCTTCCCGGTCGCCCCTCTGCCTTCGGATTTGACATCCGCCCGGCCTTCGCTTTCTAAATCACATTACGTATGCCAACTGTCAAGGCAGGCTGTTCCCTCCTCCGTCTGTATCGCTCGTGCCCTCTCGACTTCTTACCGCTGCTCTACGAGTTTTTTCGCGCCGGCGTCTCGTGGTAGAGGTAGTGAGCAAACACACGCCCGTACTCTCTCTTTCTCCCGCCTTGACGTACCTACCCGCCTTACTGAAGCGGGGAAACTTCCTTGCAGTTGAGATGCCGCAACGACCCGGCACACTATCGCCTTCTACGGGTTCGACGAGCTCGTGGATTTGCGCCTATGGCATGTTCCTGGCTTAGATCAACACATTTGTTTGAAAATCGGTGAGACTAGCAGCTAAAAGATTTACTGACGCTATCTAATTATTTTCTTATGCCTCGAATATGAGCTGATTAGCTCACTTATGCGTCGCCTGCGTATATTGTGTTAGTGTGTGCGTGCGGGTATGTGAATCTTCGAGCAATACAACGTCGTACCTGCTGACTCTGCTTGTTCCCCGGGTCTTGTTGCAAGCTTCGGTTGTTTGCGACCGTGAACCCGTCTGTTGCCGTGGAAGGTGCCATACATTTTCGACCGTCGTTGTGACACGAAAGTTGGGAAATTGGACAACGTACTCCATGTCATGAGGTTGCCTTCTTCAGGTAAGCCGTATACCTAAGCCTTCTGCGTTGCGAAAGTATTTCGTGAAGTTCTAAATTCTGGTATTTAGAAGAGCTTTTCGGTTGCGTTTCCTTTTATTGTTTGTTTGCTGCTTTTGTTTATACGTTTCTGCTTAGTTTTGATCTTCTTTTGTTTTTGGCATAACGTCAAAGCAATATAAAATGTATTATTTGCCTAAACTTTACCGTGGGTCAACACACGTTTTCGCAGCATTCAAGTACACTATATTCAGTTGATAAGAGAATATCCTTCTTTACAGTCATACAAGCACGTGATTGTTTAGCTTGTTTAAAATATTATGAGTGAGACGTTACGTAATCATTGCACAGCACTTCGTACTTCACTGTTGTGGTAGCTGAGACATACATGACAATTCTTGCGCTGCTCTTAAGACATGGTCGTGCTTAGTTTATGGTTGGAAAGGGGAGGGGACAGGACTGAAGAGAAAGAAAGCAAAAAGAAACACTCACAGGTGTTCTTTGCCTCAAGGCAGAAAGTGGTACATTACATTCGATCTTCCAGGTCTGTCTATTTAAAGAACGCTTGCAATGTGTATACAGGTGATAATTGAACATATTATCGTGCCTGTACTGCAATGTTGTTTTCTTCAATAATTTTGAACTTTGGTTACGAAACATGGTGTGACGCAGCAGCCGCTATTCATAATGGCGGGGACATTTGCAGATCAAATGATGATTGATGGACACTCGCATGTCATAGAAAGGTAGTCCACATACCCGACAAAGCATTTGAGTGAGCTTGCAAAGCATCGATAGCGTGCTTGGTAGCCCTCAAGGCCACTATTGGCCAAGCATTATTTTTTTCTTGTATTCGCAAGTTATATCTTACGTTCCATCAAACATACAATTGACCAAATGTGCAGGTAGCAATTCTTGCGTTACAGCAATATGAAAACGATGTGTATTTCCATTTCTGCAAATGTGCACCACTGCAAATACACATCTGTGCTTTTGTAGGTCGGCAAAAACGTTGGAAGTCGCTCAAACTCGCTTATGAAACACATTGTGCTCTGAAAGCTAACTGAAACTCAGAGTCGTCGAAGTTTTCCACAACAGAACTCACTCGGAATACGGTTCACCAAACTTTTTTTTCTAACCGGGCTCTCTCAGACTCAAATTTACCAACAGATCGCATTGAGGGACTCACTCAAGACTCCGGCTGACGGTTGGACGTGAGTTCGAGAGAGTCTGGGGGAGTCAACTCACGAGTCTGCTGGCGTAAAATTAGCATTTCCAATCGTATAGTGTGAACATGTCACATATTCTCGGCTCTACGATACGCCTTTTTTATCTTGTAGCTTTAAACACGAGTTATCAGAGGTTGCATTCCAGTGAGGGCCTTGTTGTGACATATGTGACCAACATGATATATTTTTTATCAAGAACGTCCTGTGAAAGAGTTTGTGGGTAAAAGGTTTCGTGAGCGCACAAAAGGAGTGCGACTCCTCTCCCGTCTTGCTCTCCTAACAGCTCATTTATTCATGAAAGTAAATTTCTATTGAATTCGGTACTTAACGAAACCATCGAACGCCGCATCCGCACATCGGGTGTCTGTGGGAACCACGTGGTAGCAGCACTAACTGTCCGTCGTTTAGCGCTCGACATTAAACTTTCTCGTACACTATAATTCCCTAATTTGCTGATTCACGGTAAGCCTTGGTGGTAGCAGACCACACAGACTGCTGGTAATTAATGCTTGTGACCGTTTAACCAGTTGAGATGATATGAACGGGCTTTCTGGTGCTTTATTGATGGCTCGTTGTCGATCCCTTCGCACATTTTTCATATATGGTTTTTCGTGGCTGTATGTCGGTTGTGTGATTTAAAAACAAAATGGCTTAGCTATAGCGCTTACGCTTAGGTGTGCGACCACTGTACCGGCCGTTTTACTGCGCAACTAGTAGGCTTTCTTTTTTGTAATAAAGTACACGGGCCCCACATCTGACTCATCGTTCGCATCAACACATCGCTTATGCTGCGCGGAGCCTCAATTGAGCATGCCGCGTATATTGTCGGCAGACTCTTTATTCGACTCACGGCACGGGATCAGAGGAACGCAAGTTATTTATCAAGAGTTCTGCATAAATGGTTATGGCCTTTGATATAAAAAAAGAGAACAGGTGAGGGCAGGCAGTGCGACTAAAGTGGCTGTTCGCCTTCACAGGCGTTATTAACAACCAGACCCGTCCCTCCGCTCTCGTTTATTATTTTATTCATGCTCAAACAAATGTTTGGGCTTCCGTCGCACTTTACAAAAGCCGCTGGGGTTCCCGAAGGCGAGAAAGCTTAAGAATCCCTCTATTATAAAATTAGCAATGCTGGCTTTGAGCCAGAATTGATTATTTGTCTGTAAGAATTCGTCTGCGTACACATATCGCGTCAAAACCTTTTCGCTTTCTACCATAATCTTTCCTCATTCCCTCTTCCTTCCCACTTTCTCCAGCCTCGTTTTTCTACATTGCAAAGTTCAAGTCAATTCGTTGGCTACATTCAGAGATAAATGTTGCCCAGTGTCACGGCAATTCCAGCCATTCGGGGAAGGTGGTTCATGGCACAATTTCTTTTATTTTACTCTTCATTGTCTTTCTTTCGCCATAGTCTCCTGTCTGCCATTGCGTCTTTGAAGCGACGATCAGAAGTCCACATCACGTCTCTGGGCCGTTAGTTCCGGCAAGAAGGCGGCAATGACGCGGCCATCTTCCGGAAGAGCCGCCGCTTAGCCTGATTTACAGCCATCCGGAAAAGCAGAAGCACCCGGAGCTCGCGTCTACGGCGTCTACGAAGTTCCGTCTCCCGAATCGGCGTAGCGGGAGGTCGATGTCATGACCGGAATGGCTGCGTAGCAAAGCAAACACACCCTGCAAGACAAACGTGCACCTATACAGGCCCCGCGTGATCTGTCCCTATTACTACTCTACCTCTGCTGCCCTCAATGGGGCACTGAACTCTGTTAGTGACTTGATGTTGATTTGTGCGAGATCTTTGCCTTACGATCTTCGTTCTTCCATTTTCTTCACTTCAAATGGGCGGATGCTTTGAAAAAAAAAAAGATGTACCGCGCTTAGAAGCTGCATCGCCGAAGTCAATGTGTCACGTGCCATTTTAGTTTTTGTTAGGTACGTGCTACTTGAAGCTTCGAGGCGTGACGGAGGGCTGCATGGGTTGAGCAGTCTCTGCGCGCAGGTTGGAGATATAGCGCTTATCTAGAAGTCACGCTCTTCCTTAAGATAAGCATCTTTCTAACGACCAAGGAAGTCTTGCCAGTCTCTTGTTACAACGTGGCATTGAAGGCGCAGTAGATAGCATTGCTTTCTTTGTCTTTACTGTTTAATCTCCGTGGACCGTTTCTTAGTGGCTGAAAAGCTTCGTACTCTTATCTTATACAGCTGGTGGTCGTGGAAGCATACGGAAGTTGGCACTTACGACGTTGCTACTGAAGGTGGATTAGCAGGACATACTTTGCCAATAATCACTCGACCTGAGCCTCTCATTCCACGTCGTGCACTTCTCTACGTATCACGGAGTCCAGTTTTTCGAATAAATACAGTTAGAAGGCGAAACACTATCATGCACGCTATCTGTAGTATTTCTTGGAAGAAAAAAAAACGGAATGGTTTGACGTTACCTCAACCCACCATGGAGGCGAAAATGCTGTAGGCCTGTATACGTAGCTTTCGGTCACATTACAGGGCCCTAGTTAGTCTAGAGTTCCGAAGCCCTGCATGATGGCGTCTCTGATAATCATATTGTAGTTTTATGACGTTGAAATTACCGGCCACAGCGTTGCCTTTATGTTACCCGCCGATGTGTGTTCGCATATGTCGCCAGACTCTTATCGGTTTAAATGTAATTCTTGTTCCAAACGACGACTAGAAAGTACGGCTGCGCAACTCGAATCCGGACAACCAAGAGCACATCCACAACAACGTGACTGAGGTCATCAGGAGAATGGCCTGCGGGTCACCAAGTGGTTTAGTAGAACCCGACCTTATACATAACAATACGATTTAATAAAGCAAGATATCTTTCTCTTATTGGCTTGCGGGGCAGCTTGCAGGACGTCTCTTATCGTATTGAAGAGCGTGGCCGCCCAGGACGATAACGATTTACTTAAAGAGACCCTAAACAGAAACAATGACTTGGTTTAGATTGAGAAACTGTTCTCTCAAACTCTAACGCCATGAGTTTTACTGCGAAAAGTTCAATTTTAGATGAGAAAATCAAGGTTCAAGTTTACTTTTTTTGAAATTTTGTGTTGAAATCTCCGTGCGTGACGTCACTAATTTCAAAATGCGTTTTTTTTTTTATTTTAGTGATATTGGCTCGATGAAACTTTCTAAAACTTCGAGTGATAGGCCCGTGGCTCCCACAGATGACACGACACTTTGCTTCATTTTTATTGATTAAAAGCTACGTAGGACCCAGCGGACACCTTCCAAACCTACTTCATCATGGTGCTTAATGCGGTATTCTTAAGATGGCGTCTCCACCCGCATTTTCTCTTGACACGTTTTCTCACTTACTAAGTGTCGCGTCGTGGTAAGAGTGGTGTTTTTGTAATGGTGAAATCGTACTTTATTATTAGACGAAATATCATTTGTTTGGAGTACCTTTAGGCTCACTTTCCTAGTGATAGTCCAGCCAAGCACTAGCACCCATGTACAGGCCACGTAACAATACAAAAAAATGGCCCCGTGTCTGCATTTAATATACAAATGTCGTCGAAAGCCGATAGTCTTGCGTGTAGAGAGAGTGAACAAAACATTTATTTGATGTTCTGCTCAAGAAAATCGGTGAATGGTATTCTGGAAGCGCTGCGTTAGAGTGCCTCGAGCGTGCAGTGGAGGCGAACGAGCGCATCAAGTCACGTCAAACGTGAGACATGACCGCCATCTGGTAGTTTGTTTTTCAAAAACAAAGCACGTGGCTCTGATACGGGTGTGCGCACCCGCCTCAGAGGTGATAAGGGGTAGAACGCAAGGCGACGGGTAGGTGCCACCACCGTCTCGTTTTAGCAAAGCGTTGGAAACACTCGCCTTTCCGTGCAAGCGTCGGATGGTAAGCTCAGCGTGATACACGCTACGGTCCTTAAAATTACTTATGTATGCTTTTACTAGTGAAAGGCGCACATGCAGAATATATACGTGTTGTTATGATGCCCCAGACATGCGCAATAATTGCTTTTTCATCGACAATTGCACAAGTATGAACGCTGAACCTTGAGCAACATAGGTGGGCGCTGCGGATGGGGTCGGCCATTTCAAATACCTGATGCCGTTTAAAGTGGACAAAGAGACAAGTGTACAGACAGACAGGCAGGCAGACAGACAGACCGACCAAAATTTTTGCGTCGAAGGTCCCCAAGAAAAACTATCGTCTTTAAAATGCGTACAGAAGTGCTAAGGTATTACTGACGCTAAATGCACGCGTACAAAGCATTATGTCTAATCGCAAGTACCAACCAGGCCACGATCAGGTTCTTTGAAGCGTGTGCAGATGCTTGCTTCAATTAACGAATTAATCTTTTTGTCATGTTTGTTGCCGAGGGCATGTTCAAATATTGTGTGTCGTTTATTTCATTTTGGTGCTGATAGCAAGGTCAGCAACCAGCGCATAAAAGGAGATAATGTTTACGTGGGGACATTTGAACCAGTATACTCTACATACGGTGAGCCACAAAGCTGACAAAGTTTGGCAAGACGCCCTCACCATATGGCAAATTTCATCAATATTTAGAAAGTACCTTGTGTCAGGGTCAGGTAGCACAATTTGTTACATTGTTTCGACACAAATTATGTACACTGTGTTAGAATGTGCGACCAATCCAACACAAACGACTTTAGAAGGTCTTGTTGCGTTTCAAAAACCATTCTTTTAAACGGAACGGGGTGTCTTAAGGATGTTGGCATGCTATGATTTGTATCTTTATAAATGTTTAGCCGTGCGCCTCTTTTTATCCCATCCTTTGTTTTATGTGCCACCCTGCACTAAGAAAAAAACAAAAAAACATACTTTCAAGCATGTTCGAGCTCACTCAAGATCTGCTCGAACGAGTTGCGGGTTTTGTGCCAACACAAGTCAATGATTTATCAAAACAGCGATAAAGAAATGAAAATGAACGAATTTCCGGCACTAAGGCAACCTTTTCTATTTTCCGAACTTTATGGCTGTGAACAACTAATTTATTCTTCCATATCCTCGGATAATGTGGAGCTCTTCTGCACGGTAATCTTCTAAACAGAATAAAAACTTTAAAAAATCTAAATTAACTGTATGGTGTTGTCTGAACAGTTGCTCTAAGTTTTCACCGATGTGAGCTAGTTCTTCTCTGAACGTGAAAAATAAAAGTGCAAAATTGTGTGTGAATGTCGCATCCAAGTAAACAAACATTCGCTTATTTACGTAACATCAAGTACCATATTAAAAAGGGGGACACTTTTAAATATTCACGTTGCTAAACTTGAACCCGTATTCAAAATGATCGAGCTTCAATGTCAAAATTTCTGGCATTGCGTTTTAGCTGCTTTGTGATCGTAATAGTAACGGGGGCAGCTTAGCCCTGTTCCTCAGTTGCGCAAACGTTACTCTGAATCACCTCCCCTTACTTTGTCGCAGCTTCTCGACATGCTAGTCGAGTTCACACTTTCGCTGTATACGGCTGGTTGTGGTTGTTTCTTTTTTTCATTTTTTTAGCAACTCGCATATAATGCGAATACACTGAAGCAAAAAGACAAGAAGAAGACGTAATGAGCCCACGTATTTCGCGGTACTCTAATGCATTCTTTTGAATGAACACGTAAAAGTAAGATGAAAAAGCACGTGCTTGGGTACGTTGGTTAAGTATAGTTACTCTTTAACGCACAAGAACTACAAAATGTTGAAATGCGTCCCCGCCGTGCCTTCCCGCCCTTCGTTCAGTTTTGGGTGGTGGAAAAATTCCTATATATCTACACCTTCTTTGTCACTGATGCTCAGAGCAAGGTGTTTGCGCAGCGCAGGAAAGAAAAAAAAAAGCGAGATTGTTTAGCGGCTCCAACAAGTCGCCGAGCAGGAATCTTCAAGCAACAAGGAGGATACAACAGAATATATATTATGTGCCGTGCCGTTTTCACAAATAGCGCTTGTATAGGGACTGGCCTTTTAAGGATACACCACGTTTCATATTATCACAAGCAGCGCTGTCTACATGCCTCCGCATCTGCTGAAGTTGGCCACGACGCTCGTGAGAGAACCTTTAACGAACCGTGATACAAGAAAAAAAGAAGAGAAAATGTAGGTAAAGCGCAAAAATCTTGGAAGAACACGGGAACAGCGTGTTTCTTCCAACAACTCTGGCACGGAAAGTCGCATGTGCATGCCGTTCTGGATTATGCTTTCGCGTTATGAACCGGAGCGCTTCAGCGAAGCAAGCAAGCACTCATCTAGAGGGGGTTCCTTAATTAACTTGTGATTTGAAAGCGTGGATGTATATGGAGAATGCTGTGTGCATGATGTTCTGCGTGGAAGAGCAGGGAGGAAAGAAGACAGCCTTCGAGAAGAGTGAGAGAGCCGCATTTCATGCGGGCCTTTCCAGGAAAAAAGAAATAGTTGTGTTTGAGGATTAGTTGAGCAAAGTGCCTGCACGTGGACTGAGAAGCACGCGAGCGCTGACGGAGACCACTGCACCGTAATTGCGATGCGGGTTCTGAAAGCGGAAGAGCACACGCATGGGGAGGTTCTTCGTGTATAGAGACGACATAGTTTGTCAGTACAGGCCTCTGTGTTCGTGTTGGAACTATCATCATACATACTGCGTACTGTCCTGCCACAACCTTCACCAACCAAGGCATACTGCACACATTGTAATTGCGTTGCACGCCATTTTAGGATAGTACTCCTAACATCACCGTTATTACAAAAACCGCTTAGGCGTGATTCCTTAAGGGTTGCTGAAGTTAGCGTCTTTAGGGGCGATGCTCCTTAGGGTAGAGCCATGTCTCCTGTCTATAGCATCCTGTCCGTCAGCGTGACACGCTATGGATATCCGTATCCATATGAATATCCATATGACCCACATGGATAATCATATGGATATCAACATAAATATCCATATAGGTATTCATATGGATACCCATCTGGATATCCATATGACTATCCATATGGACATCTCAACACCATATGCGCATTGTGATTAATAAACAACTTTGTATATACTGTACATACCTATTGTCGCGTGTTTGCATGATCGAGTGGGCAATGTACGGAGGTTAATGAACCCCGCAGCGTCGCTGAATCGTCATCGTTCACTTCGTGAATATGCTGTGTTCTTTTCTTTGTTCCTCTGAACCACTACTCTACTACTACTACGAATACTACTACGCACAAGAACCTTCTAACTGTTTTAGGAGTGCTGTTTCTAACCAACACCACCGTTATTTGTATAAAATGTGTCAAAGTCGTTTGTATTCTTTCAAAGCACGAGATTTTCTTATGCAAGTACGAATAACAGTGATTTATGTAGTGTTGTGGAAATGAATAGAGACACTAGTGTCTCTTTGCTAGGCAACTTCATTGAAGGGCGCTTGAAATTATCTACTTTTATTCGTATTTGTCAATATACGTAACGATATTTTTTATGTTGTGCATTAACTTCTGAATGACTTAGGCTGTTCGACCATACAGCCAAAATTGTCAGAAAAAAGTCGACTTATTCCACTACAAAACAGCCTAACGGCAATATTTATACATACCCAATGTATTCCGTGTTACAGATAAATGTTCCTCTATTGGTAACGCCACGACAATCATATGCTGACGCGTCAGTACGCTAAAAACTACACAATATCAGAGTATGCGAGTTCTCGTATTTTTTTTTGTCTGAGTATACAGTTTTATAGATGTATCAGTCAACTAATCATTTCATTATTCTGCGCATGGTCTCTCTGAAAAGTTTTTTTATACCAACCAATTTAAAGCACACAATTCGCAATATATTGCTGTTGGCATTGTTACGCAGCTGTAAAAAACTGGTTACACATAGCACGTAACAACTGGTTACACGTAACAAACAACGTAACAAAGTTAAGCATATACGGCTGGTAACGTATGTCTGCGCGCACATTTCTACGTATCTTTTGTGCCACTTCATAACGTATCACTCAATAAAAAAAACTACAAAACAGTCACCTTCCACCCGCATGCTTCGCGTAACATCAATTCACATGTACGTGGGATCTGCCGAACTTTCATTTATCTCTTTCTCTGTCTTTTTGAGTTAAAAGCACTTGTGTTTTAACTCTAGCCAAGACGAAACATCACAGCAGGACGCGTTCGAGTGCTGTGTCGGAAGCCGTAAACCCTGCTCCATGATTTATTACACTTTATATCTCTCAATAGGCATCGTATGTACATCAGAAATGTGTGAGATATCCCACTAATGTTGCATGCATATTTGCCGAAGAGTGGCATTTCCTGCTGGTGCAGCAAAACTGCACTCAGTATAATAGGGAAGCTATCGCACATGAAAACGTAGGAAGGTGTTTTTTGCAGTCGCTATACCCTGTATTGCTGCTATGTTTTTAAGGGTGCATGCGGAAACCATAGTAGCGTTTAGCTTCCACTCATTTGCGTGATGATGATCTGCCCTCTTCAATATTCAGCGTTCGCAGCGGTTTATCAAGCCTGCGGTGTGGTTGTAGTGGCGAATTGCAGCGAACCAAACTCTACCTCTAACCCAGCTTTTCCTGCTTTTACAAAGTGAGCAAACACGACTACTCAACTGATGAAACTGCCTTATATGCAAGCAGTTTTTTATATGCAAACAGTTATTTTTATTGTATTTTTACACGCTTTGTATGTTATTAAAAGCAATTACAGCAAAAAAAATTTCAGCATGCAATACGCATAAATTAGGTTATTTGTCGGAAGCCTTGTTGCTTCGCCGCAACTATATACTATTTTACGGATATCCATATAAGTGTTCATATAGATACCCATCTGGGTATCCATATGACTATCCATATGGACATCTCCACACCATATACGCATTGTGATTAATAAACAACTTTGTACATACTGTACACACGTGTTGTCACGTGTTTGCATGATCTAGTGGGCAATGTACGGAGGTTAGTGAACCCTGCAGCCTCGCCTACTCGTCATCGTTCACTTCGTGAATATGCTGTGGTTTTTTTTCTTTGTTCCTCTGAACTACTACTCTACTACTACTAATACTACTACGCACAAGAACCTTCTAAATGTTTTAGGAGTGCCTTTTCTAACAAACACCATAGTTATTTGTATAAAGCGTGTCAAAGGCGTTCGTGTTCTTTCAAAGCACCAGATTTTCTTATGCAAGTGCGAAGAACCTCAGCGCCGCCATATATTGGTCTATTATTATTTGTGCTTTTCCTTTTACCAACTGGACGAACAGTGTTACGGTAGACTTATACGCATAAAAAGGGTTACGTTGGTGCATACAGTGTTTGCTGGCGTTATTAACTGACGACACAACATACATAAAAAAAGCAAACTTCTGCTTAACAGCCGAAGATAGCGTTGCCCATAAGTCCTAGGTGAAATAGTCTATAGGGCATCGGTAAGGGCTATGGTATCCTGACCCTATTTTCTACAGCTCAGAATTGAGGTCAAATTATATAAGGCTCTGTACTAGGACACCTTTCGGTAAGACGTCAGTTTATGTTCAAGTTAAGTGATAATAGGGGCGACTCCAGAATAACATAGTGTCACGATTTTTCAAGCAGACAACTATATGATGCAGCCGCTGAGTTCACCGGTCAGCTGTGTGGTGATCATTCCAGACTTCCTGATTTTAAAAAAAATTGGCCCCGTGTCTGCATTAATCTGCAAATGTCGTCGAAAGACGATAGTCTTGCGTGTGGAGAGCTGCGTTAGAGTGCCTCGAGCGTGCAGCGGAGGCGAACGAGCACATCAAGTCACGTCACACGTGAGACATGACCGCCATCTGGCAGTTTTTTTTTTTCAAAAACAAAGTGCGTGGCTCTTAGACGGGTGTGCACGCCCGCCTCAGAGGTGATAAGGTGTAGAACGCAAGTAGACGGGTAGGGGCCACCACCGTCTCGTTTTAGCAAAGCGTTGGAAACACTCGCCTTTCCGTGCAAGCGTTGGATGGTCAGCGCAGCGTGATAAGCGCTACGATACTTAGAATTACTTATGTATGCCTTTTCTAGTAAAAGACGAATAGGCAGAATATTCACGTGTTGTTATGGTGCCTCAGATATGCGCAATAATTGCTTTTTAATTGACAATCGCACACGTATGAACGCTGATTCTTGAGCAACATTGGTGGTCCCTGTGGATGGCGTCGGCCATTTGGGGTATCGGCTGGTGCTGTTTAGAGTACCCAGTTCGCGATAACAATGAACAAACAGACAAATGTACAGACTGACAGGTCAAAGTTTTTTTTTTGTCGAAGGTCCCCAAGAAAGACTGTCGTCTTTAATAACTTATTGTACATATTGTCGTCCCAATAGAGATTTAAATGGGAAAGAAGTGAGGGCGAGATTCAGCCCAAAAATTAATAACGAAAACAGAACAAAAACATCTAAAAAAACCGTCCAGCATTATGTTCTTCTTCATATTAGCAACTATTCTGCTGCCATCAGTGCAACCACCCCTCTCGTTTCCCGGCTAATGAAACAGATCTGTCGCTGATGGCCGTATAGGAGTGGCTTCCCCGCCCTTCGCCTTCACGAGGGCGCAATACTTTGGCTATCTGCGCCGGACGGACGGATGGACGGGGGTCTCCACTCAGCGCTGCGCGACGATCCGTGAAAATCTGAGCGCATTCCTGCTGTCGGATTCGTAATCGGCGCGCGCCTAATTGTCTCGGATCGCAGTCCCGGGAGCTCATCCGCTCTCCCTCGTGGCTCCCATCGTATTCTCCCGTGTATATCAGACATGACGGTGGCCGGTGGCAGGGCGAACGAGCTTAAAGGTCCCGCGTCATCTAGCTCGCTCTGTGTCGTCGTACATTCAAACGCTGCACTTCTGCGCACACGCTGATTCGTGTCGGCTGCTGCAAGTTCGAGATAGTGAGCCGAATCTCACGGGTTCGTTCGACAAGGCGCAGCTGCGCTTGAGGTGCTCGCTGTTAATCGAGTATTACGGCGAATGGACCCGAGGCAGGCTTGATACGGGAGTAAAAGACGGCATTCAGCTCTCTTTTCTTGTATACTCAACAAAGAAAGAACGCGCGTCGCACGAGCGCTGCGACCAAGCCTGGGATGGTCGCTGCTCGTGTGGGAAAAGCGCGCCAGGAATCTGGACGATGTCCGAAAGGGAGATTTCAAGGTAACGACCGGCACGACGCTTCCCAGGAGCGCTAAACGAGCGCTCTTGCGGTCTGCCAGTGAAAAAATCAACTAGCGTAATTGCCACCAGCTAGCACTCTGGTGATTTCCAATTTTCTTGGCCGAGGCACCGTGGCTGTCTTATTTATAATTTATTTTTTTCAGTCAGCAGAGACTGTACGTCGTGTACTTCGTTGCTTTCTGTCTGTACGCGCCGGAACAATTACCGGGCGAAAGGCAACAGAAATCGCGGAAGGGTCTGAGGCCGACCGGGGTGATTTCGCAGTGCTAAGCACATTCTTGCTCTTTGCTGGCGTGCGCGGCCGTGTGAGGTGTGATATGAGGTGCAGCACGCTTTTGAGGTGTGCCGGGCTGTATAACTGACTGCACCGTCGTCGTTTTTGTAATAAAGGCGGTAACAAAAGGAGCACTTTACGAGTACGTCCCATTTGCCGCAAGGACGAAAAGTGTGAGCCTAGGTAGCATTAACCCGAGCTTAATGAGCCATTATCGCGGTTTCTTTCAACGTGTGTATCCTTCCTGGCTGTATGATTTTGCGCGCTGGTGGTCTTCTTAACACCAGCGTCTTTTTTCGGTGTCCTGATGCATAAAACTAAGTTCGAACTTTAGCTTTACAGTAGGTTTTGCGAGAATGAAGCGAAGTGTTGTGAAGTGTAGTTAATTTTCTTTTCGTGCAAAGGAGGAAGCCAAGGTAAAAGCTGAAAAACCTGGCAAAGACCTATAGGCTATAACCTGTAGAGTTTGACATCAGAAAACGTGTGATATAACAACAAAATAAAATACGAAGTTAACTGCGCTTGCAGGTACAGGCTCTCCGCTTGCAATAACGGAAAGAACAGGGTTACACAAAACGCACACCGCCATTATTTAAATATTCCTTAGGTTCTTTTTAAAAAAAGTTCCATGCAATAAATTTACATTTGTGGAGATTGTAATAATAAATATATCTATAGTATACATGGAAATTTAACTTCCCATGGCCGTAGTTAGGACAAATTTTGGCGACCTGGGGTATATGTTTCCGAAAACAGCATTATTCATTAGACATAAGATTGTTTTGAGAGTGTACTGTATTTAGTAGTTTTATAATGCGACAGCAAACGAAATACATAGATCTGACTCTCCTCGAGTTAATCATAACGGCGAACAAAGGCATCGTGAAGAAGTTCTTTGATCTTTCTTGTTAACCATGTATGCACCACAACGCTCTCTTCCGTGGTTTTAAAAGAAGTTCTGATAGTGATCAATCGTAGAGGTTCCTCATATTAGAGCTCAACTGCACAATCACACAGTGGACCTTCGGCTGAAACTATGCAGGTACCAATTTAGAAAATTTGTGGAGACGGCGAACACATTTACGTATTTCAGGTAGTAAGTTTTATATGATCGTGTTCCAGGAAAAAAACAATTGGAGGAAAGGGACATTCTAATTACGCCTTCCTTGTTTGATTTTTCTAAAGGTTTTCGAAAGGTTTTTCTTTGATATATGTTGTTTTTGTGCTGTGAATTATATTTTCCTTCGTGTAAATAGTGAAATATTACCATAATAGTGCACCGTATGAAGCGCTTCCGTATACCTGTCGTGCTGCATCTGTGCCGTCGTGCATGCAGACACGCTATCGGCTTGAATCAAAGTGAGAGCAACTGAGGGCCCTCTGAGCAGCACTCTTCCATATTCCAGTAGCTACCCATTTATAAACGGCTGCTGAATACGTACACCCGAACTTAGTTTTATTACAGCTGCTCGCTTGGAAATCCGCTGCAGAGAAGTTGCACATTGTACTGCTATGTAATAACACGTAACAAGTGTTATTATTTGGTATTTATATTTCTGTAGTTTTTTTTAGACAGTACTCTCTACTTATACATTTCGTGTCAGCGTCACGTACGAAAAGAACGGCAGGGAAAATAGCTTCATTCCTTTGCACGTCACACGTTGTGCGATATCATTCAGAGGTGCATGCTGAGAATCTCGGTCACGGCTCGGGGAATCTGCCTGGCAATTTTACTCGCTCGTGCATATAGGCAGATTCGCAGAGGAGCGGCCTGCTTCGGCCATGTATACGAGGGGAAAGATTGTATACGGCCTTTTATGTACGCTACGTGCCACCTGCCTCCAGTCGCAACAACACAAAGACATCGCCTTGCAACGAAACACCAAAGCACACCTCACTGCCACAGTGCAGCTGATTCAGCACGTATGCCGTCGGGCTTCGTCGACTCCTGCCGCAATGAGCCTCGACGCAACGCAGGAAGAAAACACCTCACGCGAGAGACAAAATGGTTGAAGGCGCGAAGAAGAGCGGGGCAAACCAACATTGCACGAAAAGACGTATACCACAGGAGCCACGCGCAAGAAGAGCGATCGTTTTTCGTGTGGCCACGTAACGTGAGCAGATCAAAATGTGGTTTCTCCTTTGCACGCGTATGCGATCGTCATGTTTCAGGCCTGGTGCTCAGCCATTCGTATTTCTTTTCATAAGGCACGTTAGCCACGCACACCCGTTGACAAAGGAAAGCTGGCCCAATGCGAGAACTGGAGTAATGATACGTTTGGAGGCGAGCTCAATATGAAAGACAGCCATTTCTGTGACCACGCTGCTTCCCCAGTCGCTTTGCCTTCCAAATTAACATGAATTTTTCAGGATTTGTTAGTTCGGAATTGTGCCAGAGGAGCTATTCTCTACTGAGCACCTCGGAAGATTTTTTTTAATGTATTTGCAGCAGTATGTGGAATGGCTGAAACTCGGCGTATACTAGTTCCACTTATTCGCGTCTGACGTGTCCATTCGGACAGTAATGTTCGAATGCTGACGCCGTTATGCAACCACCTTCCTGCAGCTGCACACACATTTATGAAGAGAAGAAATGTAACACTGAAAACCTTGATTTCCTTCTGCGTTAGATAAAGATAACTTTGCTCCGTTGAAAAATTGATAACATTTCACTACGAAAATACGTGATCAAGGAGACATTTTCACAACTTGAGTGACCACTGCACTCTTTTCAAATTGTGAGACATGATAATCTCCTATTAACGTTTTCTCAGTTCCTACAATTGTACCAGTTCATATAATAGGCATTCGCACTATCTTGTGGCTCATGTCTCGGTGATAATTGTACTACGTGTTTTCTCAATAATAACACGATCACACGATGTGTGAAGATTGGAAGAATGAGACAAGCACTGCCGCCTGGACGGAATAGGTATCCCAGGTATATACAGATACACACAGACGCCACGAAATAATACAAAATTTTGGGAACAGATGCCGCCGGAACTGCAAAATCACATCTTACGTAACTGTTGTTGTAATTGCACAGCACACTTGTGGGTAATATTGTGAGCTCAAAATCAGACACTAGAATTTTTGTATTACTTGCGTAGGCCGCATGCTGTATTACTTGCGTAGGCCGCAACCAGCTAGCCGACCACTATCTTTTCAGTGATTCTTACGTAACACATTAGCCTTGCACTCTGGCTTGCGTGATTTCGGGCAATATTGAAGGTGCCACATACAGTTTGAAGCGATATCAGCAAAAACACATTTACCTTCTTGCTACAAAGAAATTGCTACACTTTTGAAATTTTAGGAATTATTACAGCAGCGTTCTTCTGTTGAATGGCTGCCGTGTATAATAGATAAAAATTATCATTACGAGAAGTCGGCGTGTGCTCAATCACCGCGCAAGCACTCCGTAAAAAATGGTCAACATAAAAAGTTGCAACGTGTGACTCCTAATTGGTGCTTGCCACCAGTGTGCCCCCTTTATTTTTATTGGACAAATGTGGTGAATACATTTTTTGCCCAAATTTTGGGCACATACGAACTTTAGGAGAGAGCAAGCTTCATAGCCATGTATAACAAAATTGGGGAAAAAGCAAGGTAAGAGGACAAAAGCCTAGCCAAGCCAGGACAAGCTATAGGTGTCCAGTGGCTCTGCTATTTTGCCCGCGTCATGGGACATATGGCGATAATAATTTCTTCCGTCCATATAATTTATCTTTACTTTCAGAGCACTTTAAACTTGTGGAGCAGAGGGACCATGGCAAGCCCAAACAACAACAAAAATACCGTATTAAATGAGATAAAAAAAGCACCCAGAGTAGTAATAAAGGTAACTCCGCGACAAAGTGAATGCACAATAAGACGGCAAACTGACGATAGTTATAGCACGAGAACAAAACGACGACACAGAGACAAGAAGGACACGAAGAACTCTGTGTCGTCGTTTTGTTCTCGCGCTATAACTATCGTCATGCCATACCAACTAGCCCAAGCTGCCACACTTCTAAGGCAAACTGAAGCACGAGTCGCGGATAGCTGGTAAAATATAAGTAGGTGAGCACGAAAACGAGTGACGTCATTGATTTCAACATAAACGGGCTAGATATTTTCTGTCTATACAATTTTTGGATATAATCGACTCGGAATATTCCGCATAGCTTGTGTCAGTTGTCCGCGTGATAGGAGATCTATGACAGTGTTTCATGAAAAGAGTTTGAAAATACTGATAGCGATAAATATTTTTTGTCCAACTTACAGAGATGCAATTTCTGTCAGCATGTTACGAGAAGAGGGGGGAAAGCGAAGATAAGCTTTAATTTCCTAGCAAATGGGCAAGACCAACCGTTTTAAAATTCAAATATGTGAAACGGGCTTCGTGATTTTCTGTTGTTTCTAGTTAGTGAGTTATAATGACATAATCTGGATACCATATAGCGCAAGTTCATTTCGAAAATGGTGTTTTCTACGCAGTGAGCGAGAAATTTTCAAAGAGAACTCAAGCTGGCGCCTGAGTTGGCTAAATATGTTTGATCTCTGCTCAAGCCAACATTATTGGCAAGCTACTACTGGTGGCAAGAGCAGGGACCAAATGCCCCGCCGCCGTGGTCTAGTGGCTAAGGTACTGGGCTGCTGACCCGCAGGTCGCGGGATCAAATCCAGGCTGCGGCGGCTGCTTTTCCGATGGATGCGGAAATGAAGGAGGCCCGTGTGCTCAGATTTGGGGGCACGTTAAAGAACCCCAGGTGGTCTAAATTTCCGGAGCCCTCCACTACGGCGTCTCTCATAATCATATGGTTGTTTTGGGACGTTAAACCCCACATATCAATCAGCAGGGACCAAATGACGAGTGAACTTTCAGAAGTGTTTTTGAAGGAGTGGCAGCGCCTGTGTCACTGAAACATCTACTTTATTGTATCAATATGAGATATAATTTTTTAATCGACAGCTCACGTATCCCTATGTTGACGTCACAATTTCAAGTCACTGCGCATGCATGTAGGTTATCTTGATTTCCAGCCTCTGCCGGCAATTAACAGTTGGTAGTTTGGCGCTCCACTATCTCTTCCCTGTCCTCCCTGTCTTTTTGTCGTGTTTATAGGTTTGCGCCAAATTAACATGCCAAGCAAAGAAGGTATTTTCTTTTTGCTGGTTTGTTCCCTTTTTGTGCAAGACGCACTAAAAAAACTTTCTTTTAGGTTTTACGTTCTTTGAGAAGCACTATATTTAGTAACAACCCACCATGACAGCTTCAGTTAGAACATATACTCTGCGATGATCATGTGCCTCAGAACATGTTCTTAAGGGGCGCTTGCAGCTCGGTATTGAAAGCCTGCTCGGTATAAGTTTCGGTGTGGAGTGCAGAGACCATCCATATATAAGGCCGCTCGTGAGCGCAAATCTGTCTGAATTTGCGGGAACGTAATTCATCCCCCCCTGTCCTAAAGGATCTTTATTGCTGGTAATTTAATTCTTTGAATTTCTTCACGCTGCTATGTAAGTGTACGTTTCTATTTATCGCTTTTTTTCAAGCTTATCTATTTTCTCAGTGCACCTTAAGCTGCCTAAATTATGCATGCTAGAGAGGGCGCGCACAGTGCCATAACGGAGAGAAATAAAACTGTTCAGGCACGACGTTTTTCATTTTGGATGCTCTACCGGGCGGCGAGACCAAATGAAACGCGAAACTAAAGCCGCAGCGCTTGAAAATGCGCCAGTCTCGAGCTTCGGCAGGCTTCTCTCTTTCACTTTGTTGCGTGCAATGAAAAGGGCCGGACGTTTCAAGCGGTCGCGGCCCTCTGCTGTATGGAAAATATAAGTGTGGCGAGCAGGGCCATGCTGAAGCAATGCCTATTACTACGCGGGGCAACCGCCTATACGGGTTCGCACTGTGAATTTTTTTTTTCTTGCACTCTTTAGTTTTCTTCACTATGCGAAAAAAAATACGGTGAACACTATACACTGAAACAAAAAAAAATCCAACCAAAATAAAGCCTATCTTCCGTCATTGAAGCTACGAGACACTGCAAATTAAAAGCGATATAAAAGGCAAAACAGAGACAACATCATGAAATGTACAAAGGCGTGGATGCTCATCCACGGAGAAGCGGTACACATTCGATGCGACTGTTTTGTGTACGGTGGTCTGAGCCGGTATTGCATTCGAGAAGCAACAATTCTTTCGCTTTTATTCTTTTTTTTTGTCCAGGCTTATACCTCGGATTTAGGAAGCGCTCCAACGTCGCCAAATGCCGCCCCCGCTTTGCGATATGGGCTGTCATAACCGATCGCGTGTGCTCGCGAGCCGATCGCACGAAGTCTTGAAAAGCCTTCGTGCACAAGAGTTCCCGAAAGCTCTGGCTTAGAGCCCATATGCGAGCATGCAATGCTTGGGAAGTTATATCCTCCGACTTCTTGAAGAAGCAACGCGGTGAAACAAGGATGAAACAAGCATATCAATGCATATATGCCACGAGGAACATGAAGCGACCATCTCTTTGCGTGTAGAAATAATGCTTCAATTGTTAGTCTTTTTGACTTGTTGCAAAGTTGCGTTTTCTCGTTCTCTACATGCAACTGCTTGGAAGGGGGAGGAGAATTGGAGAGGATTCGGAATGGCTTTTCGATTGTGCACCGCCCACACCGATCCAGTGGATAGATCGTTTCTCCATTTCGTGGCGCGCGCAATGGTACAATCTCGCGTTTTTGAAAGTGAGAAAGGCACGTCACCATGCTTTATAAAAATGTTTTGTATGAAATTTTGCTCCTGTGCAGTTTCTGGCTGTCAGGCGCATGTGTTAGAACGCTGAAAGCATTTTGTGAGGCTTCCCGACTTCTCCGCTAGGGAGCTGGTCTGAGCGCGAAATATTTTTTTCGCTTGTTGATAGTTCGCTGTGGAACTTGCACGTATGTACACATTTCTTGGAGCCTTACTTTCAAACGAGCTTCTTCGTGGTAACAATGATTAACGCGTAGTGGTAGAGAGAGTGAAATTTGTTTGGTTTAAAATAACGCCTTGGAATGACAGCTGCATCTCCTTCCATCACTGACATGTAGTGTACAACATCGGCTGAGCTTTCCCGTATACCCTTCTGAAGAGCTGCTGTTTCAACTGTTTGTAAATAAATTATTTAGAGCGATAAAATTTTAAACTTTGTCAACTGCTTTGTTTACACTTGCGCTAGAAAAATCTGCAGTGAATCATATACTCAGATGCGGACTGGCTGCACGACATTGAATAAAGGGAAGCTGAAGAGAGAACGAGAGCGGAGGAGTGGAGTATTTTGACTCTGAGCGTTTTGTGTCAAGCTTATTGGTGCTACAATGAAAACGTTCTCTGGCAGTTTTCTTGTTTTCATTCTTAATAACCCTGTTTCTCTTTGCGTTATTGGGAGAAAATGTATAGATGTGTAATTTCCAGCACCTTAGTTGAGCACCATCATCTTCTTGTATGATATGAAAAACAGGAAACGCTTGCTGATTTGCAAGGTTTATATTTTAATGTGTAGGAAAACAACCACAATTGAATACTTTGTCATCACCAGCAAAGTCAGACAATACTTATTCATGTGGAAGTTTTCCCGTCGACTAAGATGCATTCGAGAGGAACGTGATTGATCCATTGATTTCTGCTGCACAGCACAGCACGTCGATGAAATGACTCACAGGTATTGACAGACATGCATTTACAGAGTAGCGCTACTAAAAATGTGCAGCGAAGACGCCTGAATTTCCTCATGACAAAACAAAAAAACAATATGCGCGAAGGCTCAGAAAAAAAACACACAGAATAGAGCGCTCTATCTCGCGCTTCCTTTCTTAGACTTCGAGAAAGCAGAGCTTTTTTCGTCATGAACCTTTAACAACATGCCCAAATGGTAATTATCCTACAAATGTTTTCTAGTTCTGCTAAATTGTTTTTCACTTCCACTAATATTATACTAAAACATGACTCTTCGTTTTATGAGAGCCTTGCAATGTTTCCATTTCACTAGCAAATTGTGCACTCAAGTGAATAATTCAGATAACTACAGCGTCTGTTTCGCAATAATGAAACAATAATTGCATTTGATGTGATAAAAATATTCGCTTATGTGAAGCCCTCAAACAGCACAGTTGTGTCTCCTGAGATACTTGACTGATCATTACAGCTCACTGTTTTGGAATATGAATTGCTATCTATCTATCTATCTATCTATCTATCTATCTATCTATCTATCTATCTATCTATCTATCTATCTATCCATCTATCTATCTTTCTATCTATTTTCAAACGTGCCAATATTACCGTCAGGTAAGATAACAGCTGTTTGATAAAACTGGAGCCCATCAGGGTTTTGATGGCACGCCTTCAGAGCCTCTCTTGCACAAAGATGAAAACAAGAGTGCTTTACCTATAGAGCAGCAAGCGCAAGTACCTGTTCTTACTTTCATAGCCACCGTTCTTGCGACTCTCTTAATAACACAGAAGCGTTGACTTTATCTGTAAAGGGCCCAAATGCAGTAAGCGTTACCTGACATCCACCATTGTCGTACAGAGGTCAATGTGCTCGCTTCTATCGATCTTATCTTTTTGAAAACAACCTCCACCGTTTTCAAGCCGAGCTGCCGCTCAGCAGACGTTTTGTGGGGGAAAAAAAGCGCTCTGCGGTCAGGCGTGCAACTTTCCATACATTACTGTGTTGATGGCTCAGACCTGCACGGTTGCACAAAGAACGGGCGATGTTTACGAAGACGCTTATAGGCATACTTCACTCAGACATCGCGCTCTCATTCCACATCTACTGTGTCCGTTGCCTTAACGCCACACACGCTCGTTTGCTTGCCGTGACTGCTGCAATGCGGACTCTCAAGCACTTGGCGGCACCTTTCTCCGGGTGTGAGGGCATGGCACTGCGTAAACATTGCCGAAGTCTACCGCTACGTTTCCGAAGGGAAGTTGCGACGGCCGTCGTCTGAGGTGGAAATTATGCGCGATTGGCTTGGTTTCACCTGCCCAGTAAACAGGTCTAGGTGCATTTGTGCACAGCAGATCGATGTGTTAGAGATAAAGGGAGATGGCAGGAGAAACCCCGGCAAAACCGCGACAGCGTCTGACCTGAACACCTACTGTTACAATGAGAGTGAGTGGTTTTCCTTCGTCCACCGGCAGTAATAACAGTTTAAACTGGCTACATGATCGTAGAAAAAATTTTAACCTGCTCACGCCCGAATCTTAACACTGATTACATTTGATGTCCTTATTTCGTTACTACGCATACGTACCGTTGTAAAGGTGATGACAGCGTCTTTAGCAATTGTAAACCCTTGTTCTGTAACTTCTGCAATGCTTTTCCACAATGACAAAAACTGTTTGAGAGTTTGAACTTCATCGAGGTCATTCAAGCAGGCGCAGTGGTGAAGAATGCCAGTGGAGTGATTTAGTCTATTTGAGGATGTCTGAATGAGTTTTCTAGGTTACTTGGAAGTTACAGGATTGTGTCTACAACAGCATGCTCCCCAACGGTATGGCATAGCTGACTGCTACCCCACCGCGGTGTTTCGAGTGCCTTGAGATATATTGGGTCACGCTGTTCTTAAAAAGTATTCTTTACAAATGTATGCATTCACCCAAGTGCTGATTCAAGAAATATTTGAACCTATTTTTTGCGAAGCATCAATTATTGCCTGCGCTTCGTTACTGAATCGAAATGCGTCAATGTTTGATAAGGAGAAACTTGGGCATGATTTGGATCATGATTACGTATGTTTCTGGCTTTCAATTCACACAGTCAGTTATATCTGTCGTTTGGCTCTGTATACAAATGCCTGTGGGGATGTCCCATTTTTTCTTTCTCTCTCTCTCTTTGTTCGTCCATAGAACTGTTTGAACTTTTTGGCCACTTAGTCTTCTCTGCTATTCATATTTGTTTACATATGTAGGTGCTAAAAATTCATCACGTGCACAGGCTACATTTTCACACGTGAGAGGAGACGTAGAATAATATGCACGCCGACACGATACATATCGAACAGTCGAAGTCTGCCGCCGCAAATGGCCAGCTGTTTGCTTTTCCCGCCACAAAAAAAAGGGGGGGGAGGCAATATATCTGCTAGCGTTGACTTATAGAACTGCATAAGAACTATGGCTCTGTTTTTTTTTTGCATATGATTTTATCTTAGCATTGCGACTTGCACATTGCCGTGTACTCTATCAAATATCTCTGCTTCGCGGCTTCCTACTCTCCTTTTGACTACAGACCATAGTTGCTGACTGTCCTCGAATCTCATCCTGAATAAACTTCGAAAATCAAAGTGAACGAAGACATTTTTTTCAAAATTTTAAGGACAGCAGACTTGCATAAGTGACTGTAGACTAATATTGATGCCGTATACCATGCTATACTGCATGATCATGACGTCACGTATATGATTCTTCTCTCTTTCTCTTTCGCTTTTTCTTTAGAAGAATGAAGAATTGTGCTTGTTCTCTTTTCTGTCTTCTCTGGTCGTTTGCGCTGATACGCACTCATGATCTTATTTTTAATCTTTATTTACTCTTCTTGCAGACTCCTCCATTATTGTTCTCTGCGCAGGGTAGTGCACCGGTTATGCTGAACCGATTAACATCTCTGCCTTTCATTTTTGTCCTGTTTTCCTTCCTCGATTTTGTTACTTTAGGTGTAATGATTTCTATTATTGGAGTGAGACACCAATACACTCGAAGTTTTTGCTCTCCTAAAACCCGGCCACCCTATCACGTGATATCTTTTCCCGGCTTTTTTTTTTCTGTCCCTTCGATTGTCAAATCTAGTAGCGTGTTCTTAGACTCTTTTGAGTCATGTTTTGTTGAGTGGCAGTGCGAGAAACTGGTTGATTTCCTGCTTAAGGGAGGGGGTAATAGGCTGAGACAGAGCACCCTGCTTTTTCTTCTTAATAATTTTTTATTGCATGACTTGGAATACTGTTTACTTTAGCTTGCTATCACATTGGTTATCATGCTTGCCTTGGTGAACTCTTTGCCCAGACATAAACCAAGGTTTTTTGTGTTTTTTTTTTCATCTGTAATAAAAAAGCAGGAACGACTTTTGCATACTTTCCCGCAAGCTTTTTTTCCTCATGCCCTTCCTGCTGCCTTGCTCGTCATTTCGTGGCTGATCGCTGGGCTTTCTGCATACCGAAGCAGTGATTGCTCCCTTGCGCCGAGCTAAACTGATTTCCTGGCTGGGTAAACAATAAAGCTTGGCGAACAACGCTAGCCAAGAGGAAGTTTGCGCATGAAAGTACCAGTGTTTGCCCAGTCTCGGGTTTTCGGGTCCTGCTTGCATTGTAAATGGTAACGTGGTTGGGCGTAGCGTGTTGCTATGAGTGAAGACAGTGTCAAAGCTGACTTGTTGCTTATTCGTTTGTTTTATCACTCTTCTTTTGCTTTAATGAAGAAGAATAAGCGAAACTAGTTATTGTTCTTGCGCAAACATCATATCACTGAACAGCAATCCACGCAACACTATGAATAGTTATAATAAACAGAATTCGGCACTTGCACCAATTTTGGTTATTTCTCTTCGTAGAAAATAGCTGTTCTGGCTGTACTTCTTTTTTATTTCACTTTTTTAAGAATGAGCGGAGATATATATCTCATAGCACACGCATGAGTTAGGCTGTTTTAGGTGGTTATTTGAAATTCCTTAACGCTTTGTTGTTCATGTTGATTTGTGGGGTTTAACGTCCCAAAACCACCATATGATTATGAGAGACGCCGTAGTGGAGGGCTCCGGAAATTTAGACCACCTGGGGTTCTTTAACGTGCACCCAAATCTGAGCACACGGGCCTACAACATTTCCGCCTCCATCGGAAACGCAGCCGCCGCAATTTTGGCATTACATTTATATGAGAATGTTTTAATACGTAATAAAAATATTTCAATTACCAGTTTACGCCTAGGCTTACATACACTTTAGATGAACTTCTAACACACTACCACTTCTAATTTTATGTTGACTTGGTTTGTCTTGTCTGGAAACGGCACACTCGTGTTGAACTTCATGTACAATCTAAAGATTACCTATGCACAAAAAAGCACGAATGACATTTTTAAGTAGCATTTCCGTCAAACACAGACCTTCGTTTGATACACCACTCGTCATGCAGGCTGCAGGCAATGACGGCAAGTCTGCCTTTTTTTGATGACGGCTATGCTCAATAGCTGTCTTTAATATAATTGTGATTGTGGAATTTCAATCTATCTATCTATCTATATATCTATCTATCTATCTATCTATCTATCTATCTATCTATCTATCTATCTATCTATCTATCTATCCGCCTACGAGTTTGTGTTCTCGGGGTCATCTTCAACTGACTTCATATATACCAAAATAGGCATGAGAGGGCACTAGTGTATCACGAAAACGATTAGTGGGTCATTACATGAATAGCCTAACATGCATATCGCGTACGTCATTAAATTCTTTCTACCAGTCATGTGGGCGCATACCCGCATACTACATCTCATAGAACGTGGGTATGAGCCACACGTGATTCGAAGACTATTGCAACTAAGGAACTATCACAATATGCTTTGGAAATGTTAACACGACAGTGTTCGGGAAGCGTTGTCACAAAAGATTCTGTGGTGGCGTTGACGGCGTTGTTGGTCCGCGAAAACTCCTGATTGACGCAAAGAATGAAGATCATGGTTCGAGCTAGACTCAAAACCTAGACATGCTGCGTGGATGTCGAATATTTTACCGCACAGCCACTCCTGTGCTTGAAAATGCTTCGGAAAAACACATGTATGCTTGACGTAAGTTGTAGTTCCAATGTTGACTATTTGATTTTATAGCAATGCAATAAACATACGTGCTCCTATGACGGAGCAAGCAATAGTCAAGCGCTGCTCACTCTGTGTGGGAATACGCCAATGACCGCTACATATGATATGAAGATTCTCGCATGATAGCGGGCTGTTCGTTTGGATAAAACTCACTCATAAAATGTAATATGAGTGCCAGCGTTATGTGCAATCGTAAACCACATGTGTCTATGTAGTGGGCATTCACTTAAATCCACCGATGTTCCACAAGAACATAATGTAAACAAAGATGTTGATCGACTTTGTAACGCCCGACTCCCAGTAAACGAAAAGCTGTATAGTTTGCTGCTTGGTGACTTCTTCGCATGACATAAACTGCCCCAATGCGACTTATCTGCTAGAATATGGTCTTAGTTCTGCCCCTCCCACCGTGGATACGATGAGAAGCTTAAGTTGGCTCTGATAAAAAACGTTGCCGTTTCTTTCATCTCACTTCTTTAAGTACAGTCGTGCATAATGTCGTGTAATCTCTCTTAGCTATAGTTTGCCTTACTGATAACAAATGATGTCGCGATGTTGAACAGATACTTTTTTTATTGAACATGCCACGGACGGCGAAACCTAGCCGGGCTCGTAAAAACGCAAGCGAGAATGAAGCATAACTGAGGCGCTTTCACGATTGAGCCCGCCACGTTCGCAGCACTGTACATGCTGACGCCCACAACGTACTCCATCCTCACGCCAGCGTTACAACGTGGCAGCCATGACGGAGATTGCACACATGGAACGTGCCGACATCGAAGAGCATTTTTTTTTCCTGTTTTACGCGCTGTTTTCGTTCATTTCGGTTTTCAGCGTAGTCACGTGCTAAAGTCGCGTGCTTGCTGGCAAACTCACCACATCAGTTTGGGGTGGCAATTTAAATGCGCAAGGAACCCGCACACCCTGCAGCGTCTTCGTCGTCAGTGTGGAACCAGAGAGCGCACTCGACAGCGGATGGGGTCAGAAGCAGAGAGACAGGACGCATACAAATGCAGGTATTATCATACCAAGTCACGGCATTACAAAGCATCAAAATCATGCTGGCTTCCAGCGACCTATCGCACTTGGCTTGTCCGCTGAATTGTGGCTTTGTTTCTTTGTACTATACTGCTTGCTTTTGTGCTTCAGTTTTGTTTCAGTCGGCGTATTTGACGACAAACTTCGCAGAACAGGACAAAACGAGTGAAAAAAAACGAATACGAAAACAAACCAGAGGTCACACGCGCACAAGAAAAAAAAAAGCTGGCGAAATATCGTACAAAACGCGGAAGAATTCGGAAATCCTCCTTCGCAAAGACATCTCGCGACTCGTCCTTCGTGCATCTAAAAACTTCTAGCGGGTGCTTGTTTTAAGCCTATACTGCGAAGTCGGTGAAACGATTTGTACCGGCGACGAGCAAAGAGCTACAAACACCGATTCAGAGTCTGTAGTCTCCGAAACAAAAGTAAGAACAGCGTCGCACCGTTTGCTGCGGTTACTGCGAGGCACGAAAAAATGAGCTCCACTCAGTGAGGACGCATACAAGGCGGAAAGCAGCTCCGTCGTTGTTTCTTTTCGATTCCTCTTTACCGAACACTTTTCCCTTACTCCTTTGTGCTGTTTTAGTCCTGAAAAAAAAATGCACTACGAAATGAGAAACTAAGCCGTGAGATGAAGCACTGACGGCGAAGCGAGGCAGTCGAGGAAGAAACCACACTGTAGAAACAGCCTATAGTGCTTTTAAACATGCCCGAAGGAAAATTATGGAGAACGATAACACTTGCGCAGAAATGATCTCGAAAGCACGGGTCTGAAGTAGCAGCGTATGCATAATAGGCACCAATATATGCATACTGGTGCGCAAACCGTGAGCCCCCGGGCTATATAGCGTTGGACGAGTAATCCCGACTAGTCGATCGAGTATATGCGACCAACAAGAAATCCAGGCTTTTTGCGAAGTTTTCTCCAACGTGTGCAGTTCACAGTCCCAAATCACTTCTCTCTCTCTCTCTCTCTGTCTTTGTATCTTTTGTTTTGTTTTTTCAAGTGAAAACATGTGATGCATAGCGTGTAAGATAACACCGCAATCACACCACCCGGAAGCTATAGATATTTAGGTATTGGTTTTCGTAGTTTTTGGCCGGTTTATACACCATTTTAAGTATGTTACATATAGGCAAACAGGCACGCCTGTATTCTGCCTAGTGAATAGTGACAATAATGAGCCTAGAAAGTGACTAGGCGGCTTTTGTTGGAGACCTACTAATGAAGCAAACGGACAACGAAGTAAATAAAGTGTAGGGGGGGCCTGATTGCAGTTTTTAACTGCAGTTTAGTGTAGTAGAAGTTGAAACATAGACGTTTTTGATATTTTTATCTACCTCGACTGGTAAAAACATTTATTTTCATTGGTGTGAAGAGCCCATCTCAACATACACCACTTTCGTATCGAAGATGTCTTGAAATAAACGTGCGAACACGCAGGGCAGCGGATGGTGATAGACCAACAGACACGGCGCTCATCTGACAGCCACTGGTTTACAGCTGAGAAATATGTGAGATATGATAGAAGACGCGTCTCAAACTCACCTCAGCTAGCGGGACGCAGCCGTAGTATATAGTGCAGCAAGGACCGGAGCAGTGGAGAAGTTCGCAGCGAGGGGCGGAGAGATAGGCGGAATCTAAACAAAATGTCAGCTAAATTTGCCATTTGAAAGCGGGCATTTCCCATATGTCATAAGTGGTCCACTAGTGAACAGGATTTGATGCGATACTGGTCGCCTTAATTATTGCAATTGGAAAGCCATTTATAGCTTTTTGTTTCATAGTTGTGCGGCGGCTGCATTTCCGATGGGGGCGGAAATGTTGTAGGCCCGTGTGCTCAGATTTGGTTGCACGTTAAAGAACCCCAGGTGGTCTAAACTTCCGGAGCCCTCCACTACGGCGTCTCTCATAATCATATAGTGGTTTTGGGACGTTAAACCCCACATATCAATCATATTATGTTTCATAGTTGTGTATGTTTTACAGCATGGTGACCGCATGGGATGCCTCTAGAAAATAAGGATGGAGGCCAATCACGTCCGTGTAACTTACGAACAAACTTGCTGAAAAAAAAATATGAGATGAAGACCGTCACATGCGTGGTGGGCTGCTAGCAGAGTTTCCGCGGGCCACGTGTTTGAGACACCTGTGATCGAAGCTTCGCCCTGCATAATAAAAAAAAGAAACAATACCGATGCAAATGAACAACCGAAGTCGTCAAGTCGCATGTGTCGGCAAAACGGGGTATCACTTTTTATCAAGTAACTGCATACAGAGCTGTGACGAAAAACCACGGTGCAAGAATACCTTAAGTTAGCGAACGCCGCGACTATCCGCTGCCTGATAATGTTCTGCTTCGCGATAAGCCCGACAGATGGCGCTACACACTTTGTCCCGGATTCCCCCCTTTCCCCTTACTTCGGTGTAGAAAATCCACGTGACGTAAGAAAGTAGTGGCACTCATTTATCGTCACCACAACAACCTCGCCGTGCCATACCTCCTCTCTTATCACCCTCTCTTTAGCGGCGCCGCTTTATGCGTGTCACGTAGTTTATGTCGCGCTATAGTCCAGTTTTCTCAGATTTGGAAACCGTCACCCACGTGCCAGATGTGCTTTGCGAAATTCGCCAGCAGCCCGCCATGGTCCTCAGTCCGGCCAGCCATCTATCGGCATGCCACAAATGAGAACATAATTGGTCCCTCCCCGCCAAACGGTCATTCAGCGGCGTACGCTCACCTAAAGTATTCTTGCACCATGCGAAAAACCAAGGGCAGGTTGTGTGTAGAAGCTTCACTTATCTCATGTTTCCTTTACTCTCTGCATGTTTCCAAAATGGTGCAATGATCAAGCTTTAGCTTACAACCGCATGCTTCGTAGTTGATTGATTGATTTGTGGGGTTTAACGTCCCAAAACCACCATTTGATTATGAGAGACGCCGTTGTGGAGGGCTCCGGAAATTTCGACCACCTGGGGTTCTTTAACGTGCACCCCGCATGCTTCGTAGTGCTGGGCTGTAAGTTACTGGGCCCAACACTGTTAGGTGAGCATGCGTGCTTCGAAAGCAAGGCAACCGATTCAGAGCCATCGTCCTGGAACCTGGTGCTTGACATGGGTGCATCGCTACTTACATAGTCATCTGCACATGTCCTCCCAAACGAAGATGCACGCGCACTCATGAGTCCGAACAGCGTTTTCCTTTTCGTAATACATTCAGACTGAGTCATTATTATTATCAGGATGTAACGTCCCAAAACCACCATATGATTGAAAGACGCCGTGAAAGGCTTTAGAAATTTTGACCCCCTGAGGTTCTTTAGCGTGCGACTAATGCCCCGCCGTGATGGTCTGGTGGCTAAGGTACTCGGCTGCTGACTCGCAGGTCACGGGATCAAATCCCGGCTGCGGCGGTTGCATTTTCGGTGGAGGCGATATGCTGTAGGCCCGTGTGCTCAGATTTGGGTGCACGTTAAAGAACTACACGTCGTCAAACTTTCTGGAGCCCTTCACTACGGCGTCTCTCATAATCATATGGTGGTCTTAGGGCGTTAAACTCCACATATCAATCAATAACGTCATCAATAACGTATCAATCAATAACGTAATTTAAGTACACGCACGTCGAACATTTTCGCCTCCATCGAAAATGTTGCTTTCCGAGGCAAGCATTTGTAACCACTTGTCCTTCGAATTAGCAGTCGAGTGCAATAACAAACTGGACCACCGCGGCGGGTCACCTTCAGACAGACTAAAGGAAACAAGTAGGTGCCGTTTTGATTGACGTAAATACTTGTTTTTTCAACGACGATAGTCTTTCTTGGGGACCTTCGAAGCAAAAATTTTCGTCTGTCTGTCTGTCTGTCTGTCTGTCTGTCTGTCTGTCTGTCTGTCTGTCTGTCTGTCTGTCTGTCTGTCTGTCTGTCTGTCTGTCTGTCTGTCTGTCTGTCTGTCTGTCCATTCGTCTTTTTGTCTACGCTTAATGGTACCGGGTACTCTGAACGCCACCTGCCAATACCCCAAACGGCCGACCCCATCCGTGGCGCCCAGCAATGTTGCTCAAGATTCAGCGTTCATACTTGTGCGACTGTCAATTAAAAAGCAATTATTGCGCATATATGAGGCAGCATAACAACACGTATATATTCTGTATGTGCGTCTTTTACTAGACAAGGCATACATAAGTAATTCTAAGAACCGTAGCGTTTATCACGCTGCGCTGACCATGCAACGCTTGCACGAAAAGGCGAGTTGTTTCCAACGCTTTGCTAAGACGACGCAGTGGTCGCACCTACCCGTCGCCATGCGTTCTACATCTTATCGTCTTTGAGACGGGTGCGCACGCTCGTCTCAGAGCCGCGCGCTTCGTTTTCCAAGAAAACTGCCAGATAGCGCTCGTGTCTCACGTGTGACGTGACTTGATGCGCTCGTTCGCCTCCGCTGCACGCTCGAGGCCCTCTAATGCAGCGCCTCCAGAGTACCATTTACCGATTTCTTGCGCAGAACATCAAATAAATGTTTTGTTCAATCTCTCCATACGCAAGACTATCGTCTTTCGATGACATTTGCAGATTAACCTGCAGATACGTGGCCAATTTCATTTTCTTGCACAGAACCAAGCTTTAACGGTTCCATTTTCATTCAGCAGTGTGGCATGCACGTAGTTTACAGTACACGGCCACCATTTTTATCAGCCTCTTGTTAGTAAGATTTGACAGAAGCCTCATGGCTAACCATCCGCTGGCCAGTGTTGCCAAGTTTTCTACTTCCTGGATGACTTTCATAGTCTTCATAAAAGTGACCCTTCAATAGGGGAAGTTTTCGGCACATCAAGTGCGAAAACGTGTAACGCTTCAGCCGCCATCCGACAAGATAATATCTCCAGTCCAAGAGTTATCATTTGAGAGTGGAAATTTATGCTGACAACTTTGCTGATGCCTGGCCCCTCATTTAGCTGCCACCTGCTCCCAGCAAAAATAAGTTGTTATTAGTTGATCATCTGTCTTTCACTATAGCAGAGTTTTGTCCCTAGCGCTGCTAAGTTTGCGCCAATCTCAGAGTGCAATAAAAATATATATTTTTGTTTGTTTGGGTCACTTTTTCTACACGGCAACCAGTCGTGGCGAAGGTAGCGAATTCAAACCAAATTTAAGTGTGATAAACACTTTCAATAACAAACTCATTGGGCTTTTGGGTCAGCCTCTTTCCCTAATTTTCACTTTCTCCACTTAATGACATCATCTTTCATGAGTAATTTGCATCGTAACTAATCTGCGAACGCACACCGCCTCTTGTGCTCGGCTATGACACTGACTGCGCCTCCAAATCATGCTACCGTATAAGCAATCAATTAACGTTGCGTTACAGCTGGTGATGTTTTCGATGTCAACTCTTTTCTCGAATGAATAGTTAAAAACTACTTTGTTTTAACGACGCTTGCGTCTACTTTGTTTTAATGGAGTGTTATTTTGGCCACTGTGAAATGCCGCCTTATTGTCAAATTCTATAATGGGGACATTTAAACCAACTACAGCACCCTTAGCAGCCCTTTGGACCAGCCACTGTTGTGAAGATGGCGATTTTGACTGCATGCTGGAATTCTACAGCATCCACAGTACACTCTTAAAAAAAGGTGGTAGTACTTGCTAACTTTGAGGTAGTAATGGTTTGTCACATATGTTACAACCCTGGTAGTAAGCGCAATTAGTAACGGCGAGAATGGTTACAGTTACTACCTCTGCTGTTACTACCAGCAGTTAGTAACTGTTACTACCCAAGCCATTACCACCCATTGGTAGTAACTTTTAAAGGTTTAAAGAAAAAAGTAGTAACCGATACTATGCAGGTCATGCATTTTAGCATATTATTTCTCCACTGTCAATGTTGGCTAATCAATGTCTTACAACTAGACAAATTCACTTAAGAAGCGGGGTGTGCCGTGAATGCGAAGAATGCATAGACCAAAGAAGTTCACTGTTTTTACGCTCGGTCGCTCTCCGGCGCGGCGATGCTGATGATTTGAACACTTGCTCAACTTAGGCGCAAACGAGCTCAACTTTTAATTTTCGCTTGTAGACTCTTCTAGGTTATTTCGCACGCCAGCAAGCGATCACGCCGAAACGTGATGACAGTACAAGCAACCATGGATGTAGTGCCAAACGAGGTTCTGCTACCCATCTTGGCATTAGTGGATGGAGCAAGTCTCATCAGGTGCAAGCGGGTGTGCAAGCGGTGGCTGGCTCTGGTGGAGACAATACTGCAACACGGCCATGCCACTTGGAGAATGATATGCAAGTCAGAAATCCACCATGACGTCCCGTATGAACTGCTCGATGATTCATGTCCAAAGGATGAACCTCGACCTGTGCAAGTTGACTGGTTCAGTGTATGTAAGTGTTGGTACAGCACAAGGGTTGTTTCAAAGCTTTCTTATCACATTAGCAACCTGAGACTTTTCAAAGAACAAGTGACGTGCCTCAAGACATCAGGGGATGTAATTGTGAGTGGCCACACGTCAGGAGTCATATCTGTTTGGAATGCTCAGAACGGCTGGGCGATAAACTTCATTGAAACACGTGCAGATTCAATCCGGGATCCCACATTGTTAAATCTTCGTGGCCCTGCTGCACTGTGACCAGCCTCGGCATGCCGGAGAGCGAGAGAAGCTCACTATTTTTTACGTTTACATGTAGTAAGAAGTAAGCGTGGGGTATATATAGCCCCTACTTTGCAGGGGCATGTCTGGCACAGGGGAGCACTTGCGTTTCAGGAGGAATTTTTACAAATATAAACCTATAGCACTATGGTATACTACCTGGTTACGTGTGTTTGGTGACGTAGCACAAGACTTTTAATCAGACATGCTTATACAAATTATATATCATAGTTATTTATTATAAAATGGCCACAAAAAGGCAATAAGTACAGTGGCCGGAGCAATGTACCGAACTCATTCTCAGTGCATTTGAATGCTTCACACGGCTAATATAACTGCGTTCAAAAGGTAATAATCGTTTTAGGGGTTTGGCGTGCCGAAACAATTATATTATTTGGAGACACCCCGCAGTGGATTAACTGTGACTGTCCTCGAGGCTAATTGTGACCGTCTGGTTATTTTGATCTGCCGGTCTCGATAATATGTGCTGTAATTTACTAAGGTGTTGTGATTGTCTATTACGATACGTGTAGCACTTGCTTATGGTTCGTTAACTTGTACTTCTTCGTTGCGACAATATCAAAATGACGTTTACATATCTCAGTTGCGTAATTTAAAACAAAATGTATTTTTTATCTATGAATACCTTTTGCGTCATTTTCCTGTGTAATGATTATACGTCGAGATGATTCCTCTCATTAATTATCAGAATCGCATTCACACACTATATTGGAATAGATAGTCAAAAGCCGGGTAGCAAAGAGGTAGTAACGGGGCAAGAAAGGTAGCAACGGCTGCAGTTACTACCTATTTCATTTCAGTTACTGTTTACTAACGTAGGTAGTAAAGAGGTCGCAGAAAGTTAGTAACGGTTGCAGGTAGTAACTGTTTACTAACGTAGGTAGTAAACAGGTAGCAAAAGGGTAGTAACGGTCGGAGAAAAATAGTAACCACTGCAGTTACTACCTATTTGCCTGCAGTTGCTACCTTTTTACTAACTTTTTTAAGAGTGTATAGCAAACCTGGTGTGAGCGCAACGACAACTTCCTGTAGGAATTCAACTTCCGGTATTTTATCTCATACTACCACGTGTGGGCCAATGTCGGTTGTATGTTGGCCAATGTCGGTTGTATGTTGGCCAATGTCCACTAGTGTTTCTATACTGTTTGTGAAAGTGTACGCTTGTGTTGGATGCTGTTGGCTGGAGTGTTGACAGTGTTTACTGCTGTTGTCTTGTGATCGCAAATGTTTGCAGTTATGACTACGATGCTCCCTCGATACACTATCGGTCCAATGACGTCAGTTGCGTACCATTTACTTCTTGCAGTGTACTTGAGCACCGAGAGAGACGGCGGAAGCGCCCCATGTCCATCATCGGGGATGGCCAGAGGCCACGCCCTTTCTTCTACGTGGCGCACCAGCGCCCCCTGGCGAAGGCGACGGCGATGGTCTCTGGTGCAGTGGCTACTCCCCCCGCTCCTGCTGTTGCTGCTACAATGCGCTTCGACGGCTGACGCCGGACGGGCCTCGCCCGCAGCGCCGCGGACGAGGCACCGGTCCCACCATTGGGTCACAGGTGAGATGGTGCCCGTGAGCGTCACGATGCGATGACGTCAACTCACGGGAAAACGGGAAATAACGTGAGCTCGGTGTTGGCGTGTGTTGTCCTTTCTGTGCGCTACAGACCTAGTCCATCTTCGTAAACAGTGGTTGGAGAGAAGAAAAAATATCAGAAAGGTAAGTAGGTTAACTAGACTGAGTCCTCTTTGCTACCCTACACAGGAGAGAGGAGAATGAGGGAGAAAAGAAAGAGAGAAAAGGAGGAGATACGCATTGCACATAACACACAAACTGCGCACACAGTTCAGGTTAGGCACCGTCGAAATACCAAGGTGCTTAAAGCGACGTCCTGACGCGTAGGCTCTGCCCAGCCCAGAGCTTGTCACCACCCGCAATGATCACGTTACAACTGACACAGCAGCTGCAAATGTTCCTCCGAGCCCAGGGCCTCGGGGAGCTTTCCGAATGAACACCCCGGAGACTTCCCGTTGCGTAGCGCTTTAAAACTGCTGTGATTTCGTGTCCATCCGTCAGCTAACAACATCGCAACATTGTTGAATGCAGGATGGGTCGAACATCATTTCATTTTCTTTATTACAAAACAACTCCTGCGATTATTCCGAGTAGAAAAACGTGAATGTGTGAAATATATAGCCTGTTCACTTGTTATCGTGAAAATAGCGCAATAAAAGTTTGAGAACGCTCGGGCGTCACCTTAAGTGTAAAGTGCCATCGCCTTATATGGCACAATGTGCATCGCCTTCCCAGTCAGTGCCTTCGCTCTTTTTCACTGTGCCCACCTCAACAATGTCGAAAGGCGACGAACGTTTGTTAGATAACAATGACCGCTCAAAACTGTCCTTGAATGATAAATGCAATGGTAGTGGTGAAGCACCCACTGTGCCACAATTTTTTTCTTTTACAAATAGAAGTGCGTCCGTAAGGCAACACGCAAACCTACGCAGCTCCTCACTTTTTTGATGCTTTGGTTGCTGATGATGAAAAAATGGGTCTCAGAGCTTTGCGATGAATGGGCTTTCGAGCCCCTCACCTGTGCAGTTCACATTTCTTGACACCTGGCGCGATTCTATGGGTCTACTACGCCACACTACTAGGCTAAGTGGCACCTCGCGATACATAGTATATCGTACAAGGTTTTTTTTTTCTTTTGGAAGCAGTTTTAAAATAATGGCGTCTATCTGTTATAGAAAAATTGCTCGTCACGCGGAAGACCTTGGTTTAAACCCCATTCGAGCCACATTTATATTATTTATTTATTTACATGTATTACTAATTTTTCCGCGCAGACAACGCTCATGTTTCGCTCGCTACCAAGGACGGCGATACTAAGACTTCTGCGAAACGTTATCTTTCACTGTGTCACGGTGAAACTAATTTACTTAGACTATGTTATCTCGTGTGTGAGTGACGCAACTAGCTTCCGCGATATTTCATTATTTGCAGCATGCATCCGCTCTTCATCGTGTGCTCTGCATCGGCATCATCGCGTCAGTTGATCCAGATGTCTCAGTCGGACCAACGGACGATGCTTGCGTGATTTATTTATTTATTTATTTCAAATACCCTCAGGGTACAAACGTACATTGAAGAGGGGAGGGGCAAAGAAAGTTAACACGTAATAATAACTTGGTTATAGTTTTAAAAATACAGAAATGAATTATCACGATGACACTTTAAACAAATATCAGTTACAAGAACAAAGGCCAATGAACCAAAATGAATAACACAGCAATCAAAACACTGGACTGTCCTGGAAGAATTACAAGATTTTATCATTGGATGCACTGCCAAAAGAGATATAATGAAAAAAAAAAAAAAAAGTAGCCACTCGCAAAACTAGAATACGAGAAGCATAGCAACAAAAGGGAAACATAAAAAAAAAAAGAAAAAAAATTAAAGGTATGAAACAAACACTGAACGATGTTAACTCGAAATGAAACTTCGAAGTGCGATTTTGAAATTATTGGTGTTGGTTATGCTTGTGAGTGATGCAGGCAGATTGTTCCAGTCTCTGGTCGTTGTGGGGAGAAATGAATGTGAAAAGCCGACGGTGTTGCTGTGTGGAATGTTTACCTTTTGGCGATGGTCGATGCGGGATGAAATGTACGGCGGTGGCTGAAGAAGCATAGAATGTAAATATGAATTGTGGTAGTAGATTTTATGGAAAAGATAGAGTCGAGATAGTTTTCGGCGATGTGATAGCAATGGAAGGTGTAGAATGTCTTTCATGTTAGTAACACTCGCAGTTCTTTGGTAATTGTTTAAAATGAAACGGACTGAGCGATTTTGTATTTTTTCTAGTAATTTTATGTGGTTCTGATATCCGGTGTCCCATACTGACGATGCATACTCAAGCTTCGGACGAATGAAAGTTGTGTACAGTAGTAGTTTTAATGAAGATGGCGCTTGAGGAAACTTCCGGCGAAAATATCCTAATGTGCTAGTGGCCTTGGTGGCTATGTAATCAATATGAGTTTTCCATGAAAGGTTATTGGTAATATGGACACCCAAGTATTTGTACGATGTTACGCATTCTAGTGGGATGTTATTAAGTGTGTAAGTAGGGGAAGTCACTTCAGCACGGGAAATCCTCATACTTTTGCATTTTCTAACGTTTAATTCCATACGCCATAATTGACACCATTTAGTTATGTTATTAAGATCTTCCTGAATTAGTGAAATGTCTGCGGCATCCGTCACCTTTCTATACAAGACGCAGTCATCTGCAAACAGGCATATTTTCGAAGAGACATTAGTAGGCAAATCATTAATATAGATTAGGAATAGTAAGGGACCAAGCACAGACCCTTGCGGGACACCAGAATCAACAGGAATCAATGAGGAGTTAACGTCGTTAGCGGCTACAAACTGAACACGTGATGTTAGAAAGGCGCGAATCCAATTAATTACAGCTGTGTCGATGTTTAGAACGCTTAGTTTATGAAGTAGCAGTGCATGGTTCACTTTGTCGAATGCTTTAGAGAAGTCGAGAAATATACAATCTGTTAAAAAACCGCCATCTAGATTAGAGTGAAGAAAATGAGTGAAGGCTATGAGCTGAGTGTCACAGGAAAAGTTTTTGCGAAATCCATGCTGCGAAGCCGTGAAGAAGTTGTTGTGTTCGAGAAAATTAACCAGATGTGTGTAAATTATATGCTCCATAACTTTGCAAGGCACTGATGTAAGAGAAATCGGTCTATAATTTTGTGGGTCATGGGATGGTCCTGATTTGTAAATAGGGATGACTCTGCCAGTTTTCCAGTCAAACGGTAAGGTACCCGAGTTGTAAGATTGCGAGTAAATATGTTCTAGTATGATTGAGCAATATTCGGCAGTGTTTTTTAAAAAGATTGCATTGATTTCGTCTACCCCGCATGATGCTTTAGATTTTAGTTTCTGAATGATGCTTTTGATACCAGTGGAGTTGAAGATTATGGGATGCATAGAGTGGTATTGAGTAGGATGGATCTCAGGCATCGGACCGGGAAGGTTAGGTGATGAGAATGACGAAGCGAAAGTTTCATTGAGCAGAGTAGAACACATATGCTCCGGTACAGGGCCCCCAGAACTTGTCAGCAGTGATATACCATTTTTATGAGCATTTCCCCGGATAATCTCCCAAAAGCGTTTTGGGTTAGCCTGTATTAAGTTTGGAAGCGTGGATTTAAGGAAGGAGACTTTGGCTGATTTTAGTGCTATGATATATGAGCTTGCAGCGTTTTTGTATGTTAGCCAATGAGACGGTGTTGAGTGAAGTTTAGCTGTGCGGAATAAACGTTTTTTCTTATTGGATAATCGATTCAAATATGTACTATACCATGGTGATTTATTGTTAGCGTAAACAGTCCGAAGGGGGACATATTTGGTTATTAGCTCACCGATTTTATTTTTTAAAATGGACCAGTTAGTTTCGACGGAGCGTTCTAGATAACTAGGTAAAAAAGTGGCCAGAAACAGGCACAGTTCATTGTTGATGGCCTCATAATTAGCTTTTTTATAATTTCGAATCTTTTTCCGCTGTCGCTTTATCTTTTGATGAGGTGTTGTAATCGTGAAGAGCAAGATGTCGTGATCGCTCAGCCCTGGCATGTGCGTTACTGTAGAAACTTTATCAGTTGATGTCGTTAGAATCAGATCAAGGAGTGATGATTTGTTTTTTGTTACACGTGTTGGAAGTTTGACTATCTGGGATAAGCCGAAGTCAGAGCAAACTGAAACGAACCGATTGGCTTCAGCCGTTGAGGGGTTAGAAAAAGGGATCGAATGAGACCAGATGATGTCAGGAAAATTAAAATCACCCAAGAGTATAATTTCAACTCCCGGGAAACGCATGGTAACCGCATTTAAACTGTCGTGAATGTCATCACAAAAAGATGAGTCACTTGATGGGGATCTGTAGCAGACACCTAATAATATTTTCTTAAAACTAATTGTTAGGCAACACCAAATAAGCTCTAAATTCGAGTTGATTGGCACAAGAGAACAATTTATGGATTCTTTAACAGCGAGCAAGACGCCACCACCAATCCTACCAGTTCTGTCACTTCGGTAAACAGTATAACGGTTTGCACACTCAAAGAGTTCGGGGTTTGTTATTTTGCTACTTAGCCAGGTTTCTGTCAGTGCAATAATGTCGGCGTTACAGTCATCAATAATACCACAGAATTCATCTTTCTTGGGAAAATAACTACGAATGTTGGTAAAAAGGACTGAACACTTGCACTCGTTTATGGCTCCTCCCCTCAGATGTCCCTAACTCGGCGGTAACCTACGACCTGAGCGAAGAGTTCTGCTACGTTCATGCTCGTGTGTGGGCTTTTTTCTGTGTATTTCGAAAATGCAGTTCTTCGCTTCGTCGTATCCGTAAGATTTGCCATCGAATGTCAGCGTTTTATACCGAAGTTTGAAGGACGTGGTCTTTGATTTACCGTATTCTATTAGTTTTTTTCTTATGTTGCGCGTTGTTTGACAAAAATCTTCGCTCATTGCTATGTCAGTGCTCTTTAGCAAGCCTCGTTTTGAAGAAACCAGCTCTCTCGTTTTAAATGTTTCAAATTTCGTTATAAGTGGTCGAGCTTTCGCTGAATCATAGCGTCCTATTCTGTGAGCGCGGCATATATCAGAACTTGTGACATCAATTTGGATAGTATTAGTCAGGAGGTTGATGATCTTTTTTTCCGATTCCGAAGAAGTTTCATCTGCGGCATCTGGAATTCCATAAAAGACAAGATTGTTTCTCCGCGATCGATCCTCTGCGTCATCAAGACGCGAATGCATATTACTAGTGTCTTTTTCAAGGCGCTCAATAGTGGTGCGTAGTTCTTTCATTTCATGCTGCCAGTGCTCGAAAACGGAGGTTTGGTTTTCAACTTTCGCCAGTCTGTCTTTTATTTCGTTCATTGATTCTGAAACTGACTGTTGTTGTTCTTTTAACACAGATACGGTGTCCAATATTGTTGTTTGCGCTGATTCCATTCTTTTTGTACGTTCGTTCAAATCCTTCATCGTTTTCACTAGTTCTGCTAAGTTGTCAGGACCTGGGTTGCTTTCTACATCCCCACAAAGAAGTAGTAGCAAAGAACAAAAAGGCAAGAGAACGGCTTGTGGGCACGGAAGCACAACAATAAAGGGTTCATCAGATCGGAAGCTACGACAAGGCAGTTTAGAAAGGTAACTAACCTGCAAGACGAAAAGACAGGTGCGTAAGCCTTTGGCTGTTCTTTCCATCGCGCTTCCGTGCCCACTGCAGTGATAGTGCTCGATGCTGGGTCTTATCCTATCCGGACGAGATGACGTTGATGTCGCAGCTGCGCACTGGTGGTGCTGCAGGTGGCGCTCGACGATGTTGATCAGGTCCCAGCAAGCTGTTTCTGGCAGGTCTGGTGAAGGGGCAACAGCACAGATTCCGTCCGATAATGGAAGATCCGGGGAAGGGGCGGCTTCACGAATTCCGTCCGAGAGCGCGAAGCTTTCCCGTAGACCAGCCACTGGTACGCCGGCCGCGAAAACAGCGACGTACTGCAAGACGAAAAGACAGGTGCGTAAGCCTTTGGCTGTTCTTTCCATCGCGCTTCCGTGCCCACTGCAGTGATAGTGCTCGATGCTGGGTCTTATCCTATCCGGACGAGATGACGTTGATGTCGCAGCTGCGCACTGGTGGTGCTGCAGGTGGCGCTCGACGATGTTGATCAGGTCCCAGCAAGCTGTTTCTGGCAGGTCTGGTGAAGGGGCAACAGCACAGATTCCGTCCGATAATGGAAGATCCGGGGAAGGGGCGGCTTCACGAATTCCGTCCGAGAGCGCGAAGCTTTCCCGTAGACCAGCCACTGGTACGCCGGCCGCGAAAACAGCGACGTACTGCAAGACGAAAAGACAGGTGCGTAAGCCTTTGGCTGTTCTTTCCATCGCGCTTCCGTGCCCACTCTTCGAAGTGCGATTTTCTTCGAAAAGGCGATGTAACGGCCACTCTTCGAAAAGGCGATGTAACGGCGTTGATTACGCAATCACGACGACGGGATAGAACGCGTCAGCTACGTGTTCTTCGGTCGCGCGCCGAAGTTTAGGGAGCGAAAGTGTGGCTTGCGTGGCATCGCAACGGGGCGCGCACACTTCGTTTGCAAGAACGAAGGACAACCCTGGCGTGACCCGTTCACTTATTCATGCCAACCGCCGATCGAATGGCGCTGAATTCCAGGCGCCTCGAAGTCTTGGGGACGATGTATGCGTGCGCACTCGGTCTCCACGCACGAGGTGGGAGAGGAGGAGAGGCTGCCAGCTTGTAACGAGTTGCGAAACAGCGCGCGAATGCGTTATTTTACGTTTTTGCCTCTGTGTGGCCCCTAGCGAAGTATACGTGAGTGGAAATTACCGGTACGTTAGGAGCGTTGATATGGGCATCGACCTCATCCTTTGGAAGATTCAGTGGCCCTTCATTCGCCTTTTTTTTTAGTGTTCTGCAATTCATGGCGTAAAGGTAGTGACAGACGCAATGGCGCACGCTATATCAAGACAACGTTCTAACAGCTATAGCGAGCCCTAAATGCGGACACGCAGCAGTTTCGACCGTTATTACGCAACGCCCTCAACAAGGATCGTCAGGTTTAGAAAAGACGAATCATTCTCTTTTGACACAACCCGTGAAAACGATGTTTATAAATGGGCCTCGTTCACCATTTATTCGCATACAATGTGCCTTTCAGCAGCCGTTCATGCAGACGTTGTGGCGAATCCCTCCTCGGTTATTGCAATGGCACTACATATATATATATATACAGATGTTCTGAAACAATAGAGCGCAGTCTTCTGCAAAGCAGATGACAGCGCCTCATTGTAAGTGCGTGAAGAGCCGTAGATACACAGTGCACCATTAGCGTTACTCCAGTCTTTTTTTTTTCTTTCGGTTCGTGAGCGAGTAGGTACGCCTGCATACCAACCCGATTTGAAGTTCTACCACGTGGATCGCATAGTGTTTTAGTGGCTTCGCGTAGTCAACGCCGACATGCGCAAAGTAGAAAGTTGGTTCATGATTAGGGGCCGTTCTGTGCGGCTTCAAAGCATGCCGCCCTTTTCTGTAAACTGCTATACATCTACCCAGGCCCACAAAAAAGACGTTGCGTCATATAGCTCGTATTCATTTGCGACATATATTTTATTTCCCTTCTGGTTTGTTGGAAACGTTCAAGTAGCACATAGCACACTAGGCCCATCTGCGTTCTCGGCATGATTGGGACCGCTTGAGAAGATTATGTGAGATTACGTAATGAGTGGTCGCCCGTTTAAAAAAAAAGGCGAGCTCGTTTCAAATCAGATTATCGCTGTGCTCTAACGAGGGATGCTTCGCATGAACACGCTCAAGAGTGTATCAGAACATGTTAGCGCGCGCTCTGAACTAGAGAACTTTGCAACAAGCTTTCGTCGTTGCCATGGCAATCTAACGGTAGGTTTCCGTAGAATACAATGTCATTAGTGCGCGTTTGAACGGACTCGCACTTTTGTGAGGGTGACTGAAATGCAGCTCTGCAATCTGCAGTTTAGAGTTGGGTGGCTGAAATCACGAAGTTTTTTGCGCGTTAGTGCAGTTTGCTAGTGTCAACCACCTCTGCTTACAGCAAGTCCAACATTCCGACTGGTTGGAATCTACTGAGTACGTTTAGTTACACCATAAAAGTGGTCAAACGGTGAATTAAAGTTCTGTGCTGATGTGTATTTTAAAGGTACTTTCATTGTCTGCGTATCTCAGAATAATTTAGAACACATTTCTATTATTAGCCGCATTTAAGCGCTTTCCTCTTGACACCAAACTTCGTCGCTAAGTAGGTGTCGCTAGCTTTGCGCCATTAATATTACAAATCATAGCGTACAAAACATATCAGCACTGACTGCACACACTTCATGAAAATTCGAGGCTATACCTCCAGACAACACCAACAGCCGTGGAACATGCTGCTCTTCGTAGCGATTAGTGACCAGGAGGAAGCAACAAAAAGGGAGAAGGCAGGGAGGTTAACCAGAAAGACATCCGGTTGGCTACCCTACACTGGGGGATAAAGGAAGGGGACAAGAAAGACGAGAAAGAGGGAAGAGAGGGAAAAAGGGGGTGGGGGAGAGACTGACAGTAATTTCACTGCAGCGTGTAGAACTCTACCGCATGTCAGAGGCGTTCACACAAGCCTGTCTTTCTCAGGAAACGCAGCAGGCCTTTCACTGCCTTGTGGGCTGTCGAGGCATGTGTACGTTGCTGTAATAGCACCTGCACAGAAAGAGGCCGATCATCCAGTCGCCGCATTGCGTTGGCAAGTACTTGTCTCTCTGAGGCAAATCAAGGACAATGACACAGCAGGTGTTTGATATTTTCGTGGGTGCCGCAAACATCGCACGCCGCACTGTCAGTAATTCTGATTAACGTGGTATAAGCTTTCGTGAAAGCAACTCCCAGCCAAAGGCGATAGAGAAGCGAAGCTTCACGTCGATGTAGGACGGGTGGAGGCCGGAGTTGTAGTGAAGGGTCGAGCTCGTGCAGTCGTGTACGTCGTATGCTTGGTGTGTTCCACTCAGTCAGTGTGAGACTGCGGGCCAGTTGACGAATCTGCCTCGCCGCATCCGCTCTTGAAAGCGGTATCGGAACGCTGTTCGCTTCTTTATGTGACGCGCGAGCAGCATGATCTGCAGAATCATTGCCGCCTATACCACTATGCCCAGGTAACCACTGAAAGACGATGTCATGGCCTTTTTGTATTAACAGGTGGCGAAGTTTCACGGTTTGGTAGGTCAACTGGTCGTGGCATCCGCATCGGAGAACTGATATCAGGCACTGTAACGCTGGTTTTGAGTCAGAAAACACAGCCCATTTACCTGGTCTTTCTTCTGAATTGATGTGTTCCAGTGCATTGCGCAGAGCCTCGAGTTCTGCCGTCGTTGAACTTGTCACATGTGAAGTCTTAAAACACCGAGTTATCCCTTGTGATGGTATAAGCACTGCTCCACCTGAACTATACGGCGTAGTAGAGCCATCCGTGTAAATGTGCACGTGGTTACTGTAGTTTTCTTCCAGTAGGAATAGACTCAGTTGTTTCAGGGCATGTGTCGGTAAGTCCGATTTTCTCCTCATTCCTGGAATCATTAAGTGAACTCGCGGCCGGCTCAAGCTCCAAGGGGGAAGCAGTGGCTTTGATGCAGGTGCGTATGTCTCAGCAAACGATGAACGATGCTTGGAGACAATAGTGCCGTATGTCGTGCGGGGCTTTTCAGCAGCTAGCCTCGCCAGGTAGTGAGAAGGGGTCCTGGCATAATGCCTGAGATGCATGCGCATTGTCTCGGTAATAATATGCGTATTTATCAAGTGATCTTGAGCGATGGCAACGGTTTCAGCCGTTGAAGCATTGCGGGGTATTCCAAGGCATATCTTAAGTGCTTGGGCTTGAATGCTCTGAATTGCGCGCAGGTTGGTCTTGCCGGTGTTAGACATTGCAGGTAAGCTGTACCGTAAGAATCCGATAAACAGCACTCTGTACAGTTGTAGCATGGATGGTATGGGCACTCCCCAATTTTTTCCTGCAAGTAATTTGAGCATGTGGCATGTTGCGATCAGCCGCTTCTTCACATAGTTCACGTGTGGAGTCCACGACAGGTTTCTATCTATTATGACTCCCAAGAACCTGTGGCTTCTGCTGAACGAGATGTATTCTTCATTAATCGATATACTGTAAGCAGACATTGGTTTCCGCGTGAACGCTACCACTGCACATTTTCCGCAGGACACCTCGAGGCCTTGTTTACGAAGATAGCATGACGTCGTTGTAGCAGCCTTCTGAAGGCGGGCGCGAAGCTGAGGCCTTGTCACACCTGATGTCCAAATGCAGATGTCATCAGCATAGACAGAAAGTTCTACAGTGCTAGGTAGCTGCTCGACTAGACCAATGAGAGTTAGGTTGAAAAGGGTAGGGCTTAGCACTCCTCCCTGAGGAACTCCTCGGCTGCTGTAATAATCAGGTGTTGGGCCATTCGCTGTCATCACGTAAAATGATCTCAGCTGTAAGTAGCTGTACACCCACATATATATCTTGCCACCAAGACCTACTGTTTCCAAAGCACTAAGGATGGCTTCATGGGTGACATTGTCGTAAGCCCCCTTAACGTCTAGAAACAGGGCGGCGCACAGTCTCTTACAGGCTTTCTGGTGTTGAACATATGTCACGAGATCAACAACGTTGTCGATTGACGAATGGCCGCGCCTGAATCCGGTCATGGATACTGGATAGATTTCGTAGTGCTCTAAATACCACTACATTCGTGTTAGAATCATTCGTTCCATCGTTTTTCCCACACAACTGGCAAGTGCGATAGGACGGTATGAGGCAATATCCAGAGGAGATTTACCAGCCTTTAGAAGTGGAATGAGGCGACTTGACTTCCATGCCTGGGGAACAGTACCAGTCTGCCAGGAGTCGTTGTATAGGCGTAAGAGTGCCTTCCGAGCTTCGTCTCCAAGATTACAAAGGGCACGATAGGTAATGCCGTCAGGACCGGGTGCTGAAGAACGTCTGCACAGAGCCAGTGCCGCCTCTAGCTCATCCATAGAAAACTGGCATTCCATACGGGGATCACGTGAGGGCGGTGGGTTGTCAAAAGTTCCCGTTCTTGATACTGTGAAATTGGAATCACCGGCAATTCTTCTACAGAAAGATTCTGCGACGTCAATCTCTCTGCATCGAAGGTGAAGTGCCAGAGATGTAAACGGGTGTCGCTGACCCAAGGTTGTGCTAAGACCCCGGACAGTTCGCCATATCAGTGATAGGGGCTTTCGTGGATCCAACGACTCACAAAAGGATGTTCAACGTCGCCTAGCCAGTTTATCCATGTGCCGCTGCATTTTCTTTTGAATGCGTCTAGCCAGCCTCAAATCATCCATGCACTTTGTCCGTCGGTACCTTCGTTCTGCACGACGGCGTATTGCGCGAAGTTTCTCAAGCTCGATGTCGAAATCGGTGCGCTTGTGACTAGTCAAATGTGTATGCGTGGTATTCTGCAGGACATCCTTTATCGAGTCCTCTAGGTTATATGATGAGCCGTCGGTACAGCAGTCTTCCATTAACATTTTGAATTTCGGCCAATCGGTGTACTTGAGGCCTCTTGAGGACTTGGAGCTGGTGAAACCTTCTATACACAGGTAAGTCGGTATATGGTCGCTGCCCCGCGTTTCCAGATCCTAAAACCAGTGCACTTTCCTGATAAGTGAGCGAGAAACCAATGTAAGGTCCAGGCAGCTGCTATAGGCTGATCCGCGTAAATATGTAGGGCTTCCATCGTTACAAACGCAGAGTTCGTACTCCGAGGCTAAGGACACCAATTTTCTTCCTCTAGAGTTGTCCCTGGAGCTTCCCCATAGGAAATGGTGGGCATTGAAGTCGCCAGTGATCACCCATGGCCTTGGAGTCGATGTCAGAATACCGCGTAAGCGCTCGCAGTCAAGGCGGCTTGATGGAGATAAGTAAGCTCCGATAATCGTGAAAGCAACCTTATCCTTCTTCACAGTAAGGCACACATACTGATTCCCTTCATCAGGCGAGACTCTGTGGGGAACGTAAGTGAGGTCATGGCGCATGAATACAATAACTTTGCTGCAGTCTCTGTGAGTGGAGGACATAAAGCACTCATATCCTGACAGCTTGATTGAAGCACACAGGTTGGGTTCACAAATCACAAATAATGGGGAAGCGGTTCACAAAATACAAATTGTCTAAAGTCAGACATGCGCGACTTCAGTCCTCTGGCGTTCCACTGAAAGACAGATGCATTCTTGACTTCCGCTCGAAACGACTGTGCCTCGCTGGCCATGGTTTTACCTTAGAGCTGCAAGCTCTAAGTGCAAGCTCTAAGATTAGTGACCAAACATCCAAGAAAGTCAGCATGTTAGCTGACTCCAAGCAGCTTTTCAGAATTTGATATTTACCTTACGGAGCTGATTTTGCGAACAAGAAGTATTAAAAAGCAATGAACGCGATAGCAACGAATTGGAAGGTCACACGCAGAATGGCAAGCAGATCAAAACGTGCCCCGCGTTTCTCACGCACAAAGTACGCATGAAACCTACTCACAGGTACATTTTAACGCGTACAAGCGTCTCAGTTGTTACTTCGCTGTGTCTGAAAAGCGCACCCTTTTCGCAAACGGAGGCTGTGCAACGATTGCAGTGACATTTGTGCGCCTGGTAACTGCAACAGAATTGTTTCGACTAAACTTAAAGGCTAGCTAAGCCAAGCAAGGACTCGACATCACTTTTAAGGGACTTTCAAGCCACTCTGTCATAATGGGCAACGAAGCTGCCGATGCAGTTGCTCGATCAGGACACAAAATTGGCGTGCAAGTTTCCGGCCCGTTCTCAACAAAAGATGTTGAAATGCAAGCTCGTGAACTTGCAAATGAAGTTACATAAACCTTGTGGGTCACGTCAAGTTTACAACACAGACGTTTTCACAAACTGGACGTGTCTCTTCCACGCACTTGGCTCCCATTTTCACTCTACTGATGCAAGACAACGGTGCAATGCACTTCTTGCTTGAATGTGTGACGTTTCAAGTGGCCTAGTGACAGAGGAACGAGAACGCATGCGTGAGGTGATAGAAGGGGCATGCGTAGCATGTACACGTACTATCGGTGACAAAATTTTGCGCCTTGACTAAGAGCTACATGCCAAAACCACCGTTACTGCTTTCGCCGGCAAGTCTATGAACAATACAACTATGTATCGAAATGATGACAATCTTTTCTTGATAGTCTTGCCGTGACCTCACAAGTGTTGTGATATGTTGCATTATTGCTGGTCGATGCTTTTCGTGTTGCTTACGGTGGGGGACATTGAGTAGAATCCCGAACCAAAGGTCAACAAGTTGATAGAAGAAATTATTCAGAATTAGGCAGTGTTCGATCGGAAAATGGATGACATAAAAAGTGAAATGGTCACGTTGAGCTCCAAGCCAGACAGCACACAAGGCCTCTTGAATGCATTCGACGTGATGAACAGCAGGATTGGGAAGTTGGAAACTATAGTACAACACGCTGGAAAGCTGAGTGATTACGAGAACAGAAGTCGGCGCAATAACTTGATGGTGTTTCGTGTAACGAAGACCGAATCTGGCGTAGAAACAGTCAAATGTAAAGGAACTTAGTTTGGAGCACATATCTGAAACTATGGCTACACAATTTCAAACGATTGAGTGAATTCATCACCTTAAAAAAACACCATCAAGAAACTCGCTCGCAGACGCTGCCTGCGTATGGCCTGCATATGTTAGGAATGCGCACGCAACAAAATCGCCTAAGCTAATATTTCAAATACTAAATCGTCAACTAAATGTTGGCAAGAAAGCATCCTTACTGCCACTAGGTACACAGAGCTCAAGAACGAACCACAACAGCGCAATCCAACCGTACAGGGCTGATACCGATAAGTTCATATACTCATTCTTATCTAGCCTAATTGTAATGTTTCCTGTGTGTGTTGTTGAACAAAACGATTTGTGTTAACGTGAACAGACCTTAGATGGCTATCTGTATACGAATGTGCCACTTCATCTTGATGTAACCACTATTTGTGTGTCTGCAAATGATATGCTTTTTTTATTTCGTTATCCTCTCTGTAAGGACTCACAAGAGAGTTGACAGTATTGCGAAACAAATAAATTAATGGAACGCGAACGGTGGAGCACGTGGCCGAGTCTTAGCAACGGTAAAGTTCCCTCCATTCAGTCATCGCCATTGACGGGTGCTCACATTCGGTGTGACAGTGCCGTGCGATCCCTTTATAATGAAATACTTTTGCTTGCATTCTAGATCTAATGCGATAATCATAGGGTATGACGTTGGCATGCCAAGCGCTTCTGGCCGTTTCACTACCAGTTTATTCTATTTTTGTTGCTTTCTTTTCAAATAGAAGAACAAGAGCACAAGCGAATATATCACACTGTATATCTATAGGGGAATTGTACAGTGCTGCCAGACCCAATGTGCGGAGTGGACCTATTTATGGTGATTACTGTAGGGCGCACACTACACCTGTTATGTTTGCGTCAAGTGCTCCAACATTCGCGCTTCATTTGACACTGATTGTGCATATGCAAGCATTTCATCTATACCGGATTTGATTTATTTATATGTGGGGTTTAACGTCACAAAACCACTATATGATTATAAGAAACGCTGTAGTGGAAGGCTCCGGCAATTTCGACCACCTGAGCTTCTTTAACGTCCACCTAAATCAGAGCATACGGGCCTACATCGTTTTCGCCTCCATCAAAAATGCCGCCGCCACAGCCAGGATTCGATCCCGCGTCCTGCGAGTCAGCAGCCGAGTACCTTAACCACCAGACCACCGCGGCAAGGCTTCAGCTATACTGGAACGCAACAAGGAACTAAACGCGCAGAGCAAAATACTATAGATGAATGGTCGTTCTATCAGCCGCGATAGTATATTAGCACTTGAGCAGTCTTCATGGGCGCAGCCGCATGAACGGTTGCCGACTTGAGCGATCAGGAAGAACTCGACGAGTTGTTTTCGTAAACCACTACAAGGAACGAGTGTCCAATGACATATATAGCAGTAAATCAAGTTTTTCTTGCGTCTGACATGGTGAAGACGTGCTCCTGTAGTGCACATATTTCCTGTAGCGTAGAGCGCTTCGCTGAGATATATACTCTCGAGAGAAACGATTATGATGCTTTCATCTCCGCGATGCCTGTGGTTGCCGGTTGGAGGAAGTGTCCTGTAGCACACAGCCATTAAAAAGCTCTTGTTGCCTACCTTTGACGTTGGATCATGTCAGACTGAAAACGCATCGGTAATGCGGCCAATATCATCATCTTCGCCAATGAATAATACGTATAAGCTCATAGGGGAGAGCCTACAAGCGCCGGCAAGCGTACGTCGAAGGTATGGAGGCCGAGACTAATATAGATGTTCATAATCTTTTCGTCTTCCTCCTCAGAGGAGGCATACTGATAATCTATTAACCATAGGTATTAAAATTACAACAAAATGAAAGAAACATATGCAGGATGCTATTTGTAGTAATTGTTATGTAAATGTGAAGAAATTGAATGCGTTATTCGAAGGCCTCAGTTTTGGTCCCACTCCGCGGCAGGTCATTTTTTCGACCACTATGCCTTCTTCAGAGTTATATAATAATTACCAAACAAAACTTCTCCCGCACTTTCGTTGGCTTTAGTGTGTGTTAATTAGGTGCAATTCATCAGGTGCCTAAAGAAAAACAAGTTCATACAATTACCCCTGTTTTGTTATATTAGCCATCAGTCGATTACCGCATATTGCATTTACAACAAAATTACACTTATTAACACTTCATTTGCACTACAGTTTTGTATAGATAAAACTGATAAATCATTTTTGAAGTAGCACATGCATAAAATTTGTGAATGATTTAAGCTGTAAGGACGAATAAAACTATGTGTTTTGCTCTTATTGACTATGCATTCATCAAGAGATTAGTTACAGACCACAATATCATCTAACCATATGTTTGAACATAAAGCTGCTTTTTTTAACCAAAGCCAAATAGATATGTGTTGGAACTCGCAACTGATTGTGTGTTACAAGTGACTCCCTTTCCTTTCGCCTGTGTTGTTAGTGGTTTAAGTCTTCAAAACTTTCTTCAAAGATTTACGTTCATTATTACGATTGTGACAGACCTTTTGACCTGGAGGTTATATATGAAAAAATCTGACCTCGCTCAGTTCTCACTGTTTGTGTGGAAACTTGCGTGTTCGACAGCGCCACTTTCTATTTCATCATCAGCCTGTCTACGTCCACTGCAGGACAAAGGCCTCTCCCATGTTCCGCCAGTTAACCCGGTCCTGTGCTTGTTGTTGCCAATTTATACCCGCAAACTTCTTAATCTCATCTGCCCACCTAACCTTCTGTCTCCCCCTACCCCGCTTCCCTTCTCTGGGAATCCAGTTGGTGACCCTTAATGACCAGCGGTTATCCTGTCTACGTGCTACATGCCCGGCCCATGTCCATTTCCTCTTCTTTATTGCAGCTATGATATCCTTAACTCCCGTTTGTCCCCTAATCCACTCTGCTCTCTTCTTGTCTCTTAAGGTTACACCTACTATTTTTCTTTCCATTGCTCGCTGCGTCGTCCTCAATTTAAGTTGAACCCTCTTTGTGAGTCTTCAGGTTTCTGCTCCGTAGCTAAGTACCGGCAAGATACAGCTGTTATATACCTTCCTCTTGAGGGACAGTGGCAATCTACTTGTCATAATTTGAGAGTGCCTGCCGAATGTGCTCCACCCCATTCTTATTCTTCTAGTTACTTCAATCTCGTGGTTAGGCTCTGCGGTTATTACCTGCCCTAAGTAGACATAGTCTTTTACAACTTCAAGTGCACTATTACCTATCGCAAAGCGCTGCTCCTTTCCGAGGTTGTTGTACATTACTTTCGTTTTCTGCAGATTAATTTTAAGACCCACCTTTCTGCTCTCCTTGTCTAACTCCGTAATCATGAGTTGCAATTCGTCCCCTGAGTTACTCAGCAATGCAATGTCATCGGCGAAGTGCAGGTTACTGAGGTACTCTCCATTAACTCTTATCCCTAACTGTTCCCATTCTAGGCTTCTGAAAACGTCCTGTAAGCACGCAGTGAATAGCATTGGGGAGATTGTGTCCCCCTGCCTTACACCCTTCTTTATTGGTATTCTGTTGCTTTTTTTATGAAGCACTATGGTAGCAGTTGATCCCCTGTAGATTTCTTCCAGAATGTTTATATATATTTCATCTACGCCCTGATTCCGCAGTGTCTGCATGACGGCTGATATTTCTACTGAATCAAACGCCTTCTCGTAATCTATGAAGGCTATGTATAGTGGTTGGTTATACTCTGAGCATTTCTCTATTACCTGATTGATAGTATGAATGTGGTCAATTGTTGAGTAGCCTGTTCTAAATCCTGCTTGTTCCTTTGGTTGATTGAATTCTAATGTTTTCTTTACTCTGCTAGCAATTACCTTTGTAAATAGCTTGTATACTACAGAGAGCAAGCTGATCGGCCTGTAATTCTTCAAGTCCTTGTCATCTCCTTTCTTATGTATTAAGATGATGTTAGCGTTCTTCCAAGACTCTGGTACTTTTCCCGTCAGGAGACACCTCGTAAATAGAGTGGCTAGTTTTTCTAACACAATCTGTCCTCCATCTTTCAGCAGATCTGATGTTACTTGATCCTCACCAGCAGCTTTGCCTCTGTGCATGCTCTCCAAAGCTTTTCTGACTTCTTCTATCATTACCGGTGGGGTGTCGTCTGGGTTACTGCTAGTTCTTATAGTATTAAAGTCGTGGTTGTCTCGGCTGCTGTACAGATCTCTGTTAAATTCCTCCGCTATTTTAACTATCCTATCCATATTGGTAGTTAATTTGCCTTCTTTGTCCCTTAGTGCATACATCCGCCTTTTGCCTATCCCAAGTTTCCTCTTCACTGCTTTGACGCTTCCTCCGTTTTTCAGAGCGTGCTCAATTCTCTCCATGTTATACCTTCTTACATCGCATACTTTACGCCTATTAATCAGCTTCGAAAGCTCTGCCAGTTCTATTTTGTCTGTTGTACTTGACACTTTCATGATTTGACGCTTCTTAATTAGGTTCTTCGTTTCCTGGGAAAGCTTGCCGGTGTTCTGTCTAGCTACCCTGCCTCCAACTTCCACTGCACACTCCGTGATGATACTCGTCAGATTATCATTCATTGTATCTACGCTAAAGTTGGTTTCCTCGCTAAGAGCAGAGTACCTGTTCTGCAGTGACACTCTGAATTCCCATACTTTCCCTCTCAGTGCTAGCTCATTGATTTGCTTCTTGCGTATCAGTTTCTGTCGTTCCTTCTTCAAGTCTAGGCGGATTCGAGCCCGTACCATTCTATGGTCACTGCATCTTACCTTGCCAACCACTTCCACATCCTGCACGACTCCTGGGTGTGCAGTCATTATAAAGTCTATTTCGTTCTTATTTACGCCATTAGGGCTCCTCCATGTCCACTTGCGGTTTTCTCGTTTTCGGTAGAAGGTATTCAAAATACGCAGAATATTGCGTTCTGCGAATTCTACTAGTAGCTCTCCTCTGGCGTTTCTAGTGCCGATGCCATAATCTCCTACTGCCTGGTCTCCAGCCTGCTTCTTCCCTACCTTTGCATTAAAGTCGCCCATCACTATAGTATACTGTGTTTTTACCTTACTCATTGCCGATTCCACGTCTTCATAGAAGCTTTCAACTGAAGTGTCATCATGGCTGGATGTAGGCGCGTAAGCCTGTACTACCTTCATTTTGTATCTTTTATTTAGTTTAATTACAATGCCTACCACCCTTTCATTAATGCTATAGTAATCCTCTATGTTGCCAGCTATGTTTCTGTGAATTAGGAACCCTACTCCCAGTTCTCTTCTGTCTGCCAAGCCCCGATAGCAAATGACGTGCCCATTCTGTAGCACAGTATAGGCCTCATCTGTCCTCCTAACCTCACTCAGCCCTATTATATCCCATTTAATGCCTTCTAGCTCCTCGAATAATACAGCTAGACTTCCCTCACTAGATAACGTTCTAACGTTAAACGTTGCTAAGTTCAAGTTCCAATGGTGGCCTGTCCGTATCCAGAGATTCCTAGCACCCTTTGCTGCTTTGCAGATCTGACCGCCGCCGTGGTCAGTTGCTCCGCAGCTGGTGGGGACTGAGGGCCGTGAGTTAATTGACGAATGCCTACGGGAGGGGGTGGCCAGATACTGCACCAGGGTGGCCAATCCTTCTCTGGTGAGATCATCGGTGCGTACCGGCTTTAAGCCGGTACGATCAGACTTTCCATTTAGTGTTGTTTTTTTTAGTTTTAATACTTTCGCGTTTCCGACGCAAGAGTGAAACGTGTGACATTCTCGGCTTTCGATGAGGACCGACTCAGAGTAGCCGAACGCAGGCTTTATTTTTTATTTTTATTTTTATTGAAGCCGTTTCTTTCCCGTGTCTTCACCATCAAGCTGAATACTTTTCGGAAGGTACCAATTAAACGGAGTCGCTAATTAAAGACGACATTCCTCCTGTCCGCACTGCCGTTTCTTACACTACGCTAATCGCGTCAGAAAAGTTAGCTTATGACTTTGTTCGGTGGAATCTCGGAAGGATAGGAAGGAGTTGCAGCGAAAACCTCTGGCGGGTTCCGCTGCTGCCATAAAAATCTTTCTTCTTTTCTTACCACTGTAGTTTCCTTTGCTGCCCACTTCTTTTATTTTTCTAGAAATGACACTTGACGAGAAATATTTTAAAGTTGTTCTTATTCCAAGTTCTGAGAAAAGTCGCAACCGTCCAACGAGAGGAATTCTTTTTGCTTACGGCGCTTGCATTTAGCAGAAATTTATAATATTATCTAGCGAAAATTTTTTATAATAAAGAGTATCAATATATATATCTATTATTCTGTGCGACAGATTGTTTCATTCCACCCTGATTCTGCCAGCTTTTTTTAATATTCGAGCAGAAACAGCACCGTCATTTAACTTGCTGCTGTAATACTGTGCACTTAAATTGAAGCAACATCAATATTAGAAAGCAACAAAAATAGAAGAAACTTATAGTGTTATAGTGAAACGGCCAGAAGCACTTTGCATGCCAGCGTCATACCCTATAATAATCGCATTAGATCTAGAATTCAAGCAAAAATATTGTCTTATTAAGGGATCGCATGGTGCTGCCACTCGAGATGTGAGCACCTGTCAATGGCGATGACTGAACGGAGGGCACTATACCGTTGCTAATGCTTGGCCACGTGCTCCACCGTTCACGTTTTAGTATTTATCTATTTCACAATCGTGTCAACTCTCTTGTGAGTCCTTACAGAGAGAATAGTGTAAGAGTAAAGAGAAAAAGAGTATCATTCGCAAGTACACAGATACAGGTTACATCAAGGTCAAGCGGCACCCTCGTATACACATAGCCATCTAAGGTCCGTTCAAGTTTTGACAAATCGTTCTGGTGAGTGGCACACACCAAAAACATTTCAATTAGACTGGAAAATAAAGAGTATCTGAATTTATCGGTATGTGAAACAGTAAAAAAACAGTACAGCTCTCTGACTCTTTTGGAATACTGACCATATTTGTCCCACTATTTATAATCCCGCAATTCAAACTTTTCTGCCACTAATCCCATAACTGATTTTGCTTATTTTCAAAGCGGAGGTGTTCTGCTATTCATTGTTCTCCGTGAAACCCAAGGCATAATATAAACTCTTGCTCCAACACACTACCACGTGGATATTTTCACATTCAATGAAAACACGTTTGGTCGTTTCCTTACTTTTCCCTGAACATTTCGAGTTTTCTTCTTCTTTACTGAGTGTCGATTTTTAAGTCGGTGTTCTGCGGCAAACTGACCTCGCTTCAGACTGTGAAGCGCCTGTTTTTATTACAGCGCCTGTCTATATGGTAAAATATATAGACCTATTTCATGTTCGTAAGGAGCGTTAGGCGCCATCGACATAGTAACGACATTCTAGAGCCGTTTAACATAGGTGCTTGTAGCGACTAAGGTAACTAGGAGTACCTGTTGTTATTTATCATAACGTTGTGTAATGTAGAATTATGCCATTAATCTGACTACTTTTTTGGCAATTTCATAGATTTTGGGCATTTTGTATTTCTATTATGTATATCTAGGTAAACACTGCTCCTGTTTCTCCAGGGGGAGTAGGATTACGTCAGTAGGTAAATCCCATCCTTTTGTCCTAACCCCGTACCAGCCCTCTATTACCCTGTAATCGACTAAGTAATGCTAAAATAATAAATATATTTCAGGTTATTATTTTCAATAAATCCGAGTAGTGTATTACTACGCCACATTAGAAGCCTGAAAGATAACGTTGATACAACAAAGGGGCACAGACTGTAGTTGCTGTTCTCTGGCTGACACCGAGCAAGCTGCACAAGAAAGACGTGGCTGATTTGCTTTCTGAGCGTCAAGACACGGTCCTCTTTTAGAGGTTTGCCAGTTTGCCTCGTAACACGGAAAGAAACTGTTTCCAATCATAGCTGTTTTTTTTAATTCCGACGTTAGTTTGTATCTAGCGCCGGTAACTACACTTGCTGCCAGTGTCCAAAAACATGCTGGTGGTCAGGACATAATGGAATCAACGACAAGCCCCTGCTTGTTGTCCGTCACCCGTTAGCTGATAACTCACCTGCCGCTGCTTTTCTTTTTTTTTTGTCAGATGCATCACTTGTTCAATGCATGTACCTGAAGGCATCAGCGGTGGTGTACTTGGGGCAACTTCTCTGCTTTTGTACAGCTTTTCACCCGCCTCTTGTCCCCTTCCCACGCTCGCTGTCTCGCAAATGACGTGTGACAAGCGTCTGCTTTTGTTCGTAACTTTTTATTGTTACAGTGGCTCATCAAAGCTTAATCTGTCAAGACCCTGCAACCACATTTGTTGTTTCGGTGGGCCTCGGGAACTTATGAGGCCGCTCCACGGCCTCGTGTGTACTGCGAGGAGCCCTATATTAAGCGAGTAAATAAAACTCACTTGTACACAAAAGTGGCTGTTGGATAAGACATGTGTTGACGGAAGTTTTTCGCAGTAACTTGACGTTGAAAACCATATTGCTTGTTTTCCTGGCTGTTACTCGATACGTTGCCTCTCCGTTCTGTGACACTTTTTTATGGTGTCACGCTGTCAGTATTCTTTCGCTAAGCAAGGCCAGACGCATAAGGTACTCTCACTACAAGGTGTATTCAATTACAGTTGTACTGATGACCGCAAAAATTTGCGGCATCTGCAGCGCATGGCCCAGCGATGGAAAACTTAATTGCTGCGCCACCTACCATCACGCACTGCAGATCCCACAAACTTTCGCGGCAGACAGAATGATGTAAGAGCTCGAATAGTTTACTCTGTTTTGTTGCTTGCATCTAAGCTATTTTTTTTCTGGCGTTTAACGTTCCAAAACCACCACATGATTACGTAAGTCTCCGTAGTGGAGGGCTCTGGAAATTTGGACCACCTGTAGTTCTTTAACGTGCACCCAAATCTGAGCACACAGACCTTCGGCATTTTCGCCTCCACCGAAAATGTAGCAACCACAGCCGAGATTCGATACCGTGACCTGAGGGTCAGCAGCCGAGTGCCTATAGACCACCGTGGCGGGGTACATCTAAGAAATCAGGGTGCAGATACGTTGGAGACACTGATTCTTCTTTCGTTGCGGGCGTGAGGTGCTCTCGCACTGTGGTTCGTGCACGGCAATTCGATTATGACCTGCCTTCACACTGTACGAGCCTTTGTGAATGCAACACCTGTGACATATGTGATCTACCTATCATATCCAAGTTAGTCTGAAAGCAAAATGTGGTAAATCATATATACACTGAAATGAGTTTCACCTTATAGGGTGGCTTTTTGTTCCACAGAAATAGTCATCTCATCGGAGTACATTTCTTTACGCTGAAGAGACAAGCACGCTAATAACCCTTCACTAAAGACGTACACGCTATTAGCGTGACGCACCACTCCTCGCAAACAATGGAGGAGTAACTGTTGTTGTTGTTGTTGTTGTTGTTGTTGTTGTTGCTGTTGATGTTGTTGTTGTTGTTGTTGTTGTCGTCGTTGTTGTTGTTGTTGTTGTTGTTTTACTGAAGCGCAAGAAAGCCAGGTAACGAATATTGCCTCCGGGACTTTGGGCAAGAAGACTAGAGCTACAAACTCTTTGTAAAACGTAAAGTTATTTAGAACATTATTGTTAACATACTCACCCATCTTCGCGTAATGGTTTTATCATGTGCATTAAAAGGAGATTGGCCATCTCGTCAGGTTTTCAAACTAATAATGCGCGAAGCACTCGTCGTTGTGCTTTTCAGATAGTGATTGTCTTGTTACGCGAAGGCTATATAAAGCTTATCATAACTGGTGTGGCTAGAGAGGCGTTTGTTTGGGTATTTGTTAGAGGCTCAGCAGCCCACTTTAGGCTTTCTAGTTTTGTATGCGGATATATACACTCAAACGCATACATACACACACACGAACAAACGTTATATTTAGTTAAGTCTCCCGCCCCCCCCCGCCCCCCCCAAAAAAAAAAAAGAATTTCATGGCTGTGCCACAGGCTGGCATTCTCTTATAGGCACAAGTGTACGCAAATGAAAAGTACACGTGCTTGCACACTATATCATTTCTAAATACAGCGCGCGAACACAGCTGGCAGCGCTGTCACACGCGGACGCATCGCGTGCAGTGAATTTCAAGCAGGCCTCTAAAACTTTGCGGGGCAGTTGACTACGCCTTGTCCCCGTATATTGCGCACTGCGGTGTGTTACAAGAATATTTCTTTAAGTTTACACGTCTTTACTTGTCAGGCCACAATGCGCACAGCGGTCGCTTTGAATAAGTACACGCACTAATGCATCCGCGTTTTGAAAGGCGCACGCTACGCTTTAGGTGCCACTTTTGCTTTCAGCGATCGTGACGGCTGCGTTTTATCTCGGCAGACGTTTTTGACACCGACCGGCGACGTGTGTGAGCCAGAGAATGGCGGTATTTCTACGCCTAGTGCCCGTGCGCACCCTCTGATAGCGCCACTTCGATTGTGACGTGGCATTTGACGTGTAACGTTATCGAACCATCGAACGTTATTTCATCGCTAGCTTTTGAAAAGGGCTCATTTCGATTGCGTTCAAAGCATGACAGGCAATGTAATTAAAGACAATAATAGATAGCTTCTGAAGGGTTCAAATTGGGGTGTTGTTGAAACGAAGGGACGTATTCGTATCATAATGAAAATAAGGTAAGCATTTTCTTAGGCATATTACCGTAAGCTAACTTTTCTATCATAGAGAGAAGTTTATGGGTATCCGTTTTGTTCTATGAGCGAATAAATACTGGAATAAATTTTGTCAAATTACTACTTAATATTTTGCTCTTGATGTGTTCAATTTTTCACCAAACTTTACAAATGAATAAATAAGGTTTACTGCAGTATGCTAAGAACAGCACCATCTCAGCATTACGTGCAATCTTGTTGACGTATTGCACCAAAATGTACCGGAAAATAAGTACCAAAAATTTGCTTCACAAGATTAACATTTTCTGTAATATCGACGTGTGAAAGCTTTAAAATATACAATATAAAGCATGTTAAACTTGCCATAATGGCAACAGGTTGCGCTTACTGACTCTTCCACGTTTCAATGCACGTATTTACCGTACAAAGGTCGATGGGGGGATAGCTGCCATGGTAGATAAGTTGGTAGAGGTGGCAAGTTCGAAGGTCGCAAGCTCGGTCCCTGCCCATGGCAAGTTAATTTTTCATTCACTTTTTTTCTTTCTTCACAATTACATTGCAATTACTACTAATGACATTCCCTATACTTTGTTTGGCATCATAGTCATTCTACTATCAGGAAGTCACGCAGCAGCAGCAGCAAGGATTAACACGATCGCGCACAATGTCGCCAGGTCTCTGTGAAACATGCGCAGTTTTCTTCACGCCCGTTTTCACCGCTTCGATTCGTGCCTACGACTTGCCATTCCCTCTGATTTATCCAGATCTGACACAGCCGTTCTCAGCCGCTTGTGGCTTGAAGTGTCTCGTACGAACGCCTTTGCTTGCCGCATCGAATGGACAGACTGCTGCGTTTGACAGTGCGGCGCTGACAAAACCATCGAACGTATTTTGTGTCAGTGCCATCAATACAGCTGTCAGAGGCAGTCCCTGTCAGCAGTGCTTGCGCGCCTCGTTGACCAGCCGCTTTCTGAAAAATCAATTTTGGAATGCCTGAAAGATTGAACTTCATATATATATATATATATATATATATATATATATATATATATATATATATATATATATATATATATATATATATATATATATATATATATATATATATATATATATATATATATATCCATCTGTTAGTTCTCATTAATATTGTGTAACAAAGAAAATGATCTCTTAAACATACACTTCTTTCCTTAAATGCTTAGCTCTGTTATACAACGTAACCTCCTAAGCTTGCTGAAGTTTCTTCTGCTTTTCAAACGTTCTCTTTAGTTTTTTAGCTTTAGATCATCTATTCCTCGGTCGCAATCATACCATTCTTATTCTGTGTTACATTGCGCTTAGCAATAGATTGTTTCCAGCTTCCAGGTTTTATATTACTCTTCTGCAGGTTGCTTCTCATGCATCCCAACAAAACACGTATTGCAGCAAAAGTATATGAGAGCACTGTTTCAAACAAGCTCAGACAAACCACTCACCATGGTTGCAGTGAATATTGACCACGGTCACGCCACGTAGACACGCATGAGTTCTTCGCAACTAATATAACCTTAAAAGCTATACAACTTATTAGGCACGATTAGTATTACAGCTTGTGCACTGAGGAATGATCTAATACAGCTCTAATAGGTAACGTTCAGAGAACCATGCCGTAGCACCGTGCTCCTAGTCTCGTATCATTGTAACTCAGAACACTTTCTATGGCTTTTAGCTACGTAGGTAAGGCTCTAATCTGCCCCACGACGAATGCGTGGGCTCAAAGCATTTCGAACATCGTTTCCTCGCATGCACTTGCTTAAGCGCTTGAGTGGGATACTACGGGGATAAGATGCGACATTGATCTTAGATATACAATTGACACATGTGGTTGAACTACGAAAGACGGCCACATTTAGGACAGATAAAGAAAAGAGGAAGTGGATCGAAAAGGCTTAGAGGCACATGTACGCAATTGCGCAGATGTCCGCAACTGTAGGCCAGGATCGGCAAAGCCGGGTGTGCAGTGCCTGTCTTATGCGGTGCTTGCTGTTGTCGTTCACAGGTCCATGGCTTCCTTGCGTTATGGAGGATGGCTACTGCGGTCAGGGCTGGCAAGGTCGAAGCGTACGCTGTGTGGACGTGCGAGGCGACGTCGTCCGAGAACGACACTGCCACCGCCACGTCCGGCCACGCGCCGTACAGCCCTGTAGCACGGAGTGCGATGACGGCATTGGGTCTACACATCGACAGTCCCTCAGGTGAGAGTTTCCTGCTGCGTCACTGCTGCTGACTCCGCAGCTGAAAGATTGTTGCAGCGTTCAGTAGTTGATCATATTCATTCTTATGCAGTAACGAATGTACGGTAATTTTTTCGTTCTTTCATAGTGAGGGCCTCAACAGACAGTCTTAGGTTAGAAATACGAGAGTTTGTGGGTCAGCTGACGCTTCGTGCAAAGATTACGTGCTACGTGACCCCGTCTGGCACAATACTTCAATTTCAATTTCAGTTCAGTTTATTTTGAAATCACCGGAGACAGCACAAAAGTCAAAATGGTGATGCTGTAGGCCGAAAGCAAAAAGCCATTAAGGCTTTACGAAGGCGTTCGTGCCATTTGGCAAAATATGACCATGGAGGAGTATAAGATCATTATAGGCATTATCTAATATGAAAACATGTCTTGAAGGATCATGTCAATTTGCATTTTAAAACATGTAGAAAATGTTTAGAGGAAGCAACGGAGTAAATACATCATTGTAGGAAACTGTTTATTGTTAGCGCAAACAGTGTTCCGCAATAGTGACACTCACTACGAGCTAACACTACCAAACGACGTGGAAGGGGATGCTCATTTTGTTGTAGCGCTATTTGTAGAGCATTGGACGGTAATCTGAAAACTTAGAGTTTAGAACCCTCCAGCACTGCAATTAAAGACAGCAATTATCGCACCTATCATTTCTTTCACCTGATAGTCAGTTGGATTCGTTTGTTTCGCTTACAAGGTTTTACGTGATCAAGAGTGAAATTTGGAATCATGGTCAACGGTAAGCATTATAAATATCAACACGGCTGACCGAACCTCGACCGTCTAATCAATTGAATTGCTTGCCAGTACTAGTGTCTCAGTTACAATGCATGAATATTTTATTGCATTGTAACGAAACAACAGCGAAAGGAGACAGAGACACAAGGAGCGCAAACACGAGCGCTGACTCACAACTGATTTTTATTTGGCGCAAATGAAAGGTGCAAGATATTGTTGAACGGCTTTTTTATTTTTGTGTGTATGCTATGTCATCCAGCGGCCGTGGCACTCTGGCAAATAAAAATCAGCTGTGTCAGCGCTCGTTCGTGTGCCTCTACCGTCCTTTTGTTCTTGCGGTCTTTTTTATTACAGTGTTACCAAACCAACTGGCCCACCGACAAGCTTTAACAATGTTTTATATGCTGTCTGTGCACACTCTGTAACCGCATCGTGGCTATTTCGCAAGAACTCAAATATCCTTTGAAACAGTCACATAGACGTCCGTCATGCCTCACCCATTGTCTTTTACCGTGCCACGAGCGTACTTTATTGACGATTCCACACAACAAGAAACAATTTTCTAAAGCATCAGATAAATCTACCTCAGCAATATGTGCTTCATTGATTGATTGATATGTGGGGCTTAACGTCCCAAAATCACTATATGATTATGAGAGACGCCGTAGTGGAGGGCTCCGGAAATTTCGACCACCTGAGGTTCTTTAACGTTCACCCAAATCTGAGCACACGGGCCTACAACATTTCCGCCTCCATCGGAAATAGCAATATGTGCTTCAACTTTATTAATCTTGCTCGAGTGTTCTATAGTTGATAAATGTTTCGATGGGCTCTCTGTAAAGCTGGAACGTTTGTTTGTTTGTTTGTTTGTTTGTTTGTTTGTTTGTTTGTTTGTTTGTTCGTTTGTTCATGCCAGGAACCTAAAATAAAAGAAGTTAAAGAATTCAATCATGACGTCAGCCTTTGCTGCACACATATTTATAATGATGAAAGAAAAAACAAGCTTGCTATAAGTTCCGCAAGTCTTGATACATCGAAACCTGATGATTGCAAGACTAATCTGGTTGCTTCCAAGCTGTCGCTAGGCTTTACTTTGCATAACTAGGTAGTTGGGATAGTTAGAATACTTCATAGTTTTTAGCAGTCATGGACATTTCATGCCGGCAATACCAGCTTCGTTGATAAAATTCACCGTTAGCGTCATTCATATTCATCTTCATCTTCAATCACATTCAACTTCATCTTCGGTCATAGCTTTTTCCCGACTTGTTGCTGTTATTTGTTTATAAAATGTGCAATCTAGTTGGAGAGTGTCTGTCTTTTTTTCTTGAAGCTGTTTTCACGTGACACCACACAGTGGTTCTTGACTACCGACCCGAAGTTCGCAGGAGCAAATCCCGGCCGCAGCGGCAGCATTTTCGACGGAGCCGTACTTGCTAGAGGCCCGTGTGCTTAAATTTAGGTGAACGTGAAAGAGCCCCACATGCTCGAAATTATATAAGTAAAAATCAGATTATTGATCTATTCTAAGAATAAATTTGTTTATGTAAATATTTGTATGCATTACATTAAGCACCACACTTGCCTATAGGCTATCGGTAATCTTTCTGTTATACCTCCATCATTCTAAATCTGAACAGTAAATTTTAAAGCCACTCGATTCTTGGCCAATCCCCCACAGTGGGTATACGCCACTAACAATAGTAGAACAACAACAACAACAATTTCTGGAGCTCCCCAGTACAGCGTCTCTCATGATCATGTCGAGGTTTCGGCATGTGAGACTTGTTATCACCTGCAGATGGCAAGCTGGCGAGTGGAGTCCTTGCGACGATGTCAACGGGCGGCCGCATCTACGGAGCCAGTGTAGACCCGAAGCGCGGGACGCTGAGGGTCTGGCCCGGCGAAACGTAAGCTGCGTCTTCGAACCAGAGGCAGGACCTCCTCGGGTCGTCGACGCGGTGGCGTGCTCGCACTTGCCGCAGCCGCCGAGCGAAATGCCATGCGCCATCAGCTGCCCACAAGTGAGCGAACTAGCAGGGTCACGTCTCCTGTGATGCATGAGAGCGATACGGAAATGCAAGCATTTATTTGCGTAAAGTAATACCGGAATTCAACCTCTCCTAAAGTGTTATGATAATGTGAAAGCTTCTGGTAAACTTAAGTACATTCGCCGCATTTGAGCGCTTAACAACACTATATATTGAGCTAGTCCATCCATAGCTGTTTGAAGACGTCGTGTGAGACTTCGAAAAGAAAGAAAGATGGGATATAAAAAAAACTGTTCTTGTTGTCGTTGTACCGTTCCGTCAAGTCTTTCACTTTTTTCATATTTTTACAGTTCATAAAACGTTGTACCGTTCCGTCAAATTTTTCACTTTTTCATATTTTTACAGTTCATAAAAGAATACAAACTTACGATTCTCAAGGTCGCCATGTTCATATCAACAAGTGCTGTATTCCCTCAAATTTACCTCGCTCTGTATAGCCTAATATATTTATTTCCCAACAGTTTCGGGAGGGGACCTCCCTTCATCAGGGGATGAGTATATATATTATATATATATATATATATATATATATATATATATATATATATATATATATATATATATATATATATATAGTTTTTCGTTGTTCTTGCACTGATCCTGCCTGTAAACTGTTCGTTACCTGTCTGTACCATTTCGATTCCTCCCCCCCCCCCTTACCCAATGCCCTGTTCTGGGGCCTGTAAGGTCTTTTTTGAATAAAGAATAAAGAACACTATTGAAGGACGTAAAATTTGGAGCTTGTCTCATATTTTATGTTGGTCTCGCTCTTTTATGCACGCAAAGCTCCTACCCTGTCTGAAATCATGAGCGATGGAGGGATGGATGAAAAACTTTATTGCGGTCCTGAAGGATTCCATCCCCGTTTCGTAGGGGTAGGTTCGCGGGCCGCTCCCACGTAGGGACGGGGAGGCCCAGCCTCACCGCCGCATCGTGGGCCTTCTGGACAGCCGTGCGATAGCTTTAAGTCGAGCGTCACGCACAAGATATGTGAGCATCTTGCAGAGCCCACGTTTTGCTTTCACTCACTGGCGCCGAAAGCTAACGACAATCGAGAATGACATGGCACTTCTAGCCGCCTACGACTTTTAGCTCTCCTTACCGTTCGGATATAGGTATCAATATCAAACTTGGTACGGCATAGCATGACTGTATGACGAGCATATTTGACTGTTGATAACATCATCTCTCTTTGCCGGTGCTTTGCAGGACTGCGTGGTCACACCGTTTGAGCCTTGGCCGGCATGCGACAACGTTACTAATTCGAACAGTTGCAAAGTGCACAGTGTGGTTCGACGTCGTATCGTGCTCGTCGGTCCATCGAATGGCGGCGTCGAGTGCCCCGCTCTTTCCGAGACCAAAAAGTGCCCGGCGCGACCAGGTTGCCGCGAGTGGCGCAAGCGCAAATCTCGCAGGAAAGCACCCTCCACTGACTACGTGCTCCGAGTCGGGCCCTGGGGCGAGTGCCAAAGCGATTACCTCACGTCTGTACAGCCCCTGGCGACAGACGAAGGCTCCGAGTTGCCGGTCGCTTCCCGACAACCGCAGCTGGGAACACGGCGGAGGAAAGTTGTCTGCATGGACAGCAATGGCGTCTTCGTAGACATCGGGTGAGGGCTGTTCCGGTCAACTTTATCTTCTAAACAATGTACTACTTGCGGGCAGATTAGGGCTGAATCTTTTCATATGGGCCATATCATAGGCTTCGTCATTATTATATTTCAGAGCATAAATAAGTAGTTCTTCAATTATTAATAGTTATTCTCTTGACCTCCCGTTAAACTAAATGTGAAATGAACTGAAATTTTCAATAAATCTGCTCTTAGCGGAGTGTATAGTCTGCAGTGTTAACTCTTGACTTCTTCCCTGCATTTTCAGCGTACTCTTCTGGATACCTTGGAGCCAGTCCTTGCAAGCCTTTTTTACCATCATGAGTTGGTCTACTTCATATAAGACAGTCGTAGTCGAGCCTTACTCTCTCAATGTTCCTAATTTTATTACTTGAGCATGCGAGCTACACACTGCTATGCGTGCTAACGTTTTGGTTTACTTCTCTTTCCTTCTCTCCTTCTCTGTTATTTTTGTCCCCTTTCCCCCTTTCGTCGTGTAGGGTAGCATACCGGGTTAAACCTGATTAACTTCCCAGCCTGTCTTTTGTTTCTTTTTCTCTCTCTCTTTCATCACCAAAGACAGAGGTGTTCGATAATACCTCAAGGCCTTACACATTCTTCGTCGACCGTAATCCTTCATTACTAGTTTCTATTCTGTCATGCGATTGATGTTATATTTGAATTGTGATAAATAAAATATTTCCATCATTTACGTATGGGTCTGAGATAGGAGGCCGCAACGCACAGGCTAGTAATGTGAGGCACACAGCATGACAGATTTGGTGACTTTCTTTTATTAAGCAGCGAGGAGCAGCTGGTGTATAGAGCGCTCTCCAGTTAAATACTATGAATCATTGCGTTACGTCATTGCCTCTACCCCTTCTACTCACATTCCTCTGTCTATGGTAACCAGTAGGGCCATACTGGTTAACTAGCGTCATATTTATTCCGCTTTTCTTTTTAATATTTATCATATTGAGCTGCAGTAGTTCTTTCTGAAATCTGCACATTACATTGCCAAAGCGGATGCAATTTTTATGCACGTGCCAAGGATACGTTTTCTCGTAAATCGAGCCTGCGGGCAAGACAGAAAATTGGTGTCCGACTTCACCTTTGCTGAAGAAAACTATGTCCAGATTGCATTAGTACAGTGACTCTAATTGCGTATTTTTATTCGGTGCTTCTCTCCAATGCACCGGCGTTTTATCTCTTGAAAACTTGCAGGAAATGCAGGCAAAGCGATGGGAAGCAGCGTCCGCTTCCGCACGACGCCGAGTCGTGCGTCGTGCCCGTAGACTGTGGCGTCTCCCCGTGGTCTCCATGGCACCTGGAGCGCGAGGGCTGCCAGCTGGACAGCGGAGAAACCTGGCACGGCGGTCAGCGTCTTAGACGCCGCATGCGATACGTGCAGCAACTTCCTTACGGCGCTGGAAGGCCCTGCCCGCCTTTGGTTGAGACAGCGCTTCAGCAAGATCGACTGCCGTTGTGTTCCAGGTGGGTTGCTCATGACCTACAGAAGCAGTGCACTTGCATTACCACACAGTCACAGCGTACCTCACTCGCTTTGAATGACCAAATGAGTGAATGAGTTGTAACAAGCGACCTGTATACAGTACGGTCGTGTTTGTGTGCTTTTACATGCACATTGCAAATGAGCTCCGTAGAATCCCGCAAGGTGGTGGCAGCGCTATGAAAAAGATACTTGACGCGCCCCTGCGGACAACCACCCCATTTGGTTTCGTGCTACAAACGGGTAGTTCTCGGCTAGACACTTCCTACATGTGTGCGCGTGTGTGTCGTGAGTATGTGTGTGCGTTGTGTATGTACTTTTTTTCGTTTGTTTGCCCCACAACTCTAAACAAGGGACCTTGATTGCAGTGGTGGAGCAGGGTAGAGAAGACTTCCTAAATGTGTGAGCGATTACATGTCATTGCAGTGCACTGGTATGAAGCTTTAGTTACGACACAGCAAAATCTATTGACCTGTTTCGTAGGAAGCAGCAGTAAACGAGACCATGTGGAAAGGTGTGCATTCGAGCTCGGCAGCTTTCGCTTGTTTGCCTACGTTTCAGGTCACTCAGGGTAAATAACTATTGGGTTAAAAACTGCACTTCTAGACGAAAAACAAATCATGGTGTATATTTGTTCTCCTAATACCAGAACATCGGAAGTTTCCACATATCGCAGCTTAGCTGCGCCCGCTGTACCTCTGATTTTTCGCTCCACTTCAGACAAAGGGGGAGTTTTCGGTACCTTGTGTGCTTCAAAGTTTGTGCGAGGCTCGTATAACAAACACAACTGGCCGACGCCAAACCTTTGCAAGTGGTTGGCGATGTTGCGGCAAAAAGATGCTGACTGAAACTTGCTGGCTGGCTTTCGCGCAAAGGAAATATTTTCGCATGCATGACAAAACTTTTCGACCGTGATGCGGGCCTGTTGGCGACAGCATTTTCTCTCGTGTCGGGTGCTTTACGACCCGCATATTTCTCCCTATGCAGAAAGTGCTTGGAAGCGCGTTTTGCGTTTCACTTTATTTTGATACCATCGAAAATTCTAACACTGGCAGAACATAAGTGGTGAATACGCGTTGTTTGCACATTAGTTAACCATCACAATTGTATAAGCGTGTGTTAATAAACATAGCTCTCAGGAGTAACATGGATAGATATTTTGATAAATTGTACAGAAGCAGCATGCATTAATAGTGAAGAATCATGAGTAATACCGATAGATATTTCCATAAACACTATAGAATAAGCATGCAGTGATAGTGAAAATGACATCTAGCGTGTTTTATTCCGAAAAAGAATTGGTTATTTTTCGAAGGTAAATGTGTTGGCCAAGACAGTGATACGGCGAGGTCTGCCTTAATATGTCTGCTGCCACATGAAAAAATGCGTGTGTGCTTCAGACAACCTCGTGACTTTATTTTGCTTTGTTTATTGGCGCGCACAGTTTCAGCTGGACCACGTCCGAGTGGGGTGACTGCGTTCCTGTACCTGGCGCTCCCTGCAATGGTGGCACTCGACGCAGGAACGTCACATGCATTAGGATCAAAGGTAGCGTTCTTCAGTGTCGAAATGAAACTTCGCGTCGGAATGAAGATGCTAGGCAACGTGACCGACAGGTCGGGCCTACTTGTCTCGACGTGGGAGCGGCCCGCTACGTGCTAGTTCATGCCCCGATGAACCTAAATAAAGTTTTTTCATACCATACCAATTTCTTATTCCTGTTAGTATTTTGGTAATATATGCGCGAAAAGAATGTCTAAAAAAGAAGTTTATGAACTCGTGGCAGTACTTACAGGGAGAGAGAGAGAGATAAAGATGCAAGGAAAGGCAGGGAGGTTAACCAGACGCACATCCGGTTTGCTACCCTGCACTGGGGAAGGGATAAAGGGGAGAAAAGAGGTTGCAGAAAGATGAGAAGGTACACACAATCACGAGCACACTCGGGGAGCACACATAGTTTACAGGCGGCCACTCAGGTTTGTTGACTTAAGGTAAAGTAGCAGCGCTTTAGTTGCTTTCTGCGCAACTGAGGCAGATGCCCAAGGTCCTAGTATCTTCTGCACACAAAATGGTCCGGGGTCAAGTCGATTCAAAACCATCCGTAGCTGGCATCACTGTGTGTCGTAGCAAGCGCAACTGCACAGGACGTGTTCGATGGTCTCTTCATCTCCGCAGTAGTCACATGTAGGAGTGTCTGCCATACCAATGCGAAAGGAGTACGCCTTTGTGAATGCAACACCCAACCAAAGGCGGCATAACAGTGTCGCATCGGAGCGGGAAAGGTGTGATGGTAGCTTTAGCTTGAGCGAAGGATCCAGTTCATAAAATTGACACCTTTGGAAGGTGGTAGACGACCAGAACGTGCGTGTGAGATCTCGAGCCAGCAGGTAAAGTTGTCTTGCTGCATCATTCCTTGATAGAGGAATCGGGACTACACGGGTTTCTTCATGGGCTGAGCGGGCTGCATCATCGGCTAATTGATTTCCGGTAATACCGATATGTCCAGGCAGCCATTGATATATAATATCATGCCCTCGTGCTAGAGCTTCATGATGGCAATGTCTTATTTCTTCTACCAGTTGGTCATGGCTCCTCCTACGCATGGTAGACTGCAAACTCTGAAGCGCTGCCTTCGAATCACAGAATATGACCCATTTTCCTGGACGTTCTTGAACGAGATATTGTAAAGCAGCCCTTATAGCAGCAAGCTCTGATGCCGTAGATGTAGTCATATGCGACAACTTAAACTTGATTGTCATTTCTGCAGCCGGAATTACAGCGGCACCTGATGAGCTGCTGGATGAGACGGACCCATCAGTGTATATCTGCGTTCGGTCTAAGTACAACTCATGTAATAATAGCAGTGTTGCTTGCATAGCAACAGTGTTGCTTGCACAGGGAAATGCATAGCCAAGATACCGGAAGAATATTGGAAACTGCCTTCAGTTAATCGTTGGGGACACACGGGATCAGCTTCTGGCGCTTCTGTTTGACAAGCAACAGCGTGAGATGAAAACACGAGGAATAAAAAATGGACCAAAACTCAAAATAACGCACAATACAATAAATATTTCAAGCTCAAAATTTTTTGCGTAGTCACTTGACAACTATGAAGTACGTCGAACTCTCCCACATTTTTCCTTTTGCTGGGCATGCCATTAGGGCACCCAGGGTGTGTTCACAATTGGATGTTACAGAGTAAAACCTTGTCTGGATTAATTATACCGTTTAGTTAAGGGTGACAGTGATGCTATCCCAAGTTAATATACGGCACACACTTATTAGTGCGTTGAGGCATCGTCGGCTTTACCACTCTTATGCGCAGCAGAAAGCAAGCGCTGGCTCACAGGATCCGGGCCGTCATTAGTATACAGTTGGCATAAGTGTACTAAATTTTGGAGATTCGGATACGGTACATATCGATCGCAGCTATACAAATAAGCAAAATTACCAGAAAGCACGACTATGTATACCAGATATATAATATGTATAATGAATGTACATAGCGATTCAATAATGTTGCTACCGTCGGTGCATTGGCACTATAGTTGGTCATCATAAGGATCCCTTATGTTATCTTTGGGTAGTTCATAGAGATTAAGAAAACAAACTAACCGCCTGTGCATAGGCCGAGTGCATCCATAGCTCAGCTATTTCTTCTTACACATCAAGCAGGCGCATGAATATTTATCGTGGTACACTCGTAATATTTCCGAAGCACGTCAGATTCGATGCAATCAGACGAGAGTTCCGGTTCTCTCGGCAATGATCTGAGGTGCGTCGTGGCAACGCATAACTTTGGCCTATTCAAAATGCCTTCTACCGGCGTGTAAATAGTAATTAACAAAAGTATTTGCGTCATTTCCTTGACACAGGAGCTGTGCGCCATGATGTGTTCTGCAGTTTCGCAAACAGACGCTTAGCAGGAATACTAATGCATGTACGCATATACTCGTGCCAGTGATAGGGTCATAGCGCTGACTTGGCTCCGGAATTATACTGAATGAAAGAAGCTTGAAGTGGAACTTTTGACCATTTTGTTGGTTTTGAGGGCAGACGCATGGTGGCATTTTTGAGAAGTTTTAATTCTCCGGGGACCTTCGATGCCAAGACAGCGTGATTACGAAAACGGTGTTGCGTCTTAAAGGGGCCATGAGAACCGATTTTCGCTCTTGAGCCGTGTTATGTGCGTTAATCCTTGGGTATTAGACAACAATCTGGTGAAATTTCAGCGCGTTCGGTCGAGAACTTATTTGATAACGAGCATCTTTAAAAACGCCATAGTGCCCCGACATTCTGCAACACTGGCGCAATCGTAAACCATGTTGTAAAAGCCACTCGCGTTGCTGGTGTCTGTGTTACGGCCAACTATTCTGTTTTGTGGTTATCTGTGCGTGCAATGGAGCTATTAGAGCTTGCTCAAGTTTGGGAATCGAAAAGTGAGAGATTTTCAGCGGCTGAAACTTAAGTGGAAAACTACGGTTCCACTCTGTAAGACACATGATGTCACACACTCGCCATGACAAACTTGCAGTAGTCGGCGGTGCGCGTGGTTTACAGCCGGTGACTTCTAGGGCTCATCTTGCATTGAAATGCTCCTTTAAAGTCCATTCATTCGTAAATGCACAGGTACAATAAACCCTCTACTTCTATCTTTAGCTGAAAACAGCAATTGGGTGGGTGATTGTGTCATGATTTCTTAATTATGTCGCGAGTGTGCAGCCGCAGAAGGCTGGTTCGGTAACTTCTGTTTCTCTAATTTCTGTGAGCCCAGACTGGACTCCGGTGCCAAGCTATCTGTGCACTTTTCTTCCGCGGCCATCACTGCAAGAGGAGTGCCAAGTGCCGTGCCCCGTGGACTGCCAGGTGTCCCATTGGTCAGCCTGGGGACAGTGTCTGCCCCTCATACGTGGATCGCCTTTTCCAGCTCCTGAAGAAGGTAAGTGAAGATGACATTAATATGCGGGAATTCATTTCATGCTCTACTATACCCTGCTACCACTATACTGCTCTCACACTGGATGAGATGAAGATCACACCATAGTTTAACGAACACATGGGCAATAATTATCACCGGCAAACCATAAGGGCTAGGGCTGCAGGCGTCTCCTGTCGCCGCGGTGTTTCATGTAGTCCAGGTCCATCATAAAAACGGCCATGCGCGGCAATGGGTATACATACCATTACTCACCACTGGTCCACTAAGAATTGTCGCTACAGTTATAGCGTAACAAATAGCCGACGAGTTTTGTGGAGCGGAAACACACTTCCCGACATGCCGCTGGCAAGTGACACTGGTCAAGTAGGCACGAGGAAGAAGCACCTTCTAAGGTAAGCTGCATTTCATCGCAGTTTTTTGGTGACGTCATGGAGCGGAACACCCTTCCCACACGCTCGGTTCCAGGCTTGGTGGCCCCACAAGTGCCTCATCGCAGAAACTTTCTCAAAACACTGCGTGCTTTGCCCCTTCCGAGGTTTCACGTGGGTGTAACTAAAATACCCTTTCCTACGTGCTCATCTCTTCCCCGTTTTTTTATTATTATTGAACAAAGAGTTCAACCCACGATGAGAACACTACTGCGGCGTAACCACCACTCGACTCCCCACGGTAGTCCAAAGGGACGAAACACGAATCCGAAATCTGGGAAATATTAAAGCTGCACCTAATAATAATGACGATTATGATCATAATTTTAAGAAACACAGGCATTGTAGCACGAAGTTTTGCGCAATTCCTTTGCAGGTTACCGAGTCCGCACACGGCGTGTACTGACGGCGCCCTCTCGTGGCGGCACGAATTGCCCGCACCTGAAGGAGGTTGAGAGCTGCGATCGAGCCGTGCTGTCTCATTGGGAACTCCAGCCGTGGGGTCCCTGCAAACCACTCTCGGAAGGAAACTGCGGCGACGGCGTACAGACGCGAGACGCAAGATGTGTTTTCTTCGACGGGGTACGATGCCCTTTCATTCATTCAATCTGACTTTATTAACAGTAGCGCCTTGTGTCAATATTTATGCAACGATTACGTACCCGATGAAATAAGTAACGTACGTGAGAAAACTAGGCACAGTAGCGTGGTCTAAGGCTCTCAGTCGGGGTAACAAAAACTTAGCCTACAACATGACTCTTGAGAGAGAGAAAAATAAGAAATGATAGAAAGTGGAGTGAATACCCAGACTAGCTGTTAGTAAAAAACTTTGAAAGAATATATTCTATTCACCCTGCTTTACAGCACCTTTGGTTTTCATTCTGAACAAGGCTTTTTTTCCCGAAAACCGCTCCGCTGGGGTGATCTAGTGGCTAAGGTACTCGGCTGTTGACGCACAGGTCGCGGAATCAAATCCCGGCGGTGACGGCTGCATTTTTTTTATGGAGGCGAAAACGCTGTAAGCCTATGTGCTCAGATATTGGTGCACGTTGAAGAACCCCAGGTGGTAGAAATTTTCAGAACACTATATACGGCGTCTCTCATAATCATAAGGTGGTTTTGGGACGTTAAACACCACATATCAAACAATACGTTCTTCATGAAAACATAAAATGTATATTTATTTTGCTCATCTCTTCTGCAGCCAGAGTCTATTTTTCTACTTTTACCACGTTACATACTAAACAAAAAAGTTTAGGCTAAAACCTTGACTTCCAAAAGCGCATGGTGAAAAGAAGCGCTAAGGTTCCGAAATGCTTGTCTGCAATGGAGAAAAGGCAATTTGGATAAATCCAAAGATTTCGAGCATTTGAGGTATTGCTGGAATAAACAGTGGTGTGTATCTCGCCAGTTAGAGGTCACGTATACCAGATTGCGCTGTGCAGTTCCACAACTAAATTATTACCTTATCAAAGCTCGACTCAAGGCGTTACCGCTATGCATTTGGTGCAACAAAATTGAAGCAACTGAACATTTCTTTTTATTCTGTCATCGTTATTCTTATCAGAGAAAAAATTGCCCGCAGCTTCCCTCGGGGGAACACTGAGGAGGATGCGGAGCATATATTTGGTTAACGGGGTGTTAAAGTGCGACTTACTTGGGTCGATGGCTAAATTGGTTAACGTGGTTGTGAAATGGGGTGTTAAATTGCGACTTACTTGGGTCGATGGCTAAATTGGTTAACGTGGTTGTAGGAGGGGGTGTTAAATGAGTGAACACGTACACACGTATGCGAAAGGGCAGCGCTGGTCGAAGGGACGTCGATCATTGTGTTTGTGGATTCGTTGGAATTCATTTCACCGCGACCTTGGACGTCGACGCGCCGTACGAACCAACCGACGAGCGGCAACTGAGCGAGCGAGCGCCGACCTTGAGTATATATACAGCGCGACGGCGCATGCAATGTCAGCTGTTGAATGTTCTCGAAGCGCGACGGCGCATGCGCGTCCACTGGAGAATCAGGAGAATTGTAGATGTCGAACGCGGTGTGTAGAGGAGGAAGGGTGCACAGATGGTGGAGGAGTGAAGCGCGCGCGGTGTGTAGAGGAGGAAGGGATGCACAGATGGTGGAAGAAGGAGGAGGAAGCTTGCGGACGGCGCCGCACTACAAGCCTCGAGTATTAGATGCTCCGCATCTAAAAGATCTTTAGTAGCCTCATTACAAAAGCTAGGAATACAAGTAAATCTACCAGTAATTTTATCCCTTGGCAGAACTTCATTTGGTTACTGCCACAGGGATATATGCTCCACTGTGTTTGATTACATCAACGCAACTAAAAGATTACCGTGCTAGTGAACCCTAGCCTTTTCAGATCTTTAGTTTATAATTCGTAGCTATGTCTGCCAAAAACAACAGATGGTGTGATCGCTTGCTCAGCAAACATTTTTGTTTTTTTGGTAGTATTATATTTAAACTACTTTTTCAGCTTGGCTTCATTTTCATTTTAGTGTCATTTAAGTATCCTGCCGCCCGGTTCTTGGCCCATCCCCCTCTGTGGGTGAGCGCCATCCATCTGAGGTCATCAGCATCAGCATCAAACGCTGGCATGTTAACCAGGGTCGCGTCCGCTTGTGTGCACTATTCTCATGCGATGGTGACTTTGACGAAGGCAGCAGTGGGCGAGTTCATGATCAAACTCTTTATCTGTCCGGAACTTGTGACTGGCAAATGAAAACCCAAAGTGCGGCAATACACACTACGCACTGATAGAGGCGTAATCTTAACTAACAGAGTGATTCCAGACAATCGTGAAGCTTCACGAAAGGTGGCTAATGTCACCCTTCAGTGGGGCCACATAGTGTTCTAGAGTGGCACTATGACAATAAAACTAAGCGTACTTCCTTATAAGCTTCTCTGTTAGGAGACCTTGCTGGGCAGTCAACTATCATTTGAAGCCCTGTCTGTCTTTCCTCTTCCCCCCCCCCCTTCTCTTTATCTTCCGCGAGGCAGAAAGTGGTTGACGATGCACACTGCATCATCTACGAGTCACCGATAATGAAGGAGCGCGAATGTACAGTACCGTGTCCGGACGACTGCGCTCTGTCCGACTGGTCGCCATGGTCATCTTGCTCCTCTCTGTGTGCCGAGCGGCTGGACTATGGCGTCCAGTTCCGAAACCGCTCAATACTCGGACACGCTGGAAAAGGTGAGTACCTCTGCATTCAGGAAAGAAATAAAGAAGTTACCAACGACCCGACTGGCAGCACGGTGCGACTAAAAGAACAGATGAATGTTTCTTTCTTGAACTTCAAAACTTTTTTTTTCGAAGGAAACTCTACTCATTTCTGCTTGCAGTACTATTATATAGAGTATTTACGTGCCAAAACCACAATATTATGGGGAAGCATGTCGTAATGGGGAATTCCAGAAATTAACAAGCACTGGCTTCGCTCTACACGAGCTTTGAATATTTCGCCTTTGTTGAACCGTAGTTTTCCTAAAATTAACTAGAGGAGACTTTGGCGCTGCGATCGTTCAGAGACCATGGTAATTATGGATAGTGCACCGATTTGCCTAGTCTTCGTGCTTGCGGGCTTCGAGCGCGCTTGTGGCTTTGTTTATTGCTTTGTTTTCGTTTCGTTTCGAAGGAAAGAACGAACCGTTTTGAACTTCGCGACTTGATTTGAATTGGTGAGCCTAAAATGTTAAGGTGGTGAAATTCAACTGCTTAACATTTGCCGATTGTCGCCTCGTGATAAAGCAGCTCCAAGTCACGCGAAGCCAGCAGAAGCCGGAAGTAGGAAGACTAGACAATTCTGTGTACTATCCATCATTCCCATGCACCCTGAAGTGCCGTGTATTGCAACGCCCATAGACACTCGCGCCAGAGCTCCCTCTAGTGTATTTGCCCCGCCGCGGTGGTCTAGTGGCTAAGGTACTCGGCTGCTGACCCGCAGGTCGCGGGTTCGATTCCCGGCTGCGGCGGCTGCATTTTCGATGGAGGCGGAAATGTTGTAGGCCCGTGTGCTCAGATTTGGGTGCACGTTAAAGAACCCCAGGTGGTCGAAATTTCCGGAGCCCTCCACTACGGCGTCTCTGATAATCAAATGGTGGTTTTGGGACGTTAAACACCACAAATCAATCAATCAATCAAACCCTCTAGTGTATTTATAGAAAACTCTATGCATCTAACAGCGTCCGCCAGAGTCAGGATCAAATCCACGGCTCGAGATGCGAAGTGCGGAAGAAAAAAAAAACAGGAAAATTTCGGACAACAGACTGTTTCTTTTTCCGCGCGGTTAGAAAAGCTGACCAAAATTTCCATGGGTAAAACGTACTAAAATGAAACTTTTGCAACACCCAGCGCTGAACGTGAAACCAAAACATCGCAGATGATACCAAAACACCAAACGACGGCTGACCATTCACCATAGACATCACATATAGCCAGCTTCAGCGTCAGCTTAACTTGTCTTAGCGTAGTTTTATCGTTCGGGTGTGGTCGTGTTGGGGGCGACTCGTGATGTTTTCGTACTCGCTATTGTTAGGTTTTAAGTTTCCCTCATACACTTCCGCCACCAGCAGCGGACGTCTGCTTATAAAGCCGTGTGCAAGCAGATTCTGCAATGGTTGGGCTAACTTCTCATCTGGATGTACTTCACGGTCAAGAGACGGGTTGTGGTAGGCGGGAACTCGCTCTCTGTAAGCACTGCAACAGCAGCTAACTTTTTTTACAACGCAACATCTTAACATGCATGATTGCTACAGATGCAGCCAGTGATACTGGCTCTGACTAAAAGTTAGCACTTCGTATTTTTACCATCCTAATTAATGTTTCCATAGTCGAAGTCACCACGAAGTAGACACTTTTTGGTTCTTTTTTCTATCTTTTATAACAATTCTGGGAAGTTGCACCAGTCCACAAAGTGGTAAATGTGTTCGCGATGATGCTTCTGGCCTGCTATTGATCTGTTAAATGCTTTATTCGTTTGTGAAAAGAGAGAAGGCATTTTATTTCTGGTATTTACTGAATGAAATATTGCTTTCGATATTTGGCAATAAAGTAATAGCATATGGCAATAAACTATTGCCGTATGTCAAAAAAAATTCATTTCATTCATTTTCATCTTTCCGAAATTTCGAAAAGAAAAAGTAAAAAAACTGGTTTTTTTCCGACTGCTCAAAATTTCCGGAAATTTCGCATCTCTATTCACGGCCCGTGGTTGAGCAGCCGGGTTTTCGATTTAGTTTCAAGCTACTGTCAGGTAGATAATTCGATTTTTAGATGACTTGTGGATTTGGAAATGCATGCCATCAAACTATCATTGGATTTTGTTGCCGAGCTGCCTTTCTGTACGAAACGTAGCCTTATACATACATATGTAAGCACACAGTGCACCGAAATTAATTATAACGCGCGGACAATAAACACAAAGGAAGTATAGGGAATGTTATTTATAGTTAATATGACATAAATTTGAAGCAAGTAAACTGGTTGAAAAGATGATACCGCCCGCAAAACCGAACCTGCAACTTTCGGATCCAAATGTTGTAAGTTTGGTGGCGATGGCCTTTTGTATAACTCGCGTTGACGCAATCAACGAGGGACGCAGACGGTCAATTTTCGCGCTTCATGAAACGTCTAAGGCTTTCTCTCTATTATCTGGTCGATAGAGGCTCATACAGCTGTAGCAAAAACGTGTGCTTCTGAAGTAAGACCGAACAAATTCGAGAAAAGAAAACATTCGCGCTCTTGGCGCTCTCTCGAGGTTAGCGTCGGAACTCTCGGATCGATAGCTTTCTCTTGCGCAAAGAGACGGCAGCACCGCACAGGCCTCGCGACATGGACTCTTGTCATTTTCTCCGGCTTGCAGAAATTCGGCTTCAAATGAGAACGGGCTAGTTCACGCCCCGGCGGACATAAATAAAGTTGTTCTATACCATAGCGAAAGCGACTGCCGTTAGCCGGTTGATTTGGCTTAGAGCTGGTGTTCCGGTGTGCTATTGTTTACCTTTTAGTTCACTGAACGTAATCATGAAACCCTGAGCGCATCTTTGAAAGCATTGAGTTGTGTTTCCGTTTCACCTATTTTTCTGTACAATAAGTTTTGCAACCTCCGCTCGACCACATTCTCGTAATTAAGTACGCAACTGAAGTTCATAAAAGGTGCTAAATACCAATTCTTAAAATGACAGGAATATTGTAGTGTAGTTAACTAATACAAGTCTGTTTTTTTCTTATTCATTGAAATATACGAGTAGCTGAAGAAAGTGAAGGTGGCTATTAATATTTATTTTGGACAGATATTTAACCATGAGCCAGAAGCATCTCTCGCACTGTCTGCGTGTAGTAGGAAACCCCAACGGGAAATGTCCAACAAAATTTTATGTTGTATTTGGTGGGAGAAACAACACCAATCCTTCAGCAAAACGCCGTGTTTCTTGGACCATACCAAGCTCTTAATGGAACAGCTTCAAACACAGCAAAGGTGTTAAGGTTATCGCGTCTGGAAAATTCGAAGGGCCGACACCAGTTAGCACATCTTTTGAATCGCGTCGCTTTTGAGACATGCCCTAACTTATGCCTTCGAAGGGCTAAACTTAAAAAAAGAATCACGAACCTTTCAGCGTCCTGACAAACTTTGTGTGGGAGAATGTGCTTTATTGAGAAAATAAATAGTGTGTTACCCGATGTACAACATACATGATAAAGGAAGCTCGCAGCAGTCACAGCAGGCTGATTGTTTCTCCACATCGCCTCACGTTCAGTGGGAAGTGACATGTCAGAACCAGGCGACTTGTTTTCAACATTGTCAGAATCATTAGAATAATAAAGCCAGTTCAACGAGCAAGGCAATAAGTTGATGCCATTTTATTGCTACATACTCCTTTGAGATGAAAATTTTCTCTTTGGCTGGGTGTCGCTGGAGCAATGGCTTTGACAAGCTGTCAGGTTTTCAACGCTGCAACTGCGTATGCATTTGCACGTGTAGTGTGGTACGCCGACCTGTCGCCATCACGTGGCAATATGCGATACTGGGTGCTTGCGTCTCAGGCCCTGATTGGCCGCGGCAAACAGTGGGCATCTTCTTCGCGTGGAGAATACCCGTCAAGACGCGTTCATCTGGACAAGTATACGGAATTTCCAAGCATGCGGCTAATACACCTCCGCTTTCCGGACTCGCAATCGGTATGAGCGCGCGTTCGGCTTTACAAAAAGACAGAAACACTTGTCCAAACACTGACTCCAGCAATACTCTGTATAAGAAAATGTTTTCACAGGTGAAAATGCCCGAGGCCAGAGTGCATAAATTTCATCATCATCAGCCCTCTACGCGCACTGCAGGGTGAAGGCCTCTCCCATGATCCGCAAATGAGCCTGTTCTCCTGCTTTCTACTGCCATGTTATACCTGTGAAATTTTTAAGCTCATCCACCCACCTAACCTTCTGTCGCCCCCTCGTGCGTTTGACTTCTCTGGCAATTCAGTCAGTTACCCTTTATGACCAGTGGTTGTCCTGCCTACGCTGTACGTGTCCGGCCTATGTCTATATATTTCTTCTTGATTTTCACTATGATATCATTAACCGCGGTTTGTTCCCTGAGCCACTCTGCTCTCTTCTTGTCTCTTAAGCTTACACCTACCATTTTCCTTTCCATCGCTCACTGCGTCTTCCATAATTTTAGCTGAACCCTCTATTTAAGCCTCCAGATTTCTGCCCCATAGGTGAGTACTGGCAAAATTCAGCTGTTATATAACTTCCTCTTTGGAGTGAGTGGTAATCTACTATTCATGATTTAAAAATGCTTTCCGAATATGATCCACACCATCCTTATTCTTCTAGTTATTACACTCGTGGTTTGGCTCCGCGGTTACTATTGTGTCAGAAGTAGACATATTTTTTTAACAACTTTCAGTGTATCCTATCGCAAAGCATTGTTTTTTGCCGAAACTGTTGCGCATTACCTTAATTTTACGTGCATGTTGAAGATCACCAGGTGGTCAAAATTTCCGGAGCCCTTCACTACAGCGTCTCTCACAATCATATCGTGGTTTTGGGACGTTAAACTCAAACACTTAATATTGAGAATTTTTTCGCCTCTGCAAGGCTTCATCATCCCTTGAACATGCCATGATGTACCCTATGAAACGCCCACCACCGGGTTAAGCTGATCTCTGTGTTGAAACTCCAGGTGGTGCCCCGTGCCCCAGAAAATCTGAATTGTCGGAGAAGGAAGACTGTAACATCGTACGCTGCTCCGGCATGTACTGGAAGACCGACCCCTGGGAAAAGTGCGTCGCGGAGAACGCCACCAGCCGCTGTGGCCGCGGAAGACAAAACCGCGCCGTCAAATGCTTCTTCAAAGAAAACAAAGTATCCGACAAGAAGTGAGTAGGCGCGATGGCGCAAGACTTCTGTTAACTACGGTAGCCCGAGAACTTAGTCCAGCCGCAATCAGTTTTCGTGTTTGCGTGAGCACTCAGAAAGTGGGGAGGTGCCGTTTATCTTTCTCTTTCTCTTCTGCTTTCTACTTCAGGTGCTCTCCGCTTAAGAAGCCAGCCAATTCCCAGCCTTGCAACGTGCCTTGCCCAGTCGATTGCCAAGTGACCAATTTTTCTGAGTGGAGACTGTGCAGAGACTGTGGCGATGGTGAGTTATCGGCTTTGCAATCGTGTACCTTTGTGTCGGATTCTCGCTTTTGTACTCATTAGGAGTACATGATTAGACACTTGGAAAGCTTAATTCAGCAGACAATTTATTATAGCTATTCTGATCTTAGTATTCGACGCAAGGTACTTATTGTGCAATAAGCTATCATCACTGTTAGTTCAGAACAATAATTTTGGTGGGTAGAAAAGCGTGCGAAATAGTCTCAAACTGAAATTGATGTAATAGGCAACAACCCCTAAAAAATCATGCAAAGAGCGAAGAGTGTTGGTGAACTAACGAGAATCTCTCATGTAATGCATTATTTTTTTATGGCGTCCGGCTTCGTTTGTGGCTATATGACACAAATTTTGGTGTTTCTTCCACATTGGCATCTGCAATGTAATATTGAGGATATATACGAGTATGACAGAGTTTCCAACGAAATGCATTTTCTGCTCCGTACACGCGAGCGGCGTGCTTCTGTCATTTTGTCAGTTCCTGAAAAATCATCTCACGTAAAAAAAAATAACTGCATAGAAACGTTTAGAATCACACGGGAGACAACAAAACACTTCTTCCCCAAAAGGTCAATTTGATTGATATCTGTTTTTTATGTGTTATTGCACTCGCCACTATTTTCCAAAGCAATAGAAACATCACGAAATTTTTCTCGTGTTTCAAGCAGCAATTTCGTAACAGTCTGAGCTTCTTATATAAGGTAATCTGGCATCAAATCTCTGCAGCCAAGGTAACCGTATCCATAAGGTTTGAATTAAAAGTGTCGAGAACTGAACACTGCTCGTGTAAATGTTAAACCTCTCATATTTATGATTTTCCTCGCTTACACGCCTGCCAAAGAACGGTGGTGACACCAGACATTCTATCGGAGGCAGAAAGAAAGCTCCCTTTACGACGATATAACAGTGACTTATAACAATTTATTTTTCGCCATGACAAGCTCGTACGTAAGGCATACATTTACGTGTAGATAACGCGTGCGGCGGAAAGCGCACAATTTGCACAATCGGAAGTAGGCCCATAAAAAGGGCCTAGCCTGAACCGATTGGCAGTTTCAGCATGTGATTGCAATATTTATTTCTTTTTCTGTCTCATGCTGATACAGTCACAAAACTACATGGCGAGCATTGCAACACGTGTTTCTTATATATATTTGCAGGTTTATGGAATTTAAATGTAATCTGCCATCTTTAAAAGTTGTGTAGTTACGAAAGCAGTGTCAATAAACATTTTGAAAATGCTAAAAAATAGTGGATTTCGCAAACATTTTTGTTCTTGCTTATTTTATCCCAAGCTATAGCATCGCTGTTCTTTGTTGGAGGAACTTTTCGGAGCACAATCATTCTTCCTGAACATAGAAGCTGCGCAAATATACAAATGAACACTCAAACAGGAAAACAAGGAGGTGTCGAAGGCAGCGATACATGCAGTTATGAGGCTTCAGTTGTAACGCTAATGCTTAGAAGCGCCAAAACGATCCTGGCTACCATGATACAAGCTGTAAGAAAGCTCGGAAATACTGATGAAATATGTGAAATATACATGTTCAGTTTTCTCGTACACTTTCTGCTGGTAGTGCAGCCTTCTTCGAAAGATGTAAGGGGAAATGACAATACAATCAGCAGTCGAGGGTTGCCCAGTTACGGGAACAAACGGCGCAATAAAAATAATGGAAAAAAATGAAATAACCAAACACGTAACAATACTAAACCTCGTACCCAGTGTAGCCCAGTCTATAGCCGACGCCGATTATGTTGATATACTACGAGACCAAGGTCGGCCCATAGAAAATGCACGGACCTAGGACATTTCCTAGGCCTCGTTTTCGGTTCATATCTACGATAACGCCTACGCTCAACCAGGAACTGGGCCTGTGTTGGTGCGTGAGCGGTTCGTGCTTCGAAGAGAGACACCGGGTGGTCAGCCATGCCCCTGGCAGAGCCTTCGCGAAGTGAAGCTCTGTGGCCCCACCGATGGCGGGCCCTGGTGCATGCTGGGACAAAACTCGCACTTCAGCCGGGGTCCCTACCGCTGGAGCACGTCACCATGGTCACAGTGCGTCCTTGCTCCGGATGCCCGCTGTGGAAGCGGACACCAAGTGCGCAGTGAGTCGTTTACCTTGCCTAGAAAACGTTATACAATGATTTAAAAGGTCATAAACACTTATATCAACTGCATTTGCAGGAAGCTGGCGATAATTCAGAGGTAGTAATTGTGATAATTACTCGTGATATATCCCCTTATTACGCACTGACTGAAGGATATGAGTAGCCAAATCGGATATGAAATAACCTATAGCGGATCGCAGTTTTTTTTATTGTCGTATAGATTGTAAGCTGATTTAAGTAGGTGCCGTGTAATAGTAAAAATAAATCGCTGAACTAGGGACTTGAACAGCAAGATCATCATTAAAATTTAATGAATATGAATAGGTTTTACATGGGCCATATATTGTTAAGAAAAAATTTTTTTCTGTTATTCCACAAGCTAGTTTTTTTTTTTAAATCCATTCTTATTGCTTAGTGAAATTCTTGTGCAGGCCATTGGAATGAGTGTGCCTCTATTACACCGTACGTAACTGCGGCACTGATTAGTATTGTTTTTTTCTCCTCGTGAAGTCCGAAAATTCCCTAATGGCACTTCCTTCCAATTGCTCTAGGGTAGCTTGTGAACGCATGTGTATTCAGGAAAATGTGTGTTAAGAAACAAGCGCGATTATTGACCTCCACACAGGGACTTCGAACTTTGGGCTTGAGTTCTGTTTATGACTATTCGAGCGCTAAAAAAAAATGAAATGATCTCCCTAAACCAGAACTGTCCCAATGGTTCTCTATACACGTAAACGCTAGTGACCTTTTAACTAAGTTTTTTTTTTTTTCACCAGGAGTGGCACTATTAGTTAATTCACCGCTAAGGTCGGCCGAGGCAAGCTCCCGCCGCCCGGCGACGCTTCGACGTGTGACTTTCTTAAACTCTTGGCAATGCTTGACAATTCTAAGCATACATTCTCTTTGCATTACAGATGTATCATGCGTTGATTCGAAGAACATTCCCACGGAGCCAGCCATGTGCATCAACCTCACCAGCGCCATCGTGAACTCGCGTGCGTCAATGCTCTCTGCACCACCGGCTCACCGGGAATGCCACGTTCGCTGCCACGACCAGTGTGCCGTGTCCGAATGGTCACCATGGTCACCGTGTCCTCGGCCTGATGACGCAAGCATCTGTGACAAAGACCCCGTGAGCCGCCGCACACGACAACTCATTGGTGAGCAACTTCGCTTAAGAGTGGATTGTTGATGAAGTATATGCAGGAAACAACGCTATATTGCGTGACGAACTGAAACAACACAGACCACTGCGAAAAGTTTCTCGTCCTTTCCCATATTACAGCATTGTTTCCAGACCTACATATAAAAACACACCAAAAAGATATACCTTCCTGCATTGACAAGGTCGTTGCGTCAGCTAAATGGGAACGGAGAGTAAGGAGGTGTACTACGTAGCCACGAGAAGATAGTGTCTCTAGAGTAGTCTGCTTTCCGGAAACGATGATTCCAATTTACCAAAGCAGATAACCTCAATGATATAGTGTGCTTAGGGAATTGTAGCGAACCAGGTTGCATAGATTGTATAGTGATATTTCTATCTTCATCTGCCGTGGTTGCTTACCTGCCATGATGTCACACTGCATGCTAAGCTAGAGGATTACAGTTTAATGTCAGACCATGGCGGCCGTATTTACAAAGGGATGAAGTACAAAACGCAACCTTGAAGGATGCTTGAGATTCGTCTTTAAGAATTAAACGCGATGGCATAATTGGACCCAGCGCGCATCACCTTCTAAAATTCCAGCCTTCATTCGGTTTCGGTGGTTGCCACAACTATGCCGCAAGAAAACTAACGTCTGTGCGCGTCTCGTTAACCATTTCCAGCTATTTTGGGATGCCTACTGCAAATGAAGTTGCCAACTGCTCAAAGTCAAATGTTTAATTTGTACGTGTATTTTTTCTAAATTTTACTTACTTTTTCATTAATAAGCATTCTGGATATTATTCATTTTGTTTCTGAAACAGAACAATAAGATAGGACTGGCAAGACTGCAACCAATTTCTATCACTTCCTGCTAAAGCAAAGTCATGAAACGTCTGACTAAACAATTACATTGAAAAATAATACCTGCTATCTGACCCCCTAATCGGCATCGGAAAGTGTCTATCAATACAAACTGTTATGCTTCAACTACATTAAGACATCCTTGACCAGGCCGAGTGTGAGCCATTCGGACCATGCTGGGCCTGGACATCATTAAAAGTTTGACAATGTAGCACATCAGGTAATCTTAAATCGCTTATCTAAGTTGAATGTGAGCGAAATAACGCTCGCCCACACTCCCGATTTTCTCAAAGAAACAGAACGGCAATCAATCAATTGGCAGAAATGTTTGATCAAAGGTTACAATAAGGACAAGAGGAACCCCTTAATATGCCGTCCTCTTTCTCCTACGTTTTAATATCATCATTATGAACCTACCACACCAACTAAACAGGATACCACACGTCAAACACTCTATATATATGAACGATGTTACAATCTGGACAAACAGTGGCTTGGGTGGTGCGATAAATGATGCTATACAGGGAGCAGCAAACATCGTACAAGAGTGCGTTAGGCACACTGGTTTAACATGCTCTCCTTAGAAACGAAAACTCCTAGTCATTAAGTATAAAGCCGAAAAGACGCCAGAAACCGACACCCGACAACAAGCATCGATAAAGATAGTGTTGGAAAGCTACCCGCTTCTTCCGTTTTCTAACCATTCAAGTGCTGGACACGCTTATTCACTATAACACGCAAAATACGATGGCCTTGGCAAAAGTTCAGAATACCTCCGAACGAATTTGTGGACTGCACAGGACAGTGGCCGACACATATAGATAAAGACAGGAGGTGGATTTGTGTAGGCTCATTCAGACTTTTCTAATCAGCCACGCAGTCTGATTTTTCCCCTGTTGTCATATCAGGAAGTCAGACAAGAGTTAAAGGGAAGCTATTACTTTACAGGAATAAAAATGGTCCTTAGGTATGTCTCTTCATAGCAGCAGAGAATCTCCTTCAACTGGTAGTGCATGACGCCCTGTAGGAGCTGGTCGAAGTACACAAAGGTGCACAAACAGGACGGCTATCACGTTCGATGACGGGACTAGATATTCTGAATAGACTAAGAATTAGGCTCATAAACACCACGGGAGACAGTGCACCACTACTTCCCTTAATTAGACATTACCTGATGATTGATTAATACACTAAAAACGCCCTTGCTACAGACACGAAGTCTGGAGAAAAGCTAGAGCACTTATTTTAAACAAAAAGTGCCGCCATATACACGAAGTGAATGATGATGAGTGGGCGAAGCTCCGGAGGTGAACTTGGTAAACCATGAATTCTCAATACATTTTGCCCACTCGATTTTATTACAACACTCCCCCTAGCGTAAGTCGCCGCACTAAATCGAACGATTGCCTTCGACCAATGACACGCGCCATATGTTACATCATTCCTATTTTATAACATCTCGCATCTTTCATCACCAACTACAAGTACAGCCGTCTAGTTTAAAACATCTTGCATCTTTTCATCACCAGCTATAAGTACCGCCATCTAGTAAACACTGCAAGAACTAAACGAGAGGTAGCTACATACAGGGGACGGTACCGCCATCTAGTGAACACTGCAAGTAAACGAGAGGGGGCTACATACAGGGGACGCACAGCCCACGCCTTAAGGAGCTTCGCTCCTAAAAGCGCAAGCAAGACGAAGACATGGTCTTCGTCGATGCCGCCAGCAAGGAACGCATCACATACTGTTGGGACATGTCCTTGCAGGTACCAGAGATTCGCGTTGAAGTTTTCGAGGCAGTAGGAAGGTGAAGCTATCAGAGGTTTCATTTACAATATGTACATCGCGAGCTCATTCGTACATGGCGAGCTCTCCTCTAATGAGCCGGGTGGCTCATTATAAAGGGTACGTTTTTCCCAGATCCCTAGATCGGGGAATGAGTGCAGATTGTACTGCCCAATCACGTGTCACACACAAACTGCCAGGGTGACGCACACACACTGCCAAGAAAACGTTCACTATTGAGGCGTGGTCCCTGCACTCCAATAGGACACCAATGTGACTCTTCCTTGTCGTGTATGTGCCGCTGGGTGAAGGGTCCCAAGCTCACGACAGCATACGTCAAAATGGCCGCCTCAGTAGCTCAAAATGGTCCGCCGAACTGCTCGATCAATCAGCTGGGCGATTTGTGGCTGCTGCCTCTGTCTCTTCCAAAGAAGGTGTTGCTACCGCATAAACACTTCTTGTCGTCCCGTGAAATGACCTATGGCACCGGGCAACACGACGAATCACTAAGAACCATACATGGTGAACACAGAACACCAGCCGTTCATTGACTTGCTTGAGGGTAAAAAAAAAATGTCACTCCCTTGTCAGCCCAAGTGCCGGTCGCAACAATACATGCTGAGTGCTGTGGACGGAGAATTTAGAAACGCTAATGTGGCTTCAACTAGAGAGCCGCGTTATTCAAGGACGCCGAGGAAATTACCGCAGCACTGGTCACCATTAACCCCAGTACTCACACTGTCTTTAGCGACTCTAAGAGTGCTCCTCTCGGCTTTATGAGGAAGAGTGTGGGAGTGAATACAGCTAAGGTGTGGAGAAATTTCAATCTGAACGACAGAGTCAAAATAAGTCTGATTGGGGTCCCCGCTCACTAAAAATACCCCGGTAACCTGCTTTGAACACCACCACCGCCTCCTTAACCGTTTCAAGCAAAGCGCATTGTAGAAGGTCTTTGTCTCACGACAGGAGAGAGAGTGACCTCCTACAACAACCTTACAAATATGTACAAAGATGACAAGTGATTGGACCGGTTTGTAAATTTATAAAAAATGTTAATATATGACAATCTAAACAATAGGCATATCACGAATGAAAGACGAAGTTTAGGTGCGTTTTTCGCGCTTCTGTTTTGTCTTCATTCTTTCTGCGTCTTTCGCTGGGTCGATTTCTCTAGATCGTGTATGCAGTCTCCGGCTACCACTTCTCTAATAATGATTACGCTGTATTTTCGCTAAAGGCTCTTAGTTATAACGCCTTATTTACGATCACTGCCTAATTTCTGGGATTGTAATGCATATTTTAAAGTATACAAAACAGTTTTTTTTCTCGTTTTTACTTTAAGTATCTACCGCATGCTGTAGAGAAGCACGATAACTTGCTTTCATGGCCAGTGTTCTTGATCCTACATGCATACTTTGCAAAAACACTTGTTCTAGGTGTATCGAGTCCCAACTGTCTTGTGAGCCTTACCGAGGAACGACCGTGTCCACCGACGCAAAATGTCAAGGTGGAAAATGCGGATTGGAGCGACTGCATCCTTCACGGAGAGGCACTGTGCGGTGCCGGACTTCGTTTTAAAATGATGTCGGCAAGTGGGAGAACATGCGGGACCACTGGTATGTATTTTATTCTCTGTGTGAAAATATTAACGTTTGAAATGCAAGCCTTAAACGACCACCGACGGGTTATGACAAATGTAGGCGATTCTTCCCCTTCCTTTTTTGTTCATTGTGTGACCGTCTACTCCGTCCTATCAGTTTACGTTACATGATAGGGGCTATGCCTATCTATACGTATAATGAAAAGAGAGAATGACAATAAAATAATGGCAAAGAAGTTGACCAGGGCTAAGCCCGGTAGGCTTCCCTGTGCTGGGGAAGAAATGAGGAGGATACAGAGGAGGAGAGAAGTCACTTATGCATGCCTAATAATTGTAAGTAAGTGATTCTTAAATGAAAACAAAAAAGTGAGCCCCGTAACTGTCTCTCAGGGGTAGGACACCTCAACAGTAGCTCACGAAGGGTGGGGGTAAGGAGAGAAAAAAAGGATAGGATTAAAAGGTATAGAGATAGAGAGAGCGGAAGGAGAGAGTGAGGCACAGAGACAGCCACATACGCAAGTAAGGAGAAGATATGAAAGATGGACACGGTCGCAGGAGTCCGAGGACGGGCGTCAGGAGGTGGCGTAGTGCGAGCCAGTCGGCCAGAGCTGCGCTGCCGTCGGAGATCGCGGGGGCACAACCAGTCGGCACGAAATCCAGCGAGCGAGCCGCTTAATAATTGTCTTAAACTTTGTGCATCGAATGTGTGTTCCAGAAAATATGCTGATATTGCTACATGTGTTTTAATTGAATGTGTTCGGTTTTCATCCGCAAATATTTCTAGTAATGCTGGGTGCATAGCACGCCGCCATGTTTAAGCAGCTTCACAATTGTTTGAGATCATTCGATTAAGATTACGTGCGGACGCGAATAGTCTAGTGTATTCGAGAGCTTACGCGGCCACCAGCAATAAGACTCAAATCTTCGATAGCACATGAATAACAAGCCAATGCATTTTATCGCGTGGCGGATTACTGATGACCGACGCTCTGTTTGCTACGAGCACAGTGCAACGTCTATTACTTGTCGTTCGACCGCTCATTTACCGGGCACAGCTTCGCCTAATAAAGTTTCCGTCCTGAACTCCCCGACTGGTGCCTTTTCCAACATCACGACCACGAGACAGTAGCTACTGCTTTGATATGCGTACCCAAAATTGAGCAACATTTTCAATCGCCCAAAACTTCTGTTTGAGTAAACGCTGTCCTTTCTACTTCCGTTGTTTACGCCTGCGACGAACTTTAAATTACGCAACCGCAGACAGACTCATCGACCAACTAGCCGAATTCGCTGTCATAGTGATGCCTTTTTTTACATCTTACACATAAATCAATATTTTGTATGCCTCTACCAGTGTTCTCTCGTTCTGGCTGTTCGCTTTGTGAATTTTCGATGGTTGCTTTTATGAATTATGTCTTTTGGTGTTGCGAAGCTGGCTAATTTATACAAACGATGCCTGTACATTAGAATAAGTTGCTCAGACCTTTTTTTCGGCAATACCAGTTGTTCATTCCGAATCCAATAATCAGTCTTCATGTGCAGAGAGGTGACATGATGCACCCTCAGTTGTGCTAATCAGTTGTTTTCATGTCTCATTAGAGCAAGGCTTCTTTTCATACCATCATTGTTAATATTATGAAAAACTATTTCAAAGTTTATCATTTTGCCAAGTTGAATTGAATGGTCTCATTTCGGATGTTCGGTCTTGAGTTGTGTCCTCAGGAGGAGTTCATCACAGGTATGTCTGCAAAGCCACTCAATATTCTTTAACAAATCCTAATCATTTTTGCTACATTTTTAATCTGATACATTATATAATTTTTAATCGATGCAAGAATTCTTCTTGTGTGAACCATCCATATCTACCCCATTTTTCAGCTCACTCTATCCTAGTCAGTACACCGTAGTGGGTGTGAATCATTCACAGACATTCATAGACGACCGCAAGAACAGCACAAACCACCTCGTTCTTATCATCATCTAACGTTTTACGTTGATGGTACTTCATGATGATGCACAGAGGTCTAAACGCGTGCCATTCACACATTTGACGACTGTTCAACAGGCTTTGAGAATGTCACCTGCCAGGAACCTTGTCCTGTTGACTGCGTCATGGGCGAATGGTCCCCGTGGTCGCGGTGCGACGCCGTTTGCGGTGGTGGCACCCGCACCCGAACCCGCAGGGTTGTCCGCTGGCACCAACACGGTGGAAGACCCTGCACGGTCACTGCTCCGAATGACATGGTGAACGCAATTTCTTCTTCTTTTTGTAGAAAACCCTTTCCTTCTGTTTAAAAGGTTTAGGGCACCAAATTTCGAGGCATTGAAAAAGCTTGCCGTAGGGTTTTATTGTGTGCAATGGCACTGTACACGAAATGTCAATCAGACGCTTAAACTTTATATGATTTCGCTTCCAAAGTGTGTCTGAATGCTCTTTCTTGCGATTGAGCCCCGTTGCGAGCGCAATGACACTGGTGTCACTCTGTAGGAGGCGTAACGAAAACTTTAGTGACGTTATGTCTTATTAGAGTGATTGCACAGTGAGCGGTGACAAGCAGCACCATAATACCGGGCAAGCCTCGAGAGCATCGCCTGCGAAATCACTCTCGGTCATTTTTCTCAGCATGTCGCTGAGCTAGAGAATATTGTAAAACTCGAAAAGACAAACTGACCAAAGAAGAACACAGTTTAGTTTATAAGTAAACTGTGCTCCTTTTTTTTGTCGGCGTATCTTTTCGCGTTTTACACTGAGAGGACTCGGCGACGGAAGCAAGGCGACAATATAACGAATATTACTTTAATAAGCAGCAGCTACGGTATGAACACAGTCATGGTGTTCACACGCACCTAGGAAAAAATACGAAATGGCGTCACGACTAGACCAACAAGGAAGCGCAAAGCTGCTAGATTACGCGCAGTTTCGCTACACTATGCATTTCCCCGGCCAGACCTGCCGTCAAGCTTTAGATTTCAACTTTATAATATTGCTGGCATTTTCTAAACTACATGATAAACAGCGAGCGCATATTGAAAGCGTCAGATTGGTTACGCGTGCGTGTGTGCGAGAACAGACGACATATCACTCTGTGCGTCACAGAATTGTGGTCCCGCAAGACCATGCTTCAGTGACATCAGTATACAGTGTGGCACCCCTACAACAAAACCCAATATTTTTCACATAAATAATGCAATCATAAATTAAATACGGAGAGTATTTTAATCCTTGAGCGAATAATATGCTCCCTGCAACAAAGAAAAACGTTTAACTTAATTTTTCGATCCCTTAAACGTGCGCTCACCGACTTTGGACATTGCAAATTATTAAGTGCACTGTTTAGAAAACTCGGTAGTAAACTGCCACCTGCAAATTATAAAAGGTATGAGACAAATTAATGACTCCTAAACAGTCACACTTACACGTGCACTATGCAACAGGCTTCTTTTACCATGATCCCTGCTTTGAGATAAATTCGGAACTTACACACGCGAAATCATACGTCCCAGACACCACTTCATGTGCCCGCAACTGCACATCCGGAGCTCTGAGAGGAAGTGAAACAATAGATAAATAATAAATTTAATTCATATGTCCTAGTTGTCAAAAATATATTATAGTTGTGTGGTGCGGCAGTAGGAAATATTTATATCCCCTCGATTTTTGGGGTGCACTTATATACGAGTATACGGGTATTTTCGCAATTAGCCAGCCCTCTTGTCCTTCATGACTGGTAGTTCAAACAGCATGCCTTTGTATTTAGAAGTGCAGCACATCGAACGAGAGCGAAAACGTCAGCTTTCCGTGCGAACATTTCTGAATTCGTGCTGCAGGAAACTCAGACCGATACGTGCATCGTGGACTGCGGACGCAACGTGTGGCTCCCGTCAGGATGGACCCCGTGTCGACCCTTGAATATGACCAAAAAGCTGCGGTGTGGCGTTGAAGGAGTCAGGACGAGATCTATCCTGTAAGTATCATTTACTGTGGGAGGAACTGCAAAAAAAATCGCCTTTTTCGAGCCTCAGTACTCCATGCTATAAAATCTATGCGATTTGTCGGGGAGTTATTTGTTTCATTTCGTTTCATTTATTTACCTTAAATATCTCACAGACGTGTGAATAGTATTCACTGTGGGAAAAACTGCAGAAAAAAACCACCTTTTTTAAGTCTCTCTACTCTATGCTATAAAATCTATGCGATTTGTCGGGTAGTTCTTTCTGTCATTTCGTTTCATTTAATTACCTTAAATACCACACAGGGGTGTGACATAAACAGAAATCACAAAATTTTTTTATGAACAAATCTTGTCATTTCTTCGACGAAGGTAAGTGAGATGGTGATGCAAGCGGTGGCGTAGGGAACGCTTTTCTAAACTTCGGCTAAGCTGTGGAGAAATGAAGACGAGCAAGTAAACGTACATGCACTTGAACGGGAAACGTTAAAAAAATTACCCGTGCTCGTTGAAATGCGCATAGGAGGTGGAATGTAAGTTATTATTCTTTAGGTGATGTATAGTGACAGTTAGTTAAATTTACTTGGTTTCCCGGACATATAGGTGCATTTATAGCATGACACATGCCCAATTATCCACCGTAATCACGAGAACTAGTGGCAGGAACTAGTGTCTAAAGATTCTTTTTGCTTGTGTTGCATCTATACCTCTCGATCTGTTGGTTTGCTGTGACGTTGAGGCTAATCCTGGTCCTCTTACGGAAAAGGAAATGCTATCTGAGCTACTCGCTGGCCAAAAAACAATGAAAGCAGCTATTGACAAAGTACAGGCCAATCAGAAAGATTTAGCAGAAAAATTTGGCACGCTAGCAGAACGAGTTGAGGCCATTGAGCGTCACATGAATAAATTTTCTTCATTGCCTAAACAACTGAAAGAAACTGAGAATTCTATGACTCAAATGCAACAAAAACTAACATCCCTTGAAGACAAAGTTGATGATTTTGAAAATCGGAGCCGTAGAAATAACTTAATCATTTATGGCCTAAAGGAACCCCCTAGGGAAACACCTCAGACACTTCAGGATAGCGTCAATGAAATCCTCGAGAAGAAACTAGGTATAAGGGCAATTACTGTTGAAAGATGTCACAGGCTTGGCCGCGAAATTGAAAACAAAGACAGACCAGTTATTCTAAAATTTATTGATTATTTTTTTTTATTTGAATATACTGCAGGCCCTTCACGGCCCAAGCAGGAGTGGGTACACAGATACATCGAAATACATACATTGCCAGAGAAGAAAAAAAAATGAACAAAAAATCGTGAGGAGATGTCTGTTTTGAAAGTTACGCACAAGTTAAAGCGCTTGGTATTGTCCTTTTCTGAGGATTTTTCATACTGGGTTCGTGAGGCACGCAGAAATCTGTGGAAAAGTTCGGAAAAAGCGAGAGAGAACCGTGCTAAAGTAAAGCTTCTCTACAATTGACTGAGTGTGGATGGGAACTTGTTTATTTGGGATGAAGCGAAAAATGCACGTGTTAAGCTAAGGAAGAATGGAAAATGACGGAGCATGGGCAGTCTTCAGTCGCTGAAAATACTAAATTTAAACTGTAGAAGTGTTATTAGCAAAACCACAGAATTAGAAGGAACCCTCCTGGCCTATAGTCCCCATATTGCTATCCTAACTGAAACACGGTTGCACGATAACATACTTGATAGTGAATTTGTTCCTCGGGGCTACCGTGTGTACCGGAATGGCCGTGTGAGTAGAGGCGGTGGGGTGGCGATCCTGTTTAGACAGTCATTGCAAATTACAAAAATGCGTGACATACATAATGTCGAGGGCATATTTTGCAAAGCGTATCACTAAAAGGCCAGGTATGTTATTGGGGCTATTTATCGTCCACCCAATTTCTCCATGGATGTTCTGGATGAATTACACAATTACCTTGTCGCGCATGTGAAGCCTGAGGATCGGATAATTCTAGCTGGAGATTTTAATTTGCCGCATGTTAACTGCCCATCTTTCTCTTTGCAACAACCTAACTATAAAATTGGTGAAAGAATGATCGATATAGCGTTTTCTTTTGACTTGATGCAAGTCATTGATGAATTCACTCGAATACAGGCAAACTCTTGTTCAATTCTAAATCTCTTTTTCATTAGTGGCTCAATCTCTGCTCAAGCTAGCTGCTCTGTTCTCCCTGGAATATCTGATCATCAGGCTGTGATACTTACGCTTTCTGATGTTGTTTTAAAGAAAAATTGCAAGAGGGTCTCGTTCCCAAACTTTTCACGCGCAGATGATACTTCAATATTGGACTTACTATCATTTGAATTTGATTCTTTTTCGAGTTGCACTGCTGATATTCATTATTTGTGGAAGCGTTTCAAGGACCTTATAAATTTGTGTATTGAAAGATTTGTTCCACGCATTGTAAAAAAATGGAAAGGAAAGAACCCCTGGATATTTCGGGAAACGTTGCAGTTGCGAAGACGGCTCAAACGTATAAAAAATCAGAGACGGTACTCTAAAGACGTAGGTATCCTCCAACAAAGAATTTCTGAACTGGCTTCTCAACTAAAAGCAAATGTATTGTCTGACAAGGAACGCTATTATGGCCAACAACTCCCGAGTCTCACGTCTTCGTCTCCCGAGAGGTTCTGGAGTTTAATTTCGCCCAATCCTGTGACTACTGATGTTTTTGAAATTGACGGTGTGGAAACTAGTGACTCCTTTGTTATTTCTAATGCTTTCAATGATCATTTTAAGTCTGTTTTTACAAAGGATAATGGAGTCCTGGAAACATTTGATATGGCAGGCCCTCCCCAATCAAATATTGTCATAAGTGAAGAGGGAGTTTTTAATTTACTTTTAAAGCTTGATGTTAAAAAATCTTCAGGTCCTGATGGAGTACCAAATGAGTTCTTAAAACGCTATGCACAATGGGTTTCAAAGTACCTAACAATTCTTTTTTCTAAATCTCTGAAAGATGGTCAAGTTCTGGATGACTGGGTAACTGCTAAAGTCAAGCCCCTACATAAGAGTGGAAACCCTCATTCTGTTAATAACTATCGGCCGATCTCATTAATTTCAACTTCCTGTAAACTACTTGAGCATATAATACATAGGCATATTTCAGAATTCCTAGATAAGCACAATATTTTGTCAGGTTCACAACACGGATTCAGGAAAGGATTTTCTACTTGTACTCAGCTGGTAACTACAGTTCATAATTTCGCACTATCTATAAATTCCGAAAAGCAGGTAGATGCAAATTTTATGGATTTTGTTAAAGCTTTCGATACGGTCTCTCACAATAAATTACTCTTCAAATTGGATTTAATTCTTAAGAATGCTCAGCTTCTAAATTGGATTTCCGGTTATCTTTCGAATCGAAAACAGTACGTCTTTTTCAAGGACCATTGTTCTCGTACAGTACTGGTTGACTCGGGTGTTCCCCAAGGCTCTGTGCTCGAACCCCTCCTCTTTTTATTGTTCATAAATGATATATCACATGATATACCTGTAAAAGTTAAGTTATATGCGGATGATTGCATCCTGTACTCGGAAATAGAAAACCATGCTGATCAAATTCATTTAAACGATGCATTTCAAAAGGCCATTCGTTGGTGCGATAAATGGCAGATGTAAGTTAATTTTAAAAAGACCGTTTTCATGAAAATTTCTCACAAACGTAACACTCTTCATTTTGCATATTCAGCCAACAATTTTTTTTTTGCAGGAAGTACAACACTACAAGTACCTTGGTCTTTGGATTTCGAATGACCTTAACTGGACTAGACATATTAACACTGTAATAAGCTCGTGCAATTACAAATTATTTTATCTTAGACGAGCTCTTAAGCACTCCACTCCCGCCGTTCGCCTTCTTGCATTTCATGCGATTGTTCAACCTACTTTAGATTATGCATCCATAATTTAGTACCCTTACACCAGAAAAAATATCAGCGAAATGGAGAAAATTCAAAAGAAAGCTGTTAGGTTTATTTATAACAGTTTTGGTCGTACTTCAATAACATGTTTATTAGCAAAAGCTAACCTCCCAACACCTACACAAAGAAATAAAGTATTGAGATCGAAATTTTTCTTTCAGTTAGTTAAAGGTTATTTTAAGTTAGACTTATCACATATACTTCATTTGTCCACAGGGTATACCACAAGGCAGAGGCATGCCTTTACAATAACCCCATTTTCCACCCGTAATAACACATTCAAGTATTCGTTCTTCCCTACGACAATTACCGAATGGAATAACCTTAGTAACGAAGTTGTTTCCCAGTCATGCTTGAACCTTTTTGCTGCGCAGCTCTAGCAGCGAGTGTCTAATTTTTATGACATGTGCTCCTGTTGTTTATTTCAATCGCTGTAACCATTCTCCACTTGTGATCATCTTGAATTTAGCGCTGTAGGCCCGTGTGCTCAGATTTGGGTGCACGTTAAAGAACCCCAGGTGGTCTAAATTTCCGGAGCACTCCACTACGGCGTCTCTCATAATCATATAGTGGTTTTGGGACGTCAAACCCCACATATCAATCAATCGATTTAGCGCTCACTTCTCTATATGTTCTTATGCCGGTTTATTACAAACCACTGTTCTTTTTTTCGTTCTGAAAGTGTGTAAATGCCTTAGCTGTTTTATATTTATTTTGTTTGCCGATTTGTAAACTTATCAAATGTCTATCCACCCTGCCAAAACCCTATGTTAGGGTTTCAGTATTCATAAATAAAAAAATAAATAAATAAGGAGGCATGCAGAGTTGTTCAGCGTTTAGGTACCTCACCAGCCATTTGACTAATTTGGTACTTTCTGTGATGCACGTGAGTTTTATATGCAGAGCAATTTATTGAGGCAGGCTGTCGTGAGCTATCGCCATCCCTTGTCGCAACGCAGGCAACGCTGCATCTACCATAGCCGGCTGTAGCTTATCGAGTGGGTGCTCGTGCCAAAAAGAAGCCTTGTTTCTCTTGATTTTTGAGTGCCTTGGTGAATATTTAATCTACAGGCATCACTACTATGGCAATAAACTCAACACAAACCTCGTATAAAATTAAATGAGGAAGCAAGCGAGAAATAGACAGAGAGAGAAATAAAAGGGTAAATGGGAACGAAGTAAAAATTAATAGGAAATGATTGATATGCGGCGTTTAACGTCCCAAAATCACCATATGATTATGAGAGGCACCATAGTGGAGGACTCCGGAAGTTTCGACCACCTGAAGTTCTTTAACGTGTATAAGTCTGAGCACACGGGCCTACAGTATTTTCACCTCCGTCGAAAATTCAATCTAGTGAGCTGTGGGTCAGCAACCGAGTAGCTCAACCACTAGACCACCGTGGCGGGGTGAATTAGGAATACGAAAAAAGAACTCGTAAAAAGCAGAAAACAAGAACAGGAAAGAAATAGAAGAAAGAGGCAAGGGAGAACCGAACAGAAAGGACTCTTTCCCAGCAGTTTTTTCAGGCTTTCCGCGACTATAAGGCAAAGCGGCCTTAACATTTAGGAGCTAACCTCCTTCGGTCCGCACTCCTACATCAGCGCCGTTATCGTCGAAGCTCCCTGCACCGAGAGAGCGCGCCGAGTAAAAAATTGGCCCGAATCTGCATGTTACACTGCAAATTTCGTCGAAAGACGATAGTATTGTGTCTGGAGGGAGTGAAGAAAACGTTTATTTGACGTTCTGCGCAAGAAAATTGGTGAATTGTATTCTGGAGGCGCTGCATTTGAGCGCCTCGAGCGTGTAGCAGAAGCGAACGAGCGCATCGAGGCACAACAGACACGAGCGCCATCTTGCAGCTATCTTCGAAAACAAAGGCGTGCGCGCCCGCGCAGAAAGATGCGTGCCAGTCTCGGAGGTGATAAGGTGTAGAACGGAGAGCGACAGGCAGGTGCCACCACCGTGTCGTCATAGCAAAGCGCTGGAGACACTCACCTTCTTGAGCATCGCGTTGCTCTGTCTGCGCAGCGCGATAAATGCTACAGTCTTTAGAGTTACTCGTGTGTGCCTCTTCTAGTATAAAGGAAGACCTACAAAACATCGTCGTTTGGTTATGGGGCCTCAGATATGTGCAATAATTGCATTTTAATTGACAATCGCACAACTATGAATGCTATACCTTGAGCAATATTGGTGGGCGCTGCTGATGGGGTTGGCAGTTTGATGGCGTTTGACGTATTGATAAGGGCAGACAAACTGACAAATGTACAGACAGTCAGACAGTCAGACAGGCAGGCAGGCGGGCGGGCGGGCAAGCGATCGGGCGGGCGGGCGGGCAGGCAGGCGGGTAGGTGAAAGGCGAAAGGCGGGTGGGCAGGCAGTCAGGCAGGCAGGCAGGCAGGCAGGCGGGCAGGCGGGCGTGCAGGTGAAAGGCGAAAGGCGGGCGGGCAGGCAGGCCAAAATTTTTCCAACGAAGGTTCCCAAGAAAAACTATCGTCTTTAATAACGGGTGCGCGCCCCAGAGAGCGGGAGCGCAGTTTTGGCGGCAGATGGTTCGCGCTGCGCTGCGCGCACCGGGCACTGACACACTCAGTTGTTCCCATCACTTAGCGCCACAAACGCTTTCCCCATGCGCTCCCCACCCTAGCGCTTTCATGAAAGCAAGCATCGAGTTCGTGCAGATAGTGGTTTGCGTCCTATTTCTAAGTGGCTCCACTCATTGGTAGTACTCATAAACATAGCAGCTGCTAGGTTTTTTTTAAGATGATAGTCTTTCTTGGGGACCTTCGACGCAAAAATTTCTGTCTGTCTGTACATCTGTCTGTTTGTCTACCTTTAACGGTACTCTAAACGGCACCAAAGTGGCCAAACGATACTCCAAACGGCCGACCCCATCCGCTGTGCCCACCAATATTGTTCAAGATTCAGCGTTCATACTTGTGCAATTGTCAATTAAAAAGCAATTATTGCGCACAGCGGAGGCACCATAACAACACGTCAATATTCTGTATGGGTGTCTTTTACTAGAGAAGGCATACATAAGTACTTCTAAGGACCGTAGCGTTTATCACGTTGCGCTGACCAGGCAACGCTTGCACGAAAAGGCAAGTGTTTCCAACGCTTCGCTAAGACGACACGTAGTGTCACCTACCTGTCGCCTTGCGTTATACACCTTATCATCTCCGAGACGGGCGCGCAGTGCGCGCGCGCTTCGTATTCCAAAATAACATCCAGATAGCGATCACGTCTCACGTGTGACGTGAGTTGATGCGCTCGTTCGCTTCCGCTGCACGCTCGAGGCACTCTAACGCAGCGCCTCTAGAATACCGTTCACCAATTTTCCTGCGCAGGACATCAAATAAACGTTTTGTTCACTCTCTCCAGACTCAAGACTATAGTCTTTCGACGACATTTGCAGTGTAACTTGCAGATACGGGGCATTTTTTTTTCAAATTTTCTTCGTATAATAAAAATGATAACTTTTGTTTTACATATTTATTGCAGGTGCATGTCTGTGCTCAACAGTGACCCCTACCAAGAACTGACCGAAGATGAGTGCGATCCACTGCAGAAGCCCCTCGACAGCGAAGCGTGCAAATTGCACTGTCCGGGAGAGTGTGTGGTCTCTGAGTGGTCCCAGTGGTCATCGTGTTTGGTGAGCACGTTACCAGTCACGGCTGATTTATTTTCTCGTTTCAACAGGACCTTTTTTGCCATTATTGTTATATGATAAAGCGTGTATTTTGCGCACATTAGGCCACGCGTGAAGAAAGCACACATCAACAAACGTACGGGTAGCGCTACCAGACAATTATGACGGAAGACCCCAAAACTACGTAGTGCATGCATGCGCAGACTAGTCACAAACCTAGGATATGCACTGGTTCAGCAGTCTTGTCATCGATCGACAAAGCAGTGTTGATGTATCACTGATACAAAATGTGGTGTTTCTATATTGTAAGCTTTGAATTATTCGCGTATATATATTAGCTTGTCTAACTGTTTTACTACTGTGACAAACTCAGCGATTCTTAAGCTTCTTTTTCGTCTTTTTTGAATATAAGAGCTCAATTTCCTTCATTGAGGTGTAGTGGAAATGAGACCAAAGCTTTGTTTTTCTATGCGTATGTATTTTCTTATAGCTGACACACCTTGAATTTCTGTTAATGCATTTGCTTAGCATGATTTATTTATTATTTATTACATACTGCTAGCGTGTCTGCCACTCCTAAGCAGGATTTGGCATACGTAATTTTTGGTGTAACAGAACTAGCATGTAAAGTCAGAAAGACATTGTCGCTGAATTAACTGTTACAGATCGTTGAAGAAGACTCCTTCCGTACCGTCAAATGCACTATTATATAAATAAAAAACACCATTTTGTCTTTCCAGGACCCAGAACTGGGAGCCGTTATCACCGAGCGAAATCGCACTCGTCGGATGCTTCGACCAGAGAGGCATGGCAGGCACTGTCCGTACCGTTTAGTTGAGACGGATGTCTGTCTGAAGCACCACTGGGAGCTAGGAGCACCGGGTTCTTGCGTCGTCAACAGCGGCACCCCTTGTGGCAGTGGAGTTTCCAGGGCGCCTCTTTACTGCGTGAGGGACTCGGATGGTTTGCGCGTGGACTACAAGTATTGCGATCCGGTAAGCGAACTTGTAGTTAAGGTTCGAATTCCGTCTACTTATCTTTCACTCATGTGCTTACATTCAGGTGCACGTTGATCAACGCTGGATGGTCAAAGCGAATCCGTTGTGGCGTGTTTCATATACGTATCATGGTTCTACCACGTTAGGCCTCACAAGTTCACCTTACTTTCCTAGAATATATACACGTTTTCACAAATTTACAAATCGGGTTCCAAAAGCCCATATATGAAAGAGTACCTCCTGTCAGACAATACACCTTGCTCAAACGTATGCGGCAAGATACAGCAATGTTGTATATTTTGCTAAGACGGACACAAATATGAGTTTATATAGTACAACGAAAACAGGAATCAGTAAACTGGCAATAGAGACCACCAAAATAATGCAAAGAAGTTATATATTGTCAAATCAACATTTGAAAACAATGAAAGCAATAAGAACAGGGTGACATGTGGTACAAGCCTAAAGTTATTTATATTATTAATAATCTCCCCCTTTTATATTTTTTATTTAGCGTATCCTTTCAACTAATTTATTCTCTTGCCCCTCTTCCCATCACAAGGTAAAAGCCAGCTGGCTCCAAAACCCTTCTGTCCCCGCTTGCTGTTTTTCAGCATCCTTCTTTCTTGATCGCCCCGCCGCGGTGGTCTAGTGGCTAAGGTACTCGGCTGCTGATACGCAGGTCGCAGGATCTAATCCCGGCTGCGGCGGCTGCATTTCTGATGGAGGTGAAAATGTTGTAGGCCTGTGTGCTCAGATTTGGGTGCACGTTAAAAAACCCCAGGTGGTTGAAACTTTCGGAGCCCTCCACTACGGCGTCTTTCATAATCATATGGTGGTTTTGGGACGTTAAACCCCACATATCAATCAATCAATCTTCCTTGATCCCATTCTATATATATATATATATATATATAAATATAAGGGGAAAAAGTATATACCTAAGGGCTCGTTTTTTCCGTGTTTTCACACAATATTATTGAGATCTAACAGACAGTAATGCAAAGAAATGTACAGGGGAAGTTATTAGAAACAATGGAATGTAAATAGGAAAGAAAAGTGGGTGAAAAAATAACCAGCCGTGAGCAATACATTCCTGTACATTCCTTGGCATTACTGTCTGTTAGATCTCATAATATATATATATATATATATATATATATATATATATATATATATATATATATAGTTCAATTATTCTTTCTCTCTGATTACATTTCTTCACGTATTATTCGTAACTGTTGTTTTTTTTATTGCTCAGTATTCTTTTTCGCTCTATGAGGCATGCAAGACGTTGGCTACAGCCTCCTCATTCAGTAATTACTTTCTTATCACTTCACAGAACACTAGGCCATCGACCAAGCATGTGGAGACGGCTTGCAACGTGACTTGTCCCATCGACTGCGTGGTCTCAGAATGGTCAGAGTGGGATCTAACCGGATGCGAGCCCTGCGGTAGTTTTGGTGAGGGTTCATTGTTTATTTGATGATCGCACATATTCGCCCTAAAAACATGTACTCTTATGAACGTAGGATAATATGACCAGTCTTACTCACTTTTGTCTTGATTACTTATCTCTGCTATAAAAGTGACGTTAATGTGACGTCACGTGTTTTTTTGAAAGTTACAGATTGTGTACACGATCAACTGAAAAAAATTATCAATTTTATATGTATATTTTTGTAATGTTGTTTCCGGCCATTTCTCATTTTAAAAATGAAAATCGATGTTAAAATGTTTCATAAAAAAAGATGCACATCTTGATAAACACATCTGAGGCTGTTGTATCATATTTATTGAACTTATTCCTATCATACGTAGTATTAACTTCCTCTCTAGATGATAAGCTAGATGGAGGACGACGACGAAGTGTATTTCTACCGAACGCTGCCTATTTCGTTTGGTGTTTTTTGTGTGAATTTACGTTTTATCCGAGGATCATCGCTCTCCTGCGGGCAGCGATGGATCCAGGCCCCACCGTACGCAATCCGGACTTGGCGTCACCTTCGACGTCAACCTCAAGGAAGCGCAACAGCCGGGAGGACGACAGCACCAGTGACAGCACTGAACTGTACACGGCGTGTAGTGAAGACAGCGACGAAAGTTTTATCCCTGCAGTGAAGCGTAAAGCTAAAAGAAGAATGGTCGGCGCGTCTTCGCCAGCTAGCGTCTCTACCGTGAAGGCGGCGTGCAGTTCTGAACGCCATACCATACTTTTTGTTCCTGTCGACTCTTCGATCAACCTGAAAAACATGAACAGGCAAGTGATATCAGCGCGTCTCGAAGCTATGGTGCCTAAGGAGATAAAGGATATTAGACTCAACCCACGGAAGAATATCTTGGCCATAGACGTTGAGCACCCGGCTGCGCTACATACCCTGCGAACTGTCACTGAGCTTGGAGGCATCTATCTCAGAACTTACATTCCGCAGGATAGTGACACGACGACAGGCGTCATTTATGACGTTGATGTTTCCATACCGAACGCAGACCTTCCTGTTCTGATAAAGCCAGCTACTGGGGCAACGGACATATGGCAAGTATGCCGGCTTGGCAAATCCCGTTGCATCAAGGTGACCTTCAAAGGTGATTGCATCCCATCACATGTAAAGGTTGGTCATTTTCGTCACGTTGTCCGACCATACATCCCGAGACCACTACAGTGCCACAACTGTCTAAAACTGGGTCATGTTAGTGCTGTGTGCAACAACAAGCAAGCATGCCCACGTTGTGCCGGACCCCACAAAGCAGAGGCTTGCCAAGCAACTCTCCTAAAATGCAGCAACTGCAACGGCAACCATGAGACCTCGTCCAAAGACTGCCCAGTACTGAAGAAAGAGAGGAGCATTCTGAGACAAATGGTTAAAGACGGATCCTCACGAAAGGAAGCGGTAACGGTTGTTCAACGACGGCGTTCCCGTCGACGGCGGTGCTCGAAGAAAAGAAAAAGCAGTCCTGTGCCGAAGGTGCCTTCACTAACGCCGCCACCGCCACCACCACCGCCGCCACGACCACAGAGACCTCCCCCGCCCCCGCCACCAGGTGGGGTACGTCCAGAGGTACCGGAAGACACTGTGGCGCTACAGAGAACATCCGGCTCTGACTGGCCCACTTTACCGCGGGTACACGTGTCTACGGAACCGCAATATCGACAGTCAACAACGAATATGCCCCCAGCAGGCAGTCTGTCCGCCCAAGAGGTACAAGTCTTTTCTGTACTGAGGTCGTTCATGAGTGTTATTCGCACTCTATTGGATAGTCTACAGATCCCTGCCGCTAAATGCGCGCTGCAAATCTTAGACACACTAGAACCAGTTCTTGCCGGACTTCAGTAACAATATGGCGCACCATAGACCGCATCAGCCTTTCCGAGAAAAAGTCAAGCGTGCTTCCATAATTCAGTGGAACGCAAGAGGTCTACAGTCAAGAATGCCTGAGTTCCGACAATTCATTTTCGAAAATAAGTTTCCCATCGTCATCATTTGTGAACCGCATTTTTCAAAAATACCTCGTCTGTCGGGCTATGAATCGTTCGTTTCTTCAACGTGCATTGAGCGAAGTCAAGTTGCTGTGTACATCCGTAAAGAACTCACTTACGTTCTCCAAAGAGTAGATTCTCACAATGGAAATCACTACGTGTGTCTATATGTTAAAAAGAAGAAGTTGTCGTTTACACTGATAGGCGCATATATAGCGCCGTCAGGTCGACTAGATCAACAAATCTTGAATGGTATATTTGCAACGACTCCAGCGCCTTGGATATTGATGGGTGACTTCAACGCCCATCATCCATTGTGGGGAAGCATCAGGACAAATCGAAAAGGCACGGACCTAGTTGATCTCGCATCAGAGCACGGGCTTCTGGTGCTGAACGACGGCAGCCCTACTTATCTCCGAGGAGTAACTTACAGCAGTTGCCTGGACTTGACATTAGTGCCGCGCCATTGTCACGAAAGTCCAATGGTTCACAGATATTGAAACACGTGGCAGCGACCATATCCCCACGTACGTGACAGTCAGAGGTTTGGACGATTCTCCTTCCCCTGGACATTCAAGACTTATTGACTGGGAAGAGTTTCAGATATCAGTGGAGAGCAAGTGCATGCACGGACCACCGGAATCCGTTGAAGAAGTGATTAGTTGTGCAATGGAGACTTCCACGAAGATATGTTCGAAAGAATCGAGACGCACGGCACTCGACCAAGAGTTAGAACAACTTAGAGCGGTCCGCCGACGTGCCGAAAGACGATACAGACGCACGAAATCTATCTCTGACCTCAGAGAATCCAGACGCATTCAGAAAAAAATCCAGCGTCGAATGCACAAACTTCATGAACAACGGTGGAAGAATTTTTGTGACTCGCTAGACCCTCGAAAGCCCTTGTCTCCCGTATGGAGGACTCTTCGAGGTATTCACTCGCATCCGCAACAACGTCACCCCTTCGCCGCTCTGGCGCTACATCAACGTCGCTCACAGCTTGATGTTTCTGGGGAATTTTGTGCAAAGATCGCCAGCGACATCTCTATACCGATCGATCTAATGCCACAGGATGTTCCAGTCGCACGAGATCAGCAAATGGAGGTTGCGTTCACCATGGAAGAACTTCATGCGGCATTGAACACATGCAGACGCTCATCGTCCCCAGGTCCGGATGGGGTGACCTATACTGCCCTACGTCACCTAGGCCCGAAGGCACAGCGCTGTCTCCTGGACATTTTCAATAAGTCTTGGCATGATGGAATGGTGCCTGATGAGTGGAAGTGTAGTCGCCTGGTGCCTTTGCTGAAGCCCGGAAAGTCTCCATTCGATTTGGCATCATACCGGCCTATAGCACTAGCAAGCTGCGTTGGCAAGGTCATGGAGAGGATGCTGCTTACACGCATGGAATGGTACCTGGAACATTATAACATCTATCCTGATGCTATGGCTGGCTTTTGACGAGGTCGGTCCTCAGTTGATAGTGTTATTGACTTAGTGACCTCTGTTCAGCATCAGAAAGCGCAGAAGCGGCTGTCGGTAGCTCTGTTCTTAGACGTGAAGGGTGCCTATGACAACGTGACCCACGAGGCTGTTCTCAATGCTCTTGAAGCAGCTGAACTTGGAGGTCGTGTCTTTCGATGGGTAAGAAGCTACCTCACAAAGAGATCTATGTTCGTTTTAACTGAAGATGGGCCTACGAATAAGTATTTCGCAAGTCGTGGGGTGCCACAAGGCGGTGTTTTGAGTCCTACACTTTTCAACCTGGTTCTCGTGGGGCTCACCGAAAGGCTGCCACAGACGGCTTATGTATCTCTCTACGCTGACGATATCTGCATTTGGGCGTCCGGCGTGACACGACCTCAAGTGCGCGCAAGATTACAGAAAGCGGCAACAATGACATCGACATACCTTCGCCAGCAAGGTTTGACTATCGCCACAGAAAAATGCGCAGCGGTGGCGTTTACACGCAAACCGATGTCTTTCTACTCATTGTACATCGATGGCAAATCAATCCCATATAAGAGCACTCATAGATTCTTAGGCGTCATCGTAGATCGTGACCAAACCTGGAGCCCGCATGTCACATACCTGAAGAAAAAGCTCATTGGCATTGAGAATGTATTCAAGTTCGTCGCCGGAAAATCATGGGGCCCATCCGTGCACTCCATGTTGCAGCTTTATACAGCCCTCTTTCTCGGAACTCTCCGGTACAGCCTTCCGGTCCTGTCCAACACGTGCAAGACTAACATCCGTGCACTGCAAAGCGTACAAGCCCAAGCACTTCGGACATGCCTTGGCCTTCCAAGATGCTCATCGACAGTGTCAACTATTGTTATTGCACAAGAACAACCGGTCACAACGCACATCATTGTCGAGACGCTGAGAGCGCACATTCGGCATTTATCACGGCTACCGTCACATCATTTAGCGTGTTTGACAGCTCGGAGGCCCCATTCTTCATACTGCGGTATCGTGACAAAACATCAGGACATACTACCGCCTGGCTTCAAACTTGCCATGCATCCAGCAACTGCGCCATGGAGTCTTCGTCAACCTGACGTGCGCTTATCAGTTCCTGGAATCTTTAAGAAGGCACGCATGTCAACGCTAGCCCTGAAGCAACTGACTTTGCGTCTGTTGGACGAAAGGTACTTCGACCGCATACATGTTTACACCGATGGCTCCACTAATTCCAACAGCTCCACAGGAGCAGTGGTTGTTCCATCTGAAAATGTGTTGCTTCAGTACAAGTTTTCTCACACCACGACGTCGACAGCAGCAGAGCTCGCAGCACTTCAAGGTGCAGTAAAGTACATTCTTCACCAGGAACCTAACCAATGGGCCATCTTTTGCGACTCCAGGTCAGCCTAACAGTCACTACGGTTTGTTCTGCAGCACGGGCTACATGAACAATCAGTATATCAGATAAGGCACGACTACCACGAAGCACTCGCGGAAGGTCACGATATTGTATTTCAGTGGTTGCCGAGTCATTGCGGAATCGTTGGCAATGACCGCGCAGATGAAGCTGCTCGATCGGCTCATGACCAAGACCAGCGCACGCCCATACCACTCTTGAGAACGGACGCTACAAGGCTGCTACAATCACTTGCTCGCCGTATATCTCTCCTACAAAGGAATACGCAGGGTTTCTCCAACACGCACCTGTATTCGATCGACCCAAACTTGCAACTTCGTTTGCCATCCGGGTTCCCACGATGCGCTGAAACTTTACTGTGTCGCATGAGGTTGGGCGTGGCGTTTACGAATTCGTACTCTCGTCTCCTTGGAATGGCGAGTAATTCGGCATGCAACATCTGCGCCTGCGAGGAAACGCTTGAGCACATTCTATGTCGTTGCCCAGCATACCAGACCGAACGACGTATTATGGAAGCCAAGCTCTGTCAGCTGGATTCACGGCCGCTCACAGAAGAGAAGATCCTGGGACCTTGGCCGACGGCTTCCCATACGCGCAAAGCCACGAAAGCCCTCTTGTACTTTTTAAGGAACACCAAACTTCACGACCGCTTGTGAAAGAACTGTGCGAGGCCGTGCTGTGTAGTTTCGAGCTGACTATTTATGCTTCTCTTTCTTACTCCTCTTCTTTTCTGTCTCTTTTCGTTCTATTATTCCCCTTTTCCCCCACCCCAAGTGTAGGGTAGCCAACCGAGCCAAGCTTGGTTAACCTCCCTGCCTTTCCTCTCTATTTATCTCTCTCTCTCTCCTCTCTAGATAATAATTTACTCATAATATATATTCTATAACAGCCAATGCCATACCATTTTATATAAGTAGCAATAGAAACATGAAATGTTCTTAGTCATTGTGATTATAAATGCTGTTTCATGACAATTCAAATGTACAGTTTTGTCAGCATCACTAGAGGTCGATTGTGTGTCTCTATTCCTATGCACAAATGGTATAAGGTATGTAAAATCACTATATTCATAACCATTTCTTAACATGCGAATGCTCTGGATGGTTTGTAGATCACAGATTCCTGCCTAATGTTATGATATGAACTGTTGGCTGCTTGATTATACGGAGTGTCTATTGCAGGAGACCAGGTAAGACACCGCGAGGTGATTCAAAATGCTACCGAAAGTGGAAGGCCCTGTCCCACAAGTCTCACCCAAAGAAAGCCTTGTCCTTTCACTCCCTGCTACCACTGGTCAATAGGTGCATGGTCACAGTGCGAACTTCATGTGAGTGACTCTTCATTTTACCTAATAAATATTTAGTAGGTTGCTTCAGGAGTGGGTCAGTTACGTCCAATTACCACGTATACATGCTACATCTGTGAACAGGGAAGAGGCCGAGTTTGGTTTGTTACCCGCGATACACTTGTGGTGTGTAGTTAATAGATGCAGTGGAGAGAGTTTATTCTTATTTTGTCAAATATCAATACCACTTTGAACATATGTAGGTTCTTGTTTATAATATTCAAAGCGTTGTTTTCTTGCGTATCGCTCTAATGTATTTTAGTTTTATACTGTTGTCCTTCTTTCTCTGTTGCTTTCGTCCTGTATTACTCCTCTACTCCTGCTATAGCCCTGTGGTTGGGCTGCAGTATATTTATATAAATAAATGAATAAAACAAAAAAGAACAATAGAGTCTGTACACGCAAAATCTTACCTTGTCTTTATGAAATGCGATTGGATCTTTTTTTCTGTGATGCTTTCCTTTTCTCATCATGATTAGTGAAACTTAATAATAACACAGCTGAGACACCACTCAGATCTTTGACTAAGTATAAAAAGATATACTATAGAGGCTGATTCAAAGTATTGGCGTTATTCGCTACCGTTATCACCAGCTGCATAGGTGCGTGCAAGCACGTTGGGAAACGTTTGTGTGAATAAAGCTACTGAGACTGACATATTTCATCGAATCGTCTTTGGAAGGTTACTCTGCACGCAAACTATGTAAGTTATTAACAATTCCGAATGGTTTAAGATCAGCAAAAATGTGTGCCAACAAGAGAACCTTGTGCAGAATGAGCCTGCTCTATGTGCCCAAATTTTGTTTTCATGTTAGTCTACATACTTTCGGTCTCTCTCATTCTTTCACCCAGGGAGCAGACTGTGGATTCGGCGTCCGCAGACGTGATGTAGCGTGTTATCGGTCTGATGGAGAGTTAGTGGAGGAAAGCTTCTGCCATCTGGCCAACTTCACCTCATATGTGGGAGGTCCTCTCCACCTCGACTGGCTGATCGTTGGAAACAATGTTCAGGTAATTGTTTAAGTTCGAGGTAATTAATAAAAATAACCAACTGTTTCATCAATGTTAAACTATACTCCATCTCACCACTCTTGTTTAGAACTATCAATCATACGGGGTGTAAGCAAGCAGCAAAGCGTAGTTCGAGATCTCATTACCTTACGATTGACACGGCTGTATAGGACGATTGTTTGGCACGTGTTGCGTCAGATCAATGTGTGATATGTTTCTTCTGTTTTTTTTTCTCATTCACTTCGTGTGTTTCTCATTACTCTATCGGTAAACACAGCTAACTGTGGTTAGAAATTAATATGGCTGCGCCCATGCAGTGCAACCACCCGCTTCGATCCGAACTTGCGCTTGCTATTCGCCCACTGCGCTGGCAGCAACAAATAAATGTTGATATGACCTGCCACTTTGGGCCGTCTCACGGTGAAGCCGAAGCATAAAGTTTTGTCAGTATTTACGAGATAAGCTGTTTGTTCAGCCACACCTGCTAAGCCTAGCACACCGCGAGCGATCTAACGGTTCTTGGAATTAGCGCGGTATAGTCACCAATACCCTGCTATCGAAGTATAAGCACATTAATTTTAAGCTAATACAATAGTCATTTCGTAACTTATGGGTCACATATTGCATGTTAATGGCTCGATGATTTCAAGGCGGAGGGCACCAGCTGTGTTAGCTGCAGCCATTTTTTTGGTGATGCCATCGATTGGCTTTACTAGCACTACGCTTGCGAGCAGACGACGCGACGCGAATGAATACATGTGAAGGTGCTAAGCCTTCCTATTGGCTAAGAGGCTTTGTAGCCTTCACAGGAATGAAAGGAGCGTGTGAAATAGAGTATAGTATTCGTATGACAAGTACTATGATCGTGTCACATGCACTACCATCTGCACTTGTAGTTGATACCTTTGTACGTGCTACGCTCGCACCACTACGTTAGCGTAGAAGCGATAGACGCTACGAAGGTCTGTCTGCTGGCCGCAGCGACCACGTTTTCTTACGCTTATGCTTTGCTGAGCTGTGCCAGGCTGGACAATAAGTGAGTTAGCTGCTAACCTTACCTTGTAGAACATTCCGATTTATTGCTATCGCATTCATTGCTTCACTGTTGCGTTGAAACTGCAATTCTAAAGTATTTGTTTTATTGCCGCAGTTGGTAATTTTACTTGTTTTGTTATCACTTGTTATCTAATACTACGTGAGCTTGAGGGTGCAATAAATAAAAAGGCATTAAAAACAGACAGTAATGCCTTTTCGCCATTGTTTGGAGACAGCAAACACACTGCGGCATAGGTATACAAGTGTTACTATTAGATGAGTGATGCTGAATTTCTTTAGGGTAATTTTCTTAGAGTGATACCATTGTTTGAGATGTAGCTAGAATTCTGATGTCGTATATTTATACAAGGAAACTTTGTACCAGTGCTTTTTGGTGTATACCCTAAAAGATAACGTGCTTAGTCTTGTCTACGGTAAGAATTTTAGGGTCAAATAAGAAGCCTCTTAAACCAATTATTCATCGCACATATTCTATACTGCTGCTTTTTGTGTTCAGCATTGTGCATGTCTACAATGAAACGCAAGGAACAGGGTTCCGGAACAGCACGTTCCCATCGGCTTATAATTTAGCTCCTTACCGACACTCTTTTGTATGTTGACATCAGTTCATTAGAGCAAAGTTATATATGAGCTATTTCTGCCGGGATACTTTTGTGTTCACTGCGGACACACTTTGACATGCACGTGAAGGTGATCAACTTTTCACAGGTTGCGACAGAGGCATTTTTAAAAATACGTTATTTGTCCTTGCAGACGGAAGAGGAATGCTACGTCCCATGCCCGCAAGGTTGTGCTTTGTTCCCTTGGTCTGACTGGTCACCGTGCAACAGGAACTGCGACACTGGTGAAATCCGTGAGTAGGCTCATTTCATTTGTCTTCAGAAATACATGTACACGCAAAAAGTTCAATCAAATAAATTAATATGCTTCAGCAAAGTTTTACAACTACATTTAAAGTAAATTTAACCCCACTGGCAAAGTAATAACGAATGCAAAAAATACGGTACATTCTTTATTTAATTGCAGCTGTGATAGATTTAGTTAAGAAACTTACTGAGTGTGTGTTACGTCAGTTTTTTTTCCATTTTGTCCTTTGTATTTGTAGTGTGCTAAGAATTTCTTAATGCAGTACTATTTAACCAACTTATACGTCCCATTGCAATAATTAAAAATTGTGCCACATCAAAGCAGCGCTGTAACAGAGCCCAAACATACACACGATCAGGCTTAGGAACTATTTTAACACACCGTGTTTGCTTGTTAGCCCTTCCATTGGAGTGATGAACGTAAACTATTGCGTTCGAACCAGGCCAGGGTGACCGCGTTCGCATGCAAAGTAATAAAATGATATAAAAGGACCACTCTTGTAAGATAAAGTAAGTGCACGGTAAGCGTAAATTGTCGACACTGTTGTATTATAGCCATCTACTACAGCGCACCAAATAATTAAATTGTGATTTCGGCGAGTAAGTTCAGCCGAACTAAGTTTAATTTAAACATATCTTTTAACCTCAATTCGTCTCAAAGGTTTGCACCAAGTGTCTCACAAAGCAATTCCTGGTAGCTTACATTGCTTTATTCTTGTCAAAACGAGGTGAAACATAAAGCAGACCATAAAAGCTTTGAAAAACATGGTACGAAAAGCGCAGGTTAGTGCCAAGTTGTGAGATTTCACGTTAAAAAGACTGCATTCTGCAGCTGATAGTAGGAATGGAGTCCCCCTTGGTGGAACAGTGGCTACGGGGCTCTGCTACTGACTCGAAGGTCACGGGTTCGACCCCAGCCATGGTGGTCGCATTTCAATGGAGACGAATTCGTAGAGGTCCGTGTACAGTGCAATGTCAGTGCACACTCAAGAATACCAAATGATCGAAATTTCCGCAACCGTCCACTATAGCATCCTCATGTTCATATCGTTGTTTTGGGAGGCGAAACTCCAAATAATACAATAAATGAAAAGCCCGAGAATACATGCCTTAGATACCACAAGACAATTTTTCGGGGGGCTAACTAGATCGTTTTTTTTCTAGAACTTTACATTAGTATGACACTCGGGTACGCTTTCCTAAGGAGCACAGCAGCAGAGGTTCTGATAGGCGTTACGTGAAGGAAGGCCACGGGACCTGAGGCTAAACGTCACGTATGACGTAACTAGCAGAGTTTCACGTCACTGTCGATTCTGCTTCGGGCAGTAGTGAGAAACGAAGGCGTTACGGCGTAGGTTATACTTCCCCAGCGACATGGGCCAACTATTGACAATGGGGGAATAACGACAACTTTGCAACAACAGACAGAACCTTTCTCTTTCATTCAAATTTCGGCGGTATTCTGACAGCAAACGCCACGTTGCCGCTCAAGTCACGGCAAACTCTTGTGTATAGCGGTGACAAGAAGTTCCCCTACTGCTGTCTTCAGCGTACGATAACGCGTGCGTCAATTTTCGCTGCTGTTCGGCTCCTGTAAAGGGTGCACCGCTGCATTGACTATCTTCGTGCGGACAAGCACTTGCCAGCATGTCAGACATGGCATGTCTGAAAACACCAGATATCCAGAAGGGTGAGCCACTGTTGGCACTTCTTGTTTCATCTTGTGCTTCAACGCAATACATGTATGCATGAGAATGTTACCGCATTATAATTTGAATTAAATAATCTAGGGGGACTTCATATACCATCACGCCTGGATCAATACCCGAGCCACTCAGTCACGACTAATTTTATTCAAAGAAAGCAAGAACAAGCTTTCATGAAAGACGGCTCTCTCTATTTGTCATGTCAAATATCACGGTTCAATAGTGTTTAAAGTACAAATGAGAACACACTAGCATTTATACATGCAAAGATGCCACTTGATGCCACAGAGGACGAATAGATGCCATAAAAATGAAACTTGTAATGAGCCGCTTTTACGAGCTTTAAGGGTTATATATACGCTACGCTCACATAATACATAAAGCGTTACACAACACATAGCTTTCACTCAGCGCTTTAACAGAATGCACGAAAATTCAACATTTTATTATTCCTTCATACTTATACTAGCAGTAACTTCAAGAAGAAAACAAATAAAATACTACTGAGGCAAAAAAGAGAAGTGTTTTTATTTTTAATATTGAACAGCTCACACTTAATTCATCACCAAAGAATGAAATAATAATAATAACAAAACTGATGAAACAAAACAACAAAGACATTTCCATAAGATTTCTTTTAAACAGAAAAAAAAATGGCAGCATATCCAGGGAGTGAATGATGGAGAGTGGGGCGAAGCATTCGTCCATCTATTCGTTCTTGCTTCCGTCCGTTCATGCGTCCGTCTGTGTGACCGTCCATGCGTCCATCCACCCGTCCGTGCGTGCGTCATTTCGTGCGTCCGTCCCTGCGTTCGCCCATGCATCCACCCCTGCATCCGTTCATGCGTCCATCCATGCATCTGTCTGTTTGTCCATTCGTCCATCTATTCAACACTCCAAGTACCACCATCTCGCATTTTTTCATCATATATTCCCCATATAGAAGCACCGCCATCCAGCGGACTTTCCAAGGACTAAACGAGAGGAGGCACACGCACACTTTCTTACAGCTTGCGCTTCGTGTCTAGTTCCCACCTTTAACCACCTCGAGTTCATGGTGTATACTAGTTCACTGTATTCATGGCACTGCGGCCCAACGCTCGCTAAACCTTTATAAAACCAAGGAGGTTACGCCCAGCCAGTATAACGTAGCCACCTTTTCCTGTCAGATAGTGATCAATGTACATGCCAATGGCTGCTTATGGGAAATGAGAGACAGGAGAATTTGGCTTTTACTTTCTTACGGCTTGCGCTTCGTATCTACTTCCCGCCTTTAACCACCTCGAGTTCATAGTATATAGTAGTTCATTGTGTAAGCTCTGCAGGTGCGGTGGTTATTCCCGTGAGGCACATCACAATTAAATTCATGACATCGCATTTTACGGCGTCGACAGCTGCAGAAATCGCCGCCATACGTGCAGCTCTAGAGTTTATAGTGGAAGAACCTTCGGGAATTTTGTCTATCTTCTTGGACTCGAAGGCAGCTCTTCAATGTTTTATGTCACCCTTTCGCCATGGACCTAATGAACAGTTAGTAGCTGAAATAAGGCTTCTTCATCACCAAGCAATCGAAAAACAGCACAGCATAGTGTCTCAGTGGATACCAGGTCATTGCGGTATATATGGCAATGACCGCGCAGATGACGCCGCTAGATCTGCACACGATGGTACCCAATACACAGCCATCTCATTCCCAAAAACCGACGCAGCTACAAGACTTCGTTCGCTTGCACGTGACCTCACACTGGTACAATGGAACTCAACAGACTTCACAAACGCGCGCCTGCATAACTTGGATCCCGATCAGCCGCTTCGTCTTCCCCCAAGGATATCTCGAGCTGAGGAGACTCTTCTATGCCGCCTGTGGCTTGGAGTGGCCTTCACGAACGCATACTCTTATCTCATTGGAATGGCCAGCTCTCCTACATGCACTTACTGCAGGTGCGAAGAAACCATCGCGCACCTTCTGTGTGAGTGCACCCATTTCAACGCGCAAAGACACGAACTCACTGCAGCTCTGGATAGACTAGACGATCGGCCTTTGTCGGAACAAAGGATTCTGGGTCATTGGCCGAGCCCATCCTCAGCCCAGAAGGCTTTGAAAGCTTTGCTGCGCTTTTTGCGGACAACTGGCCTCAGAGACAGACTTTAGTGTCTTATACCCTTTGATGTTGCCTTTTCTCTGTCGCAATTTTTTTTGTAACTTCTCTCTCTCTTCCCAACATTTCTTTTTACCATCTTTCATTCCCCTCACTCCTTTCCCCAGCACAGGGTAGCCAGCCGGTCTAAGAACTGGCTAACCTCCCTGTCTTTTCGCTTAAACTTTCTTCCTCCTTTTCTTCCTAGTTCATGGTATTCATGGCACTGCGGCTCAACGCTCGCTAAACCTTTCTAAAACTAAGGAGGTTACACCCAGCGAGTATAACGTAGCAACCCTTTCTTGTCAGGCAGTGCTCAATGTACATGTTAATGGCTGCTAATAGGGATCACAGCGTGCGCGTTAACTAAAAGCCGAATGCTCCTGTCTCTCATTCCCTTTTATGAGCCATTGGCATGTACATTGAGCACTATCTTTTATTGTTCAACAACGCACAGAAGAAATCTCTCACCGGCACCACCTTGGAGGTCAAATTGTTATACTTGTTACACACTACAACGGCTATGACGGACGAACGGCTGCCGCTATAAAAAGCTTCGCCCCTAAAAAATGTCTACATTGGGTGGCGATATAAAATTGTTACTGGGTATGCGTATGAGAGATTCTTATGTGTAGGATACCTTTACGAGATTGCCGTGATGAACGGTTTTATACGGAAGAGTTACCTTAACAAAAAGGCAATGTTCTTGACATTCAGGTTCATTTTACTTTGTTTCGTGGTCACTCAGTAGCAATAACACGGCTTTTTACGTTCTCTTTCCAGTTGGCCAGACCTCACGTTCTCGAGCGGTCATGGTTCCTGCAAAAATCAGAAATACTGGTCACTGTCCTACTGAAATGATTCAAACAAGGCCTTGTTGGGGTACGTCCAGGCGCAGCATTTATTATGCCTCCTCATTGAAGGATTAGGACGTTTGTTATGCAGTCCATATATTTTTTTGGACGCAACATGCGTGTTTGGTTGCAATTGCAAAGTACAGGTTAGGGTAGTTCAGCAATGGTTTGAGTGTATGATCACACAAACCTGTCGAACTACTGAGAGTTGGTGCAATGAAATAGATGTTCATTTGAAGCGTAAATGCAATGAAAAAAGCAATAATTTCTTCGTAACAAGACCGATACCTTGTGAAGCTAGCAAGACAAGACATAAAAAAGTGTCACGCACCTTGTGGTTGAATCTCTTCTGAGTAATTGAATTTCAAACAAATTACAGTCACCATCTTCTATTTTTTTATAACTTCTCAGCATAACATTACCTAATTTCCTAACTTTTCGGTCTCGATACAAAGCATTAAGTATTTTACACACCCGTTAGTCTGCTCAGTCTAACAGCTGTCAGCTGACCGAGAGATCAGGAGTAGCAATGCAGTGGAAGCATCTAAACGGGCATTTGTCAGTTGAGCATCTCGTACAGAAAAAAGTAATCTATCGGGGTAATTTATTCGTGTTTCAATTGCATAAAATCTGCAGATGGAGTTTGCCTGACGTACTCGTGGAGAGTTGTGAATGGAACACTGCAATGTTCCCGGTCCGATGGCATTATCGTCGAAGGTGAGTCTTCCATCACAACCAGTTATCACTTGCAATATTATCAATAACAGTCGTGCTAGCGACCAATTTTCGGACTGTCAAGCAATTTTTGTTTAAATGGGTATTTCAAATCTAAGCAATGCTTTTTATAAGCCTTGCACCAAAGCGAGCCGTTTCCTGCTCCCACGCGAATAAATCGATCGCGGCTCCTGACATCTGGCGCTGGTAACGAGAAGCCGTGGTTTTTCCCAAGCATCGCAGATGTCGCCGTAGTCTCCAACTGCGTGAATCTTGCACAGCCGCCCTCTATTATCGCATTTGGAGAGAGCGGCTCGTGGTATGATACAAGCAGAGAATGCATTCCGTTAACTTAAACTTCTCTAAGCAAAACATTTGGGGCCTAATAACCTGCGGCTGTCTAATGGCTAAAAATTATTAAGGTAGTCAGCACAAAAGATCAACATATCTTCCCAGAATATGTAGTGGTTCGCCTATGGGTGCAAATGCAAATTCATTTACATTTTGTGACACTGCATAACCATAATATATGAGAAGACTCGTGTTTCGTCGTAATAGGCTCTATACCTTGAAAAATGCCAAATTTTAACCATACTATCTTCTAGAAAACCGCAAAAAGACACGAAATAAAACATTCCAAGTGGTATTACAAAGGGAAAAAAGAACTCCAGTTACGAGTCCTACACCCCATTTCTCTCGAAACACCATTTACTTCTCCCAAGGTGGGTTTTGGGAAGATTAGTAACTTCATGATGGTGCGCTGTGGAATCACACTTTCTTGCTGAGCACATTTAGAAATTTCTTAGGGAATAAAATAAAACGCATAGCAGATGCCCACAAAGACGAGAGACAGGGTACATGCTCCTGTGCTGATTATTTGAGAAAACATAAGCTAAGCACCACCATACCTAGAAGCACACTATGTTGTCTTAACTTTGGCGCAACTTTCTCAGTGTAACGGGTAGGTGTGATCATTTGGCGTTGTTTGGGGGCAGAAGAAAGTATAAGAAAAGAGTGCCGATTGCGAGTGATTTTATTCGCAGAAAAAAAATGCTAAATGTGAAAGCCGCACCACACATGCGAAAACATCATTGCCTCACATAGCAGCACTGTATGACCGTTGCGTATAAGTTACACATATGTGGCCTTTCGCAAGTCTGAATTTGAATTGCGAAGTCTTGAACTGAATTAGAAATGGTTTTGCAAGACCCTCCCCACTGATGGCTAATTATTATGTTGGGCAACGCTGTTTGCACATAGCGGTGCGGATTATATACTTTCTGCTGTTTTCCTGAACATGAAATGAGTTTCGAGATATCCTCTCTTTAAGGACGTGTTCTTTATACTAAAGTGCTAACACGTCTAGTTTTTTTTTTGTTAGTGGTATGTACCAATGACTACAGCAGCAATCTCTGATATAGGCTGAGTCTTTTGACATTGTGAATGTCGGTTATCTGCTTTTTTCACCAAGCGCTATCCACCATCTTCATCATAAAAAGTTGTCAAGCCATTAAGAAACACTTGCTAATGTGTACCCCGCGCTGCCAAACAGAATTGTACGTTACCGAAAATTATGAGCTGCAATTTATTTCTTGTATTTCTCTATTGTGACCTTAGTACATTATAAGCCAATATTTTTGAATGCTTCGGTCGGGCATTCGGCACTTACGTGTGACAGCCGACATTTTCCGCCACATCTGGTCACAATAATGCATGTGCTTTAAATAAAAGTCGGACCCTGCGCGGCATCACGTTAGAACAGACAGGCGGGCATGTCAGTTTGGCTTCACGATAATAGTAAAGCAGTCCACGAAAGTATACAATCCTAAAGGAATTAAAGAAAAAGCGCAGGCAGTGCATGGGCAATGCGAATGTCATCCCTCTTCGCATTCCGTTTGTTTTTGATTGCTGCTCTCGCGCTCCCTTTCCATCCTGCTAAAATCCCAATTTCAGCACTTCTGGTACGCCTGAAGAGACACTTTAAGAAACGTGCCACTTCAACTACGTAAATCTAGAATGCTTGCTCATAGGACCTTGGTCGCAATCTGCCACATGCAATTAAGTTGTGTCAACAAAAACTGAATAGTCGAACAAGTCCGCCTATCTGTTTAACCAGTAACTGTTCACCCTATGTTAGCTACTAACTATTCATTCGTTGATTTATTTATATATTTGTTTGATGTCGTAACGTTTTATAAGGCTGCAGTCTGCATGTTTAATACGAAACTCTTCAGTGAACGTGTGCCTGGACATTGGAGGAAGCAAAGCGGAAGCAATCCAATAGTGGCTGCTGTAGCTCACGAAATAAAGTCAGAGTGAATCACTTGCAAATGATATTCTTGTATAAGGTTGCCGCTATGCGTTGGCTGCAGTATGATTCGTGTTTTAACGTCGGTCTCAGCATGCGCACATACTACGACCACACGCAGTGCATTGAAGTACCCCCCCCCCCCCCTTTCATAACCACGTATCATGCAACAGTTCGCAGTGTGGAAGAAGGATGCAGTCTCCTAGTAACTCAGCGTGTCCGTCTACTGATGACAGGGCTTTATTTAAGGCGCCACGAAATTTACTGGCTTCTTTCAGCGTTCTCAAAAGCGGTCAAGGTCATCACCATCAAAGCACCCGCTTTTGAGAGGTTTGCCTCTTCTTTTTTTGTGCTTTTTTGTTCACTACGCTGTGCGGTTCAAGGCTGAGTACTTGCTCTGAATCTTGATATATTTATCAAGAACTTGTGGAGCAATGCTGAGGGTGCATCCGCCATGTAAATGCGATGCAGCGCTGATGCAACTCCAAGATTGATCGAATGTAAGCCTTTGCGTGGAATGTCGGATGACGTTGCGGGCTGCTTATGGTGACCAGAAGTTGCGAAAGCGGGTTGAGATATTTCATATACATCACTAACCTTTTATTTTGATGTGACAGAACCTTAATAAATTAATGACGAGAAAAGAAGTGCACGGTACAAACGCGGAATTCACAAGTTTTTCGGTTCTCTTTTCAATTTCGAAGCATTTCCTGGCGAACCTCGGTGGCTTTAACCTCATCTATCTATCTATCTATCTATCTATCTATCTATCTATCTATCTATCTATCTATCTATCTATCTGCCTACGACATTCAGTTCTCCTGGCTGTTCCGATAATGGGACCTATGCCAAAATTGGTAAAGCATAACATGACTGTATGATGACCATGAGTGACTAATCATAACATAAAAATCATAACATGTATGCAATAAATGTCATGATTTACATGTGATGGTCTTGCTGCTTCTGCAGTGATCTCGTTCACTTCACTTATTGAAAAACCGGTATGGTAGGACATGACTGCATGGCAAACATAAATGACAAGCCATAACGTCAAATTTATGACATGCATACCTTGTATGCAATCACTACACGGCACGTTTATGGTGTGTTCGCGGTCGGTTCGGTAGCTTAACATATACCAAATTTGGTATTGTAAGACTTCAATAGACGACAAAGGTAAATGACACGTCCAAACATGATAGTCAAGACATGCTGCCGTGTAAGACATGACTACAAGCTACGCTCATAGCGTGCTCGCGGCCGTTTCGCTAGCTCCACATATACCAAATTTGGTATTACGTGACGTGAATGGATGATGAAAGTAAATGACGCGTCCGAACAAGATGAGCACGACATGCGTGCCATGCTGCCCCGCCGCGGTGGTCTAGTGGCTAAGGTACTGGGCTGCTGACCCGCAGGTTGCGGTTTCGAATCCCGGCTGCGGCGGCTGCATTTCCGATGGAGGCGGAAATGTTGTAGGCCCGTGTGCTCAGATTTGGGTGCAC